>NC_135740.1:12660949-13260949 GCF_041903045.1 Epinephelus lanceolatus
AACCCACGCCTCCTGAGAGACTGGAGCCTAAATCCAGCGCCTTAGACCACTCGGCCACACTACCTGCAACAGCCTCATTCTCGTGTCTGGACCTTTTTCTTTCCTCCGCTCAGCCACACTCATGTGTGACACATGCCCTATATTGAACATTGGACATTTCATGTTTCTTGCAGAGCGTAGAAGGCTTTTGCCAGGATGGCACAGAATGACACCTCTTGCGCTTGGCTCGTTGGTCTAGGGGTATGATTCTCGCTTAGGGTGCGAGAGGTCCCGGGTTCAAATCCCGGACGAGCCCAAAAGCAAGAGCGAATGTTTACTTTCTGAGGAACTGTGCAGGAGAAGGACCTGAGGGTGCAGGAGTAAAAACCGTGATCATGTGAGAGTTCAAATACTGGAAAAGCCCAAGGAGGTCAAAGTCAAGGTTAAGGACTGTCCTACCAAGGAAGGATCCTACAGAGTCAATGCAGGAGTCCTTCCTAGCATTGGAACAGGCTAACAAGTGCCCCCAGATGTACATCATTTCCCTCAGCAGACTGAGGGGGTTTCAGGGTACCATGATAATTCTGGGCTCTCTAATGTTGCTATACTTTTTGAATAAATGTAAGCAGTATTTCTAGAGTGGTGCTTTGACCTGCAGGATATTCTGAAATGTTTTCTGTGATGGTTGTCAACACGATTTCTCCGAAAAATACACCAATTGAAACCAAAAGAATGAGAGCAATTATTATGTCATTATCATGTGAATGGAAGAGGGGGTAGGGGGTGGACACTTAGCTGCCCTCACTTCCAGCAAGTTGTGCGCAAACAATTGTGGGTGTTTTATACACATGCATCCCTGACGTTTCTCTGAAAGAAGGACTCAGTCCTCGGTAGATTTGGAAGGATCCTTAACATTGGAACAGTCCTTCCGCGGTATTTGATGACGTAGCATCCTTGAAATTCAGTCATTTAAGGATCGTCCTTCGACTTTGAGAAACACCCCAAGAGTGGGGCAGTGGTTACTGTTTGATGAGTGAGAAAGAGTGCATTGGAACAACTGTGCACTTTACAATGAAGCCATTAGCATTATGTAGCAAAAAATGACCAGGTTCAACTCTCTAAGTGAAAACATGGATGTATAGGAGAAAGACATACTTGTCATCCAAGGAACTTGGGATTAGCAGAGGATGGTTTCGATCCATTAACCTCTGGGTTATGGGCCCAGCACGCTTCCGCTGCGCCACTCTGCTCAATATGCCAAGGTCAGCAGTTTAAAAATCTGTGGCCCAATATTGTGGGCACCTTTGGGATCTTGAGGGAACCAAGATTTCAGCAGCAACGGATGCTTAGTCATCTGACATCAGGGCAATGACAGCATGGAAGGAAAGTAAAGAGACATCCTCTTGATCCAAAGTTTACACAGCTAGCAGAGGGTGGTTTCCATGGACCGACATCTGGTTTATGAGCCTCGCCCGCTAGGTTCAATTTTGTGTGAATCTTTGGGAACCCATGCCAACCAAGATTAGTCAGCGTACAGGCTGAAATGTTAAGCATTTGGTGGACCTTGCGGTGATGCTTTTTTTCGAGATTTTCCCAACTCCATCCAATAATCTTGGAACGTGTCCACATGAGACACCTGTGGCAATGAAACCTCAGTCATTTGATGACATGGCAAATTGAGTGTGGGTGGAAAGGATAGAAGCATCCTCCCACTTGGCCCCTCTACCTCATTTTTTTCAGTATCGCTCCCGCTCTGCTCAGTGGTGCTTCACAAACTCTAGTCAAGGTACTCAGCTGTCAATGATTATTGCTCCTTCAACAGCAAGCAGTGCTGCCATGTAAATACATTCAACCAATCAGACTTAAGAGCAAAGGTCAACATTTGACATTGCTTGAATGACAAGTGTTTTCAAAGTGAGAAGAATCAGATATTGACCTTGGCAATATTTTCCACTCCACAATGAATGCTTATGTCACTAAAGATACTTGTGGCAATGACTGCTTTGTCATCTTAAACCATGGCAATGTGAATATGGATGGAATTGGTAGAGTCAGCACGGAGCCATCCAAACATCCACTTGTCTTTTGCTTCACACAAGTCTATTACCCTTAAGTACACCAATAAGAGGTGCATGCAATTGAGGACAACATCAGGTTACCACATGAATCACTTCACCATGACCTGGTATCCTACATTGCCAGATGGCAGTGGTGGGATTTGAATCCACGCCTCCTGAGAGACTGGAGCCTAAATCCAGCGCCTTAGACCACTCGGCCACACTACCTGCAACAGCCTCATTCTCGTGTCTGGACCTTTTTCTTTCCTCCGCTCAGCCACACTCATGTGTGACACATGCCCTATATTGAACATTGGACATTTCATGTTTCTTGCAGAGCGTAGAAGGCTTTTGCCAGGATGGCACAGAATGACACCTCTTGCGCTTGGCTCGTTGGTCTAGGGGTATGATTCTCGCTTAGGGTGCGAGAGGTCCCGGGTTCAAATCCCGGACGAGCCCAAACGCAAGAGCGAATGTTTACTTTCTGAGGAACTGTGCAGGAGAAGAACCTCAGGGTGCAGGAGTAAAAACCGAGATCATGTGAGAGTTCAAATACTGGAAAAGCCCAAGGAGGTCAAAGTCAAGGTCAAGGACTGTCCTACCAAGGAAGGATCCTACAGAGTCAATGCAGGAGTCCTTCCTAGCATTGGAACAGGCTAACAAGTGCCCCCAGATGTACATCATTTCCCTCAGCAGACTGAGGGGGTTTCAGGGTACCATGATAATTCTGGGCTCTCTAATGTTGCTGTACTTTTTGAATAAATGTAAGCAGTATTTCTAGAGTGGTGCTTTGACCTGCAGGATATTCTGAAATGTTTTCTGTGATGGTTGTCAACACGATTTCTCCGAAAAATACACCAATTGAAACCAAAAGAATGAGAGCAATTATTATGTCATTATCATGTGAATGGAAGAGGGGGTAGGGGGTGGACACTTAGCTGCCCTCACTTCCAGCAAGTCGTGCGCAAACAATTGTGGGTGTTTTATACACATGCATCCCTGACGTTTCTCTGAAAGAAGGACTCAGTCCTCGGTAGATTTGGAAGGATCCTTAACATTGGAACAGTCCTTCCGCGGTATTTGATGACGTAGCATCCTTGAAATTCAGTCATTTAAGGATCGTCCTTCGACTTTGAGAAACACCCCAAGAGTGGGGCAGTGGTTACTGTTTGATGAGTGAGAAAGAGTGCATTGGAAGAACTGTGCACTTTACAATGAAGCCATTAGCATTATGTAGCAAAAAATGACCAGGTTCAACTCTCTAAGTGAAAACATGGATGTATAGGAGAAAGACATACTTGTCATCCAAGGAATTTGGGATTAGCAGAGGATGGTTTCGATCCATCGACCTCTGGGTTATGGGCCCAGCACGCTTCCGCTGCGCCACTCTGCTCAATATGCCAAGGTCAGCAGTTTAAAAATCTGTGGCCCAATATTGTGGGCACCTTTGGGATCTTGAGGGAACCAAGATTTCAGCAGCAACGGATGCTTAGTCATCTGACATCAGGGCAATGACAGCATGGAAGGAAAGTAAAGAGACATCCTCTTGATCCAAAGTTTACACAGCTAGCAGAGGGTGGTTTCCATGGACCGACATCTGGTTTATGAGCCTCGCCCGCTAGGTTCAATTTTGTGTGAATCTTTGGGAACCCGTGCCAACCAAGATTAGTCAGCGTACAGGCTGAAATGTTAAGCATTTGGTGGACCTTGCGGTGATGCTTTTTTTCGAGATTTTCCCAACTCCATCCAATAATCTTGGAACGTGTCCACATGAGACACCTGTGGCAATGAAACCTCAGTCATTTGATGACATGGCAAATTGAGTGTGGGTGGAAAGGATAGAAGCATCCTCCCACTTGGCCCCTCTACCTCATTTTTTTCAGTATCGCTCCCGCTCTGCTCAGTGGTGCTTCACAAACTCTAGTCAAGGTACTCAGCTGTCAATGATTATTGCTCCTTCAACAGCAAGCAGTGCTGCCATGTAAATACATTCAACCAATCAGACTTAAGAGCAAAGGTCAACATTTGACATTGCTTGAATGACAAGTGTTTTCAAAGTGAGAAGAATCAGATATTGACCTCGGCAATATTTTCCACTCCACAATGAATGCTTATGTCACTAAAGATACTTGTGGCAATGACTGCTTTGTCATCTTAAACCATGGCAATGTGAATATGGATGGAATTGGTAGAGTCAGCACGGAGCCATCCAAACATCCACTTGTCTTTTGCTTCACACAAGTCTATTACCCTTAAGTACACCAATAAGAGGTGCATGCAATTGAGGACAACATCAGGTTACCACATGAATCACTTCACCATGACCTGGTATCCTACATTGCCAGATGGCAGTGGTGGGATTTGAACCCACGCCTCCTGAGAGACTGGAGCCTAAATCCAGCGCCTTAGACCACTCGGCCACACTACCTGCAACAGCCTCATTCTCGTGTCTGGACCTTTTTCTTTCCTCCGCTCAGCCACACTCATGTGTGACACATGCCCTATATTGAACATTGGACATTTCATGTTTCTTGCAGAGCGTAGAAGGCTTTTGCCAGGATGGCACAGAATGACACCTCTTGCGCTTGGCTCGTTGGTCTAGGGGTATGATTCTCGCTTAGGGTGCGAGAGGTCCCGGGTTCAAATCCCGGATGAGCCCAAAAGCAAGAGCGAATGTTTACTTTCTGAGGAACTGTGCAGGAGAAGGACCTGAGGGTGCAGGAGTAAAAACCGTGATCATGTGAGAGTTCAAATACTGGAAAAGCCCAAGGAGGTCAAAGTCAAGGTTAAGGACTGTCCTACCAAGGAAGGATCCTACAGAGTCAATGCAGGAGTCCTTCCTAGCATTGGAACAGGCTAACAAGTGCCCCCAGATGTACATCATTTCCCTCAGCAGACTGAGGCGGTTTCAGGGTACCATGATAATTCTGGACTCTCTAATGTTGCTGTACTTTTTGAATAAATGTAAGCAGTATTTCTAGAGTGGTGCTTTGACCTGCAGGATATTCTGAAATGTTTTCTGTGATGGTTGTCAACACGATTTCTCCGAAAAATACACCAATTGAAACCAAAAGAATGAGAGCAATTATTATGTCATTATCATGTGAATGGAAGAGGGGGTAGGGGGTGGACACTTAGCTGCCCTCACTTCCAGCAAGTCGTGCGCAAACAATTGTGGGTGTTTTATACACATGCATCCCTGACGTTTCTCTGAAAGAAGGACTCAGTCCTCGGTAGATTTGGAAGGATCCTTAACATTGGAACAGTCCTTCCGCGGTATTTGATGACGTAGCATCCTTGAAATTCAGTCATTTAAGAATCGTCCTTCGACTTTGAGAAACACCCCAAGAGTGGGGCAGTGGTTACTGTTTGATGAGTGAGAAAGAGTGCATTGGAAGAACTGTGCACTTTACAATGAAGCCATTAGCATTATGTAGCAAAAAATGACCAGGTTCAACTCTCTAAGTGAAAACATGGATGTATAGGAGAAAGACATACTTGTCATCCAAGGAACTTGGGATTAGCAGAGGATGGTTTCGATCCATGGACCTCTGGGTTATGGGCCCAGCACGCTTCCGCTGCGCCACTCTGCTCAATACGCCAAGGTCAGCAGTTTAAAAATCTGTGGCCCAATATTGTGGGCACCTTTGGGATCTTGAGGGAACCAAGATTTCAGCAGCAACGGATGCTTAGTCATCTGACATCAGGGCAATGACAGCATGGAAGGAAAGTAAAGAGACATCCTCTTGATCCAAAGTTTACACAGCTAGCAGAGGGTGGTTTCCATGGACCGACATCTGGTTTATGAGCCTCGCCCGCTAGGTTCAATTTTGTGTGAATCTTTGGGAACCCGTGCCAACCAAGATTAGTCAGCGTACAGGCTGAAATGTTAAGCATTTGGTGGACCTTGCGGTGATGCTTTTTCTCGAGATTTTCCCAACTCCATCCAATAATCTTGGAACGTGTCCACATGAGACACCTGTGGCAATGAAACCTCAGTCATTTGATGACATGGCAAATTGAGTGTGGGTGGAAAGGATAGAAGCATCCTCCCACTTGGCCCCTCTACCTCATTTTTTTCAGTATCACTCCCGCTCTGCTCAGTGGTGCTTCACAAACTCTAGTCAAGGTACTCAGCTGTCAATGATTATTGCTCCTTCAACAGCAAGCAGTGCTGCCATGTAAATACATTCAACCAATCAGACTTAAGAGCAAAGGTCAACATTTGACATTGCTTGAATGACAAGTGTTTTCAAAGTGAGAAGAATCAGATATTGACCTTGGCAATATTTTCCACTCCACAATGAATGCTTATGTCACTAAAGATACTTGTGGCAATGACTGCTTTGTCATCTTAAACCATAGCAATGTGAATATGGATGGAATTGGTAGAGTCAGCACGGAGCCATCCAAACATCCACTTGTCTTTTGCTTCACACAAGTCTATTACCCTTAAGTACACCAATAAGAGGTGCATGCAATTGAGGACAACATCAGGTTACCACATGAATCACTTCACCATGACCTGGTATCCTACATTGCCAAATGGCAGTGGTGGGATTTGAACCCACGCCTCCTGAGAGACTGGAGCCTAAATCCAGCGCCTTAGACCACTCGGCCACACTACCTGCAACAGCCTCATTCTCGTGTCTGGACCTTTTTCTTTCCTCCGCTCAGCCACACTCATGTGTGACACATGCCCTATATTGAACATTGGACATTTCATGTTTCTTGCAGAGCGTAGAAGGCTTTTGCCAGGATGGCACAGAATGACACCTCTTGCGCTTTGCTCGTTGGTCTAGGGGTATGATTCTCGCTTAGGGTGCGAGAGGTCCCGGGTTCAAATCCCGGACGAGCCCAAAAGCAAGAGCGAATATTTACTTTCTGAGGAACTGTGCAGAAGAAGAACCTCAGAGTGCAGGAGTAAAAACCGTGATCATGTGAGAGTTCAAATACTGGAAAAGCCCAAGGAGGTCAAAGTCAAGGTCAAGGACTGTCCTACCAAGGAAGGATCCTACAGAGTCAATGCAGGAGTCCTTCCTAGCATTGGAACAGGCTAACAAGTGCCCCCAGATGTACATCATTTCCCTCAGCAGACTGAGGGGGTTTCAGGGTACCATGATAATTCTGGGCTCTCTAATGTTGCTGTACTTTTTGAATAAATGTAAGCAGTATTTCTAGAGTGGTGCTTTGACCTGCAGGATATTCTGAAATGTTTTCTGTGATGGTTGTCAACACGATTTCTCCGAAAAATACACCAATTGAAACCAAAAGAATGAGAGCAATTATTATGTCATTATCATGTGAATGGAAGAGGGGGTAGGGGGTGGACACTTAGCTGCCCTCACTTCCAGCAAGTTGTGCGCAAACAATTGTGGGTGTTTTATACACATGCATCCCTGACGTTTCTCTGAAAGAAGGACTCAGTCCTCGGTAGATTTGGAAGGATCCTTAACATTGGAACAGTCCTTCCGCGGTATTTGATGACGTAGCATCCTTGAAATTCAGTCATTTAAGGATCGTCCTTCGACTTTGAGAAACACCCCAAGAGTGGGGCAGTGGTTACTGTTTGATGAGTGAGAAAGAGTGCATTGGAACAACTGTGCACTTTACAATGAAGCCATTAGCATTATGTAGCAAAAAATGACCAGGTTCAACTCTCTAAGTGAAAACATGGATGTATAGGAGAAAGACATACTTGTCATCCAAGGAATTTGGGATTAGCAGAGGATGGTTTCGATCCATCGACCTCTGGGTTATGGGCCCAGCACGCTTCCGCTGCGCCACTCTGCTCAATATGCCAAGGTCAGCAGTTTAAAAATCTGTGGCCCAATATTGTGGGCACCTTTGGGATCTTGAGGGAACCAAGATTTCAGCAGCAACGGATGCTTAGTCATCTGACATCAGGGCAATGACAGCATGGAAGGAAAGTAAAGAGACATCCTCTTGATCCAAAGTTTACACAGCTAGCAGAGGGTGGTTTCCATGGACCGACATCTGGTTTATGAGCCTCGCCCGCTAGGTTCAATTTTGTGTGAATCTTTGGGAACCCGTGCCAACCAAGATTAGTCAGCGTACAGGCTGAAATGTTAAGCATTTGGTGGACCTTGCGGTGATGCTTTTTTTCGAGATTTTCCCAACTCCATCCAATAATCTTGGAACGTGTCCACATGAGACACCTGTGGCAATGAAACCTCAGTCATTTGATGACATGGCAAATTGAGTGTGGGTGGAAAGGATAGAAGCATCCTCCCACTTGGCCCCTCTACCTCATTTTTTTCAGTATCGCTCCCGCTCTGCTCAGTGGTGCTTCACAAACTCTAGTCAAGGTACTCAGCTGTCAATGATTATTGCTCCTTCAACAGCAAGCAGTGCTGCCATGTAAATACATTCAACCAATCAGACTTAAGAGCAAAGGTCAACATTTGACATTGCTTGAATGACAAGTGTTTTCAAAGTGAGAAGAATCAGATATTGACCTCGGCAATATTTTCCACTCCACAATGAATGCTTATGTCACTAAAGATACTTGTGGCAATGACTGCTTTGTCATCTTAAACCATGGCAATGTGAATATGGATGGAATTGGTAGAGTCAGCACGGAGCCATCCAAACATCCACTTGTCTTTTGCTTCACACAAGTCTATTACCCTTAAGTACACCAATAAGAGGTGCATGCAATTGAGGACAACATCAGGTTACCACATGAATCACTTCACCATGACCTGGTATCCTACATTGCCAGATGGCAGTGGTGGGATTTGAACCCACGCCTCCTGAGAGACTGGAGCCTAAATCCAGCGCCTTAGACCACTCGGCCACACTACCTGCAACAGCCTCATTCTCGTGTCTGGACCTTTTTCTTTCCTCCGCTCAGCCACACTCATGTGTGACACATGCCCTATATTGAACATTGGACATTTCATGTTTCTTGCAGAGCGTAGAAGGCTTTTGCCAGGATGGCACAGAATGACACCTCTTGCGCTTGGCTCGTTGGTCTAGGGGTATGATTCTCGCTTAGGGTGCGAGAGGTCCCGGGTTCAAATCCCGGATGAGCCCAAAAGCAAGAGCGAATGTTTACTTTCTGAGGAACTGTGCAGGAGAAGGACCTGAGGGTGCAGGAGTAAAAACCGTGATCATGTGAGAGTTCAAATACTGGAAAAGCCCAAGGAGGTCAAAGTCAAGGTTAAGGACTGTCCTACCAAGGAAGGATCCTACAGAGTCAATGCAGGAGTCCTTCCTAGCATTGGAACAGGCTAACAAGTGCCCCCAGATGTACATCATTTCCCTCAGCAGACTGAGGCGGTTTCAGGGTACCATGATAATTCTGGACTCTCTAATGTTGCTGTACTTTTTGAATAAATGTAAGCAGTATTTCTAGAGTGGTGCTTTGACCTGCAGGATATTCTGAAATGTTTTCTGTGATGGTTGTCAACACGATTTCTCCGAAAAATACACCAATTGAAACCAAAAGAATGAGAGCAATTATTATGTCATTATCATGTGAATGGAAGAGGGGGTAGGGGGTGGACACTTAGCTGCCCTCACTTCCAGCAAGTCGTGCGCAAACAATTGTGGGTGTTTTATACACATGCATCCCTGACGTTTCTCTGAAAGAAGGACTCAGTCCTCGGTAGATTTGGAAGGATCCTTAACATTGGAACAGTCCTTCCGCGGTATTTGATGACGTAGCATCCTTGAAATTCAGTCATTTAAGAATCGTCCTTCGACTTTGAGAAACACCCCAAGAGTGGGGCAGTGGTTACTGTTTGATGAGTGAGAAAGAGTGCATTGGAAGAACTGTGCACTTTACAATGAAGCCATTAGCATTATGTAGCAAAAAATGACCAGGTTCAACTCTCTAAGTGAAAACATGGATGTATAGGAGAAAGACATACTTGTCATCCAAGGAACTTGGGATTAGCAGAGGATGGTTTCGATCCATGGACCTCTGGGTTATGGGCCCAGCACGCTTCCGCTGCGCCACTCTGCTCAATACGCCAAGGTCAGCAGTTTAAAAATCTGTGGCCCAATATTGTGGGCACCTTTGGGATCTTGAGGGAACCAAGATTTCAGCAGCAACGGATGCTTAGTCATCTGACATCAGGGCAATGACAGCATGGAAGGAAAGTAAAGAGACATCCTCTTGATCCAAAGTTTACACAGCTAGCAGAGGGTGGTTTCCATGGACCGACATCTGGTTTATGAGCCTCGCCCGCTAGGTTCAATTTTGTGTGAATCTTTGGGAACCCGTGCCAACCAAGATTAGTCAGCGTACAGGCTGAAATGTTAAGCATTTGGTGGACCTTGCGGTGATGCTTTTTCTCGAGATTTTCCCAACTCCATCCAATAATCTTGGAACGTGTCCACATGAGACACCTGTGGCAATGAAACCTCAGTCATTTGATGACATGGCAAATTGAGTGTGGGTGGAAAGGATAGAAGCATCCTCCCACTTGGCCCCTCTACCTCATTTTTTTCAGTATCACTCCCGCTCTGCTCAGTGGTGCTTCACAAACTCTAGTCAAGGTACTCAGCTGTCAATGATTATTGCTCCTTCAACAGCAAGCAGTGCTGCCATGTAAATACATTCAACCAATCAGACTTAAGAGCAAAGGTCAACATTTGACATTGCTTGAATGACAAGTGTTTTCAAAGTGAGAAGAATCAGATATTGACCTTGGCAATATTTTCCACTCCACAATGAATGCTTATGTCACTAAAGATACTTGTGGCAATGACTGCTTTGTCATCTTAAACCATAGCAATGTGAATATGGATGGAATTGGTAGAGTCAGCACGGAGCCATCCAAACATCCACTTGTCTTTTGCTTCACACAAGTCTATTACCCTTAAGTACACCAATAAGAGGTGCATGCAATTGAGGACAACATCAGGTTACCACATGAATCACTTCACCATGACCTGGTATCCTACATTGCCAAATGGCAGTGGTGGGATTTGAACCCACGCCTCCTGAGAGACTGGAGCCTAAATCCAGCGCCTTAGACCACTCGGCCACACTACCTGCAACAGCCTCATTCTCGTGTCTGGACCTTTTTCTTTCCTCCGCTCAGCCACACTCATGTGTGACACATGCCCTATATTGAACATTGGACATTTCATGTTTCTTGCAGAGCGTAGAAGGCTTTTGCCAGGATGGCACAGAATGACACCTCTTGCGCTTTGCTCGTTGGTCTAGGGGTATGATTCTCGCTTAGGGTGCGAGAGGTCCCGGGTTCAAATCCCGGACGAGCCCAAAAGCAAGAGCGAATATTTACTTTCTGAGGAACTGTGCAGAAGAAGAACCTCAGAGTGCAGGAGTAAAAACCGTGATCATGTGAGAGTTCAAATACTGGAAAAGCCCAAGGAGGTCAAAGTCAAGGTCAAGGACTGTCCTACCAAGGAAGGATCCTACAGAGTCAATGCAGGAGTCCTTCCTAGCATTGGAACAGGCTAACAAGTGCCCCCAGATGTACATCATTTCCCTCAGCAGACTGAGGGGGTTTCAGGGTACCATGATAATTCTGGGCTCTCTAATGTTGCTGTACTTTTTGAATAAATGTAAGCAGTATTTCTAGAGTGGTGCTTTGACCTGCAGGATATTCTGAAATGTTTTCTGTGATGGTTGTCAACACGATTTCTCCGAAAAATACACCAATTGAAACCAAAAGAATGAGAGCAATTATTATGTCATTATCATGTGAATGGAAGAGGGGGTAGGGGGTGGACACTTAGCTGCCCTCACTTCCAGCAAGTCGTGCGCAAACAATTGTGGGTGTTTTATACACATGCATCCCTGACGTTTCTCTGAAAGAAGGACTCAGTCCTCGGTAGATTTGGAAGGATCCTTAACATTGGAACAGTCCTTCCGCGGTATTTGATGACGTAGCATCCTTGAAATTCAGTCATTTAAGGATCGTCCTTCGACTTTGAGAAACACCCCAAGAGTGGGGCAGTGGTTACTGTTTGATGAGTGAGAAAGAGTGCATTGGAACAACTGTGCACTTTACAATGAAGCCATTAGCATTATGTAGCAAAAAATGACCAGGTTCAACTCTCTAAGTGAAAACATGGATGTATAGGAGAAAGACATACTTGTCATCCAAGGAATTTGGGATTAGCAGAGGATGGTTTCGATCCATCGACCTCTGGGTTATGGGCCCAGCACGCTTCCGCTGCGCCACTCTGCTCAATATGCCAAGGTCAGCAGTTTAAAAATCTGTGGCCCAATATTGTGGGCACCTTTGGGATCTTGAGGGAACCAAGATTTCAGCAGCAACGGATGCTTAGTCATCTGACATCAGGGCAATGACAGCATGGAAGGAAAGTAAAGAGACATCCTCTTGATCCAAAGTTTACACAGCTAGCAGAGGGTGGTTTCCATGGACCGACATCTGGTTTATGAGCCTCGCCCGCTAGGTTCAATTTTGTGTGAATCTTTGGGAACCCGTGCCAACCAAGATTAGTCAGCGTACAGGCTGAAATGTTAAGCATTTGGTGGACCTTGCGGTGATGCTTTTTTTCGAGATTTTCCCAACTCCATCCAATAATCTTGGAACGTGTCCACATGAGACACCTGTGGCAATGAAACCTCAGTCATTTGATGACATGGCAAATTGAGTGTGGGTGGAAAGGATAGAAGCATCCTCCCACTTGGCCCCTCTACCTCATTTTTTTCAGTATCGCTCCCGCTCTGCTCAGTGGTGCTTCACAAACTCTAGTCAAGGTACTCAGCTGTCAATGATTATTGCTCCTTCAACAGCAAGCAGTGCTGCCATGTAAATACATTCAACCAATCAGACTTAAGAGCAAAGGTCAACATTTGACATTGCTTGAATGACAAGTGTTTTCAAAGTGAGAAGAATCAGATATTGACCTCGGCAATATTTTCCACTCCACAATGAATGCTTATGTCACTAAAGATACTTGTGGCAATGACTGCTTTGTCATCTTAAACCATGGCAATGTGAATATGGATGGAATTGGTAGAGTCAGCACGGAGCCATCCAAACATCCACTTGTCTTTTGCTTCACACAAGTCTATTACCCTTAAGTACACCAATAAGAGGTGCATGCAATTGAGGACAACATCAGGTTACCACATGAATCACTTCACCATGACCTGGTATCCTACATTGCCAGATGGCAGTGGTGGGATTTGAACCCACGCCTCCTGAGAGACTGGAGCCTAAATCCAGCGCCTTAGACCACTCGGCCACACTACCTGCAACAGCCTCATTCTCGTGTCTGGACCTTTTTCTTTCCTCCGCTCAGCCACACTCATGTGTGACACATGCCCTATATTGAACATTGGACATTTCATGTTTCTTGCAGAGCGTAGAAGGCTTTTGCCAGGATGGCACAGAATGACACCTCTTGCGCTTGGCTCGTTGGTCTAGGGGTATGATTCTCGCTTAGGGTGCGAGAGGTCCCGGGTTCAAATCCCGGATGAGCCCAAAAGCAAGAGCGAATATTTACTTTCTGAGGAACTGTGCAGGAGAAGGACCTGAGGGTGCAGGAGTAAAAACCGTGATCATGTGAGAGTTCAAATACTGGAAAAGCCCAAGGAGGTCAAAGTCAAGGTTAAGGACTGTCCTACCAAGGAAGGATCCTACAGAGTCAATGCAGGAGTCCTTCCTAGCATTGGAACAGGCTAACAAGTGCCCCCAGATGTACATCATTTCCCTCAGCAGACTGAGGGGGTTTCAGGGTACCATGATAATTCTGGACTCTCTAATGTTGCTGTACTTTTTGAATAAATGTAAGCAGTATTTCTAGAGTGGTGCTTTGACCTGCAGGATATTCTGAAATGTTTTCTGTGATGGTTGTCAACACGATTTCTCCGAAAAATACACCAATTGAAACCAAAAGAATGAGAGCAATTATTATGTCATTATCATGTGAATGGAAGAGGGGGTAGGGGGTGGACACTTAGCTGCCCTCACTTCCAGCAAGTCGTGCGCAAACAATTGTGGGTGTTTTATACACATGCATCCCTGACGTTTCTCTGAAAGAAGGACTCAGTCCTCGGTAGATTTGGAAGGATCCTTAACATTGGAACAGTCCTTCCGCGGTATTTGATGACGTAGCATCCTTGAAATTCAGTCATTTAAGAATCGTCCTTCGACTTTGAGAAACACCCCAAGAGTGGGGCAGTGGTTACTGTTTGATGAGTGAGAAAGAGTGCATTGGAAGAACTGTGCACTTTACAATGAAGCCATTAGCATTATGTAGCAAAAAATGACCAGGTTCAACTCTCTAAGTGAAAACATGGATGTATAGGAGAAAGACATACTTGTCATCCAAGGAACTTGGGATTAGCAGAGGATGGTTTCGATCCATGGACCTCTGGGTTATGGGCCCAGCACGCTTCCGCTGCGCCACTCTGCTCAATACGCCAAGGTCAGCAGTTTAAAAATCTGTGGCCCAATATTGTGGGCACCTTTGGGATCTTGAGGGAACCAAGATTTCAGCAGCAACGGATGCTTAGTCATCTGACATCAGGGCAATGACAGCATGGAAGGAAAGTAAAGAGACATCCTCTTGATCCAAAGTTTACACAGCTAGCAGAGGGTGGTTTCCATGGACCGACATCTGGTTTATGAGCCTCGCCCGCTAGGTTCAATTTTGTGTGAATCTTTGGGAACCCGTGCCAACCAAGATTAGTCAGCGTACAGGCTGAAATGTTAAGCATTTGGTGGACCTTGCGGTGATGCTTTTTCTCGAGATTTTCCCAACTCCATCCAATAATCTTGGAACGTGTCCACATGAGACACCTGTGGCAATGAAACCTCAGTCATTTGATGACATGGCAAATTGAGTGTGGGTGGAAAGGATAGAAGCATCCTCCCACTTGGCCCCTCTACCTCATTTTTTTCAGTATCACTCCCGCTCTGCTCAGTGGTGCTTCACAAACTCTAGTCAAGGTACTCAGCTGTCAATGATTATTGCTCCTTCAACAGCAAGCAGTGCTGCCATGTAAATACATTCAACCAATCAGACTTAAGAGCAAAGGTCAACATTTGACATTGCTTGAATGACAAGTGTTTTCAAAGTGAGAAGAATCAGATATTGACCTTGGCAATATTTTCCACTCCACAATGAATGCTTATGTCACTAAAGATACTTGTGGCAATGACTGCTTTGTCATCTTAAACCATAGCAATGTGAATATGGATGGAATTGGTAGAGTCAGCACGGAGCCATCCAAACATCCACTTGTCTTTTGCTTCACACAAGTCTATTACCCTTAAGTACACCAATAAGAGGTGCATGCAATTGAGGACAACATCAGGTTACCACATGAATCACTTCACCATGACCTGGTATCCTACATTGCCAAATGGCAGTGGTGGGATTTGAACCCACGCCTCCTGAGAGACTGGAGCCTAAATCCAGCGCCTTAGACCACTCGGCCACACTACCTGCAACAGCCTCATTCTCGTGTCTGGACCTTTTTCTTTCCTCCGCTCAGCCACACTCATGTGTGACACATGCCCTATATTGAACATTGGACATTTCATGTTTCTTGCAGAGCGTAGAAGGCTTTTGCCAGGATGGCACAGAATGACACCTCTTGCGCTTTGCTCGTTGGTCTAGGGGTATGATTCTCGCTTAGGGTGCGAGAGGTCCCGGGTTCAAATCCCGGACGAGCCCAAAAGCAAGAGCGAATGTTTACTTTCTGAGGAACTGTGCAGAAGAAGAACCTCAGAGTGCAGGAGTAAAAACCGTGATCATGTGAGAGTTCAAATACTGGAAAAGCCCAAGGAGGTCAAAGTCAAGGTCAAGGACTGTCCTACCAAGGAAGGATCCTACAGAGTCAATGCAGGAGTCCTTCCTAGCATTGGAACAGGCTAACAAGTGCCCCCAGATGTACATCATTTCCCTCAGCAGACTGAGGGGGTTTCAGGGTACCATGATAATTCTGGGCTCTCTAATGTTGCTGTACTTTTTGAATAAATGTAAGCAGTATTTCTAGAGTGGTGCTTTGACCTGCAGGATATTCTGAAATGTTTTCTGTGATGGTTGTCAACACGATTTCTCCGAAAAATACACCAATTGAAACCAAAAGAATGAGAGCAATTATTATGTCATTATCATGTGAATGGAAGAGGGGGTAGGGGGTGGACACTTAGCTGCCCTCACTTCCAGCAAGTCGTGCGCAAACAATTGTGGGTGTTTTATACACATGCATCCCTGACGTTTCTCTGAAAGAAGGACTCAGTCCTCGGTAGATTTGGAAGGATCCTTAACATTGGAACAGTCCTTCCGCGGTATTTGATGACGTAGCATCCTTGAAATTCAGTCATTTAAGGATCGTCCTTCGACTTTGAGAAACACCCCAAGAGTGGGGCAGTGGTTACTGTTTGATGAGTGAGAAAGAGTGCATTGGAACAACTGTGCACTTTACAATGAAGCCATTAGCATTATGTAGCAAAAAATGACCAGGTTCAACTCTCTAAGTGAAAACATGGATGTATAGGAGAAAGACATACTTGTCATCCAAGGAATTTGGGATTAGCAGAGGATGGTTTCGATCCATCGACCTCTGGGTTATGGGCCCAGCACGCTTCCGCTGCGCCACTCTGCTCAATATGCCAAGGTCAGCAGTTTAAAAATCTGTGGCCCAATATTGTGGGCACCTTTGGGATCTTGAGGGAACCAAGATTTCAGCAGCAACGGATGCTTAGTCATCTGACATCAGGGCAATGACAGCATGGAAGGAAAGTAAAGAGACATCCTCTTGATCCAAAGTTTACACAGCTAGCAGAGGGTGGTTTCCATGGACCGACATCTGGTTTATGAGCCTCGCCCGCTAGGTTCAATTTTGTGTGAATCTTTGGGAACCCGTGCCAACCAAGATTAGTCAGCGTACAGGCTGAAATGTTAAGCATTTGGTGGACCTTGCGGTGATGCTTTTTTTCGAGATTTTCCCAACTCCATCCAATAATCTTGGAACGTGTCCACATGAGACACCTGTGGCAATGAAACCTCAGTCATTTGATGACATGGCAAATTGAGTGTGGGTGGAAAGGATAGAAGCATCCTCCCACTTGGCCCCTCTACCTCATTTTTTTCAGTATCGCTCCCGCTCTGCTCAGTGGTGCTTCACAAACTCTAGTCAAGGTACTCAGCTGTCAATGATTATTGCTCCTTCAACAGCAAGCAGTGCTGCCATGTAAATACCTTCAACCAATCAGACTTAAGAGCAAAGGTCAACATTTGACATTGCTTGAATGACAAGTGTTTTCAAAGTGAGAAGAATCAGATATTGACCTTGGCAATATTTTGCACTCCACAATGAATGCTTATGTCACTAAAGATACTTGTGGCAATGACTGCTTTGTCATCTTAAACCATGGCAATGTGAATATGGATGGAATTGGTAGAGTCAGCACGGAGCCATCCAAACATCCACTTGTCTTTTGCTTCACACAAGTCTATTACCCTTAAGTACACCAATAAGAGGTGCATGCAATTGAGGACAACATCAGGTTACCACATGAATCACTTCACCATGACCTGGTATCCTACATTGCCAGATGGCAGTGGTGGGATTTGAACCCACGCCTCCTGAGAGACTGGAGCCTAAATCCAGCGCCTTAGACCACTCGGCCACACTACCTGCAACAGCCTCATTCTCGTGTCTGGACCTTTTTCTTTCCTCCGCTCAGCCACACTCATGTGTGACACATGCCCTATATTGAACATTGGACATTTCATGTTTCTTGCAGAGCGTAGAAGGCTTTTGCCAGGATGGCACAGAATGACACCTCTTGCGCTTGGCTCGTTGGTCTAGGGGTATGATTCTCGCTTAGGGTGCGAGAGGTCCCGGGTTCAAATCCCAGATGAGCCCAAAAGCAAGAGCGAGTGTTTACTTTCTGAGGAACTGTGCAGGAGAAGGACCTGAGGGTGCAGGAGTAAAAACCGTGATCATGTGAGAGTTCAAATACTGGAAAAGCCCAAGGAGGTCAAAGTCAAGGTCAAGGACTGTCCTACCAAGGAAGGATCCTACAGAGTCAATGCAGGAGTCCTTCCTAGCATTGGAACAGGCTAACAAGTGCCCCCAGATGTACATCATTTCCCTCAGCAGACTGAGGGGGTTTCAGGGTACCATGATAATTCTGGACTCTCTAATGTTGCTGTACTTTTTGAATAAATGTAAGCAGTATTTCTAGAGTGGTGCTTTGACCTGCAGGATATTCTGAAATGTTTTCTGTGATGGTTGTCAACACGATTTCTCCGAAAAATACACCAATTGAAACCAAAAGAATGAGAGCAATTATTATGTCATTATCATGTGAATGGAAGAGGGGGTAGGGGGTGGACACTTAGCTGCCCTCACTTCCAGCAAGTCGTGCGCAAACAATTGTGGGTGTTTTATACACATGCATCCCTGACGTTTCTCTGAAAGAAGGACTCAGTCCTCGGTAGATTTGGAAGGATCCTTAACATTGGAACAGTCCTTCCGCGGTATTTGATGACGTAGCATCCTTGAAATTCAGTCATTTAAGGATCGTCCTTCGACTTTGAGAAACACCCCAAGAGTGGGGCAGTGGTTACTGTTTGATGAGTGAGAAAGAGTGCATTGGAACAACTGTGCACTTTACAATGAAGCCATTAGCATTATGTAGCAAAAAATGACCAGGTTCAACTCTCTAAGTGAAAACATGGATGTATAGGAGAAAGACATACTTGTCATCCAAGGAACTTGGGATTAGCAGAGGATGGTTTCGATCCATGGACCTCTGGGTTATGGGCCCAGCACGCTTCCGCTGCGCCACTCTGCTCAATACGCCAAGGTCAGCAGTTTAAAAATCTGTGGCCCAATATTGTGGGCACCTTTGGGATCTTGAGGGAACCAAGATTTCAGCAGCAACGGATGCTTAGTCATCTGACATCAGGGCAATGACAGCATGGAAGGAAAGTAAAGAGACATCCTCTTGATCCAAAGTTTACACAGCTAGCAGAGGGTGGTTTCCATGGACCGACATCTGGTTTATGAGCCTCGCCCGCTAGGTTCAATTTTGTGTGAATCTTTGGGAACCCGTGCCAACCAAGATTAGTCAGCGTACAGGCTGAAATGTTAAGCATTTGGTGGACCTTGCGGTGATGCTTTTTCTCGAGATTTTCCCAACTCCATCCAATAATCTTGGAACGTGTCCACATGAGACACCTGTGGCAATGAAACCTCAGTCATTTGATGACATGGCAAATTGAGTGTGGGTGGAAAGGATAGAAGCATCCTCCCACTTGGCCCCTCTACCTCATTTTTTTCAGTATCACTCCCGCTCTGCTCAGTGGTGCTTCACAAACTCTAGTCAAGGTACTCAGCTGTCAATGATTATTGCTCCTTCAACAGCAAGCAGTGCTGCCATGTAAATACATTCAACCAATCAGACTTAAGAGCAAAGGTCAACATTTGACATTGCTTGAATGACAAGTGTTTTCAAAGTGAGAAGAATCAGATATTGACCTTGGCAATATTTTCCACTCCACAATGAATGCTTATGTCACTAAAGATACTTGTGGCAATGACTGCTTTGTCATCTTAAACCATAGCAATGTGAATATGGATGGAATTGGTAGAGTCAGCACGGAGCCATCCAAACATCCACTTGTCTTTTGCTTCACACAAGTCTATTACCCTTAAGTACACCAATAAGAGGTGCATGCAATTGAGGACAACATCAGGTTACCACATGAATCACTTCACCATGACCTGGTATCCTACATTGCCAGATGGCAGTGGTGGGATTTGAACCCACGCCTCCTGAGAGACTGGAGCCTAAATCCAGCGCCTTAGACCACTCGGCCACACTACCTGCAACAGCCTCATTCTCGTGTCTGGACCTTTTTCTTTCCTCCGCTCAGCCACACTCATGTGTGACACATGCCCTATATTGAACATTGGACATTTCATGTTTCTTGCAGAGCGTAGAAGGCTTTTGCCAGGATGGCACAGAATGACACCTCTTGCGCTTGGCTCGTTGGTCTAGGGGTATGATTCTCGCTTAGGGTGCGAGAGGTCCCGGGTTCAAATCCCGGACGAGCCCAAAAGCAAGAGCGAATATTTACTTTCTGAGGAACTGTGCAGAAGAAGAACCTCAGGGTGCAGGAGTAAAAACCGTGATCATGTGAGAGTTCAAATACTGGAAAAGCCCAAGGAGGTCAAAGTCAAGGTCAAGGACTGTCCTACCAAGGAAGGATCCTACAGAGTCAATGCAGGAGTCCTTCCTAGCATTGGAACAGGCTAACAAGTGCCCCCAGATGTACATCATTTCCCTCAGCAGACTGAGGGGGTTTCAGGGTACCATGATAATTCTGGGCTCTCTAATGTTGCTATACTTTTTGAATAAATGTAAGCAGTATTTCTAGAGTGGTGCTTTGACCTGCAGGATATTCTGAAATGTTTTCTGTGATGGTTGTCAACACGATTTCTCCGAAAAATACACCAATTGAAACCAAAAGAATGAGAGCAATTATTATGTCATTATCATGTGAATGGAAGAGGGGGTAGGGGGTGGACACTTAGCTGCCCTCACTTCCAGCAAGTCGTGCGCAAACAATTGTGGGTGTTTTATACACATGCATCCCTGACGTTTCTCTGAAAGAAGGACTCAGTCCTCGGTAGATTTGGAAGGATCCTTAACATTGGAACAGTCCTTCCGCGGTATTTGATGACGTAGCATCCTTGAAATTCAGTCATTTAAGGATCGTCCTTCGACTTTGAGAAACACCCCAAGAGTGGGGCAGTGGTTACTGTTTGATGAGTGAGAAAGAGTGCATTGGAAGAACTGTGCACTTTACAATGAAGCCATTAGCATTATGTAGCAAAAAATGACCAGGTTCAACTCTCTAAGTGAAAACATGGATGTATAGGAGAAAGACATACTTGTCATCCAAGGAACTTGGGATTAGCAGAGGATGGTTTCGATCCATTAACCTCTGGGTTATGGGCCCAGCACGCTTCCGCTGCGCCACTCTGCTCAATATGCCAAGGTCAGCAGTTTAAAAATCTGTGGCCCAATATTGTGGGCACCTTTGGGATCTTGAGGGAACCAAGATTTCAGCAGCAACGGATGCTTAGTCATCTGACATCAGGGCAATGACAGCATGGAAGGAAAGTAAAGAGACATCCTCTTGATCCAAAGTTTACACAGCTAGCAGAGGGTGGTTTCCATGGACCGACATCTGGTTTATGAGCCTCGCCCGCTAGGTTCAATTTTGTGTGAATCTTTGGGAACCCATGCCAACCAAGATTAGTCAGCGTACAGGCTGAAATGTTAAGCATTTGGTGGACCTTGCGGTGATGCTTTTTCTCGAGATCTTCCCAACTCCATCCAATAATCTTGGAACGTGTCCACATGAGACACCTGTGGCAATGAAACCTCAGTCATTTGATGACATGGCAAATTGAGTGTGAGTGGAAAGGATAGAAGCATCCTCCCACTTGGCCCCTCTACCTCATTTTTTTCAGTATCACTCCCGCTCTGCTCAGTGGTGCTTCACAAACTCTAGTCAAGGTACTCAGCTGTCAATGATTATTGCTCCTTCAAAAGCAAGCAGTGCTGCCATGTAAATACCTTCAACCAATCAGACTTAAGAGCAAAGGTCAACATTTGACATTGCTTGAATGACAAGTGTTTTCAAAGTGAGAAGAATCAGATATTGACCTCGGCAATATTTTGCACTCCACAATGAATGCTTATGTCACTAAAGATACTTGTGGCAATGACTGCTTTGTCTTCTTAAACCATGGCAATGTGAATATGGATGGAATTGGTAGAGTCAGCACGGAGCCATCCAACATCCACTTGTCTTTTGCTTCACACAAGTCTATTACCCTTACGTACACCAATAAGAGGTGCATGCAATTGAGGACAACATCAGGTTACCACATGAATCACTTCACCATGACCTGGTATCCTACATTGCCAGATGGCAGTGGTGGGATTTGAACCCACGCCTCCTGAGAGACTGGAGCCTAAATCCAGCGCCTTAGACCACTCGGCCACACTACCTGCAACAGCCTCATTCTCGTGTCTGGACCTTTTTCTTTCCTCCGCTCAGCCACACTCATGTGTGACACATGCCCTATATTGAACATTGGACATTTCATGTTTCTTGCAGAGCGTAGAAGGCTTTTGCCAGGATGGCACAGAATGACACCTCTTGCGCTTGGCTCGTTGGTCTAGGGGTATGATTCTCGCTTAGGGTGCGAGAGGTCCCGGGTTCAAATCCCGGATGAGCCCAAAAGCAAGAGCGAATGTTTACTTTCTGAGGAACTGTGCAGGAGAAGGACCTGAGGGTGCAGGAGTAAAAACCGTGATCATGTGAGAGTTCAAATACTGGAAAAGCCCAAGGAGGTCAAAGTCAAGGTTAAGGACTGTCCTACCAAGGAAGGATCCTACAGAGTCAATGCAGGAGTCCTTCCTAGCATTGGAACAGGCTAACAAGTGCCCCCAGATGTACATCATTTCCCTCAGCAGACTGAGGGGGTTTCAGGGTACCATGATAATTCTGGGCTCTCTAATGTTGCTGTACTTTTTGAATAAATGTAAGCAGTATTTCTAGAGTGGTGCTTTGACCTGCAGGATATTCTGAAATGTTTTCTGTGATGGTTGTCAACACGATTTCTCCGAAAAATACACCAATTGAAACCAAAAGAATGAGAGCAATTATTATGTCATTATCATGTGAATGGAAGAGGGGGTAGGGGGTGGACACTTAGCTGCCCTCACTTCCAGCAAGTCGTGCGCAAACAATTGTGGGTGTTTTATACACATGCATCCCTGACGTTTCTCTGAAAGAAGGACTCAGTCCTCGGTAGATTTGGAAGGATCCTTAACATTGGAACAGTCCTTCCGCGGTATTTGATGACGTAGCATCCTTGAAATTCAGTCATTTAAGAATCGTCCTTCGACTTTGAGAAACACCCCAAGAGTGGGGCAGTGGTTACTGTTTGATGAGTGAGAAAGAGTGCATTGGAAGAACTGTGCACTTTACAATGAAGCCATTAGCATTATGTAGCAAAAAATGACCAGGTTCAACTCTCTAAGTGAAAACATGGATGTATAGGAGAAAGACATACTTGTCATCCAAGGAATTTGGGATTAGCAGAGGATGGTTTCGATCCATCGACCTCTGGGTTATGGGCCCAGCACGCTTCCGCTGCGCCACTCTGCTCAATATGCCAAGGTCAGCAGTTTAAAAATCTGTGGCCCAATATTGTGGGCACCTTTGGGATCTTGAGGGAACCAAGATTTCAGCAGCAACGGATGCTTAGTCATCTGACATCAGGGCAATGACAGCATGGAAGGAAAGTAAAGAGACATCCTCTTGATCCAAAGTTTACACAGCTAGCAGAGGGTGGTTTCCATGGACCGACATCTGGTTTATGAGCCTCGCCCGCTAGGTTCAATTTTGTGTGAATCTTTGGGAACCCGTGCCAACCAAGATTAGTCAGCGTACAGGCTGAAATGTTAAGCATTTGGTGGACCTTGCGGTGATGCTTTTTTTCGAGATTTTCCCAACTCCATCCAATAATCTTGGAACGTGTCCACATGAGACACCTGTGGCAATGAAACCTCAGTCATTTGATGACATGGCAAATTGAGTGTGGGTGGAAAGGATAGAAGCATCCTCCCACTTGGCCCCTCTACCTCATTTTTTTCAGTATCGCTCCCGCTCTGCTCAGTGGTGCTTCACAAACTCTAGTCAAGGTACTCAGCTGTCAATGATTATTGCTCCTTCAACAGCAAGCAGTGCTGCCATGTAAATACCTTCAACCAATCAGACTTAAGAGCAAAGGTCAACATTTGACATTGCTTGAATGACAAGTGTTTTCAAAGTGAGAAGAATCAGATATTGACCTTGGCAATATTTTGCACTCCACAATGAATGCTTATGTCACTAAAGATACTTGTGGCAATGACTGCTTTGTCATCTTAAACCATGGCAATGTGAATATGGATGGAATTGGTAGAGTCAGCACGGAGCCATCCAAACATCCACTTGTCTTTTGCTTCACACAAGTCTATTACCCTTAAGTACACCAATAAGAGGTGCATGCAATTGAGGACAACATCAGGTTACCACATGAATCACTTCACCATGACCTGGTATCCTACATTGCCAGATGGCAGTGGTGGGATTTGAACCCACGCCTCCTGAGAGACTGGAGCCTAAATCCAGCGCCTTAGACCACTCGGCCACACTACCTGCAACAGCCTCATTCTCGTGTCTGGACCTTTTTCTTTCCTCCGCTCAGCCACACTCATGTGTGACACATGCCCTATATTGAACATTGGACATTTCATGTTTCTTGCAGAGCGTAGAAGGCTTTTGCCAGGATGGCACAGAATGACACCTCTTGCGCTTGGCTCGTTGGTCTAGGGGTATGATTCTCGCTTAGGGTGCGAGAGGTCCCGGGTTCAAATCCCGGATGAGCCCAAAAGCAAGAGCGAATGTTTACTTTCTGAGGAACTGTGCAGGAGAAGGACCTGAGGGTGCAGGAGTAAAAACCGTGATCATGTGAGAGTTCAAATACTGGAAAAGCCCAAGGAGGTCAAAGTCAAGGTCAAGGACTGTCCTACCAAGGAAGGATCCTACAGAGTCAATGCAGGAGTCCTTCCTAGCATTGGAACAGGCTAACAAGTGCCCCCAGATGTACATCATTTCCCTCAGCAGACTGAGGGGGTTTCAGGGTACCATGATAATTCTGGACTCTCTAATGTTGCTGTACTTTTTGAATAAATGTAAGCAGTATTTCTAGAGTGGTGCTTTGACCTGCAGGATATTCTGAAATGTTTTCTGTGATGGTTGTCAACACGATTTCTCCGAAAAATACACCAATTGAAACCAAAAGAATGAGAGCAATTATTATGTCATTATCATGTGAATGGAAGAGGGGGTAGGGGGTGGACACTTAGCTGCCCTCACTTCCAGCAAGTCGTGCGCAAACAATTGTGGGTGTTTTATACACATGCATCCCTGACGTTTCTCTGAAAGAAGGACTCAGTCCTCGGTAGATTTGGAAGGATCCTTAACATTGGAACAGTCCTTCCGCGGTATTTGATGACGTAGCATCCTTGAAATTCAGTCATTTAAGGATCGTCCTTCGACTTTGAGAAACACCCCAAGAGTGGGGCAGTGGTTACTGTTTGATGAGTGAGAAAGAGTGCATTGGAACAACTGTGCACTTTACAATGAAGCCATTAGCATTATGTAGCAAAAAATGACCAGGTTCAACTCTCTAAGTGAAAACATGGATGTATAGGAGAAAGACATACTTGTCATCCAAGGAACTTGGGATTAGCAGAGGATGGTTTCGATCCATGGACCTCTGGGTTATGGGCCCAGCACGCTTCCGCTGCGCCACTCTGCTCAATACGCCAAGGTCAGCAGTTTAAAAATCTGTGGCCCAATATTGTGGGCACCTTTGGGATCTTGAGGGAACCAAGATTTCAGCAGCAACGGATGCTTAGTCATCTGACATCAGGGCAATGACAGCATGGAAGGAAAGTAAAGAGACATCCTCTTGATCCAAAGTTTACACAGCTAGCAGAGGGTGGTTTCCATGGACCGACATCTGGTTTATGAGCCTCGCCCGCTAGGTTCAATTTTGTGTGAATCTTTGGGAACCCGTGCCAACCAAGATTAGTCAGCGTACAGGCTGAAATGTTAAGCATTTGGTGGACCTTGCGGTGATGCTTTTTCTCGAGATTTTCCCAACTCCATCCAATAATCTTGGAACGTGTCCACATGAGACACCTGTGGCAATGAAACCTCAGTCATTTGATGACATGGCAAATTGAGTGTGGGTGGAAAGGATAGAAGCATCCTCCCACTTGGCCCCTCTACCTCATTTTTTTCAGTATCACTCCCGCTCTGCTCAGTGGTGCTTCACAAACTCTAGTCAAGGTACTCAGCTGTCAATGATTATTGCTCCTTCAACAGCAAGCAGTGCTGCCATGTAAATACATTCAACCAATCAGACTTAAGAGCAAAGGTCAACATTTGACATTGCTTGAATGACAAGTGTTTTCAAAGTGAGAAGAATCAGATATTGACCTTGGCAATATTTTCCACTCCACAATGAATGCTTATGTCACTAAAGATACTTGTGGCAATGACTGCTTTGTCATCTTAAACCATAGCAATGTGAATATGGATGGAATTGGTAGAGTCAGCACGGAGCCATCCAAACATCCACTTGTCTTTTGCTTCACACAAGTCTATTACCCTTAAGTACACCAATAAGAGGTGCATGCAATTGAGGACAACATCAGGTTACCACATGAATCACTTCACCATGACCTGGTATCCTACATTGCCAGATGGCAGTGGTGGGATTTGAACCCACGCCTCCTGAGAGACTGGAGCCTAAATCCAGCGCCTTAGACCACTCGGCCACACTACCTGCAACAGCCTCATTCTCGTGTCTGGACCTTTTTCTTTCCTCCGCTCAGCCACACTCATGTGTGACACATGCCCTATATTGAACATTGGACATTTCATGTTTCTTGCAGAGCGTAGAAGGCTTTTGCCAGGATGGCACAGAATGACACCTCTTGCGCTTGGCTCGTTGGTCTAGGGGTATGATTCTCGCTTAGGGTGCGAGAGGTCCCGGGTTCAAATCCCGGACGAGCCCAAAAGCAAGAGCGAATATTTACTTTCTGAGGAACTGTGCAGAAGAAGAACCTCAGGGTGCAGGAGTAAAAACCGTGATCATGTGAGAGTTCAAATACTGGAAAAGCCCAAGGAGGTCAAAGTCAAGGTCAAGGACTGTCCTACCAAGGAAGGATCCTACAGAGTCAATGCAGGAGTCCTTCCTAGCATTGGAACAGGCTAACAAGTGCCCCCAGATGTACATCATTTCCCTCAGCAGACTGAGGGGGTTTCAGGGTACCATGATAATTCTGGGCTCTCTAATGTTGCTATACTTTTTGAATAAATGTAAGCAGTATTTCTAGAGTGGTGCTTTGACCTGCAGGATATTCTGAAATGTTTTCTGTGATGGTTGTCAACACGATTTCTCCGAAAAATACACCAATTGAAACCAAAAGAATGAGAGCAATTATTATGTCATTATCATGTGAATGGAAGAGGGGGTAGGGGGTGGACACTTAGCTGCCCTCACTTCCAGCAAGTCGTGCGCAAACAATTGTGGGTGTTTTATACACATGCATCCCTGACGTTTCTCTGAAAGAAGGACTCAGTCCTCGGTAGATTTGGAAGGATCCTTAACATTGGAACAGTCCTTCCGCGGTATTTGATGACGTAGCATCCTTGAAATTCAGTCATTTAAGGATCGTCCTTCGACTTTGAGAAACACCCCAAGAGTGGGGCAGTGGTTACTGTTTGATGAGTGAGAAAGAGTGCATTGGAACAACTGTGCACTTTACAATGAAGCCATTAGCATTATGTAGCAAAAAATGACCAGGTTCAACTCTCTAAGTGAAAACATGGATGTATAGGAGAAAGACATACTTGTCATCCAAGGAACTTGGGATTAGCAGAGGATGGTTTCGATCCATTAACCTCTGGGTTATGGGCCCAGCACGCTTCCGCTGCGCCACTCTGCTCAATATGCCAAGGTCAGCAGTTTAAAAATCTGTGGCCCAATATTGTGGGCACCTTTGGGATCTTGAGGGAACCAAGATTTCAGCAGCAACGGATGCTTAGTCATCTGACATCAGGGCAATGACAGCATGGAAGGAAAGTAAAGAGACATCCTCTTGATCCAAAGTTTACACAGCTAGCAGAGGGTGGTTTCCATGGACCGACATCTGGTTTATGAGCCTCGCCCGCTAGGTTCAATTTTGTGTGAATCTTTGGGAACCCATGCCAACCAAGATTAGTCAGCGTACAGGCTGAAATGTTAAGCATTTGGTGGACCTTGCGGTGATGCTTTTTCTCGAGATCTTCCCAACTCCATCCAATAATCTTGGAACGTGTCCACATGAGACACCTGTGGCAATGAAACCTCAGTCATTTGATGACATGGCAAATTGAGTGTGAGTGGAAAGGATAGAAGCATCCTCCCACTTGGCCCCTCTACCTCATTTTTTTCAGTATCACTCCCGCTCTGCTCAGTGGTGCTTCACAAACTCTAGTCAAGGTACTCAGCTGTCAATGATTATTGCTCCTTCAACAGCAAGCAGTGCTGCCATGTAAATACCTTCAACCAATCAGACTTAAGAGCAAAGGTCAACATTTGACATTGCTTGAATGACAAGTGTTTTCAAAGTGAGAAGAATCAGATATTGACCTCGGCAATATTTTGCACTCCACAATGAATGCTTATGTCACTAAAGATACTTGTGGCAATGACTGCTTTGTCATCTTAAACCATGGCAATGTGAATATGGATGGAATTGGTAGAGTCAGCACGGAGCCATCCAAACATCCACTTGTCTTTTGCTTCACACAAGTCTATTACCCTTAAGTACACCAATAAGAGGTGCATGCAATTGAGGACAACATCAGGTTACCACATGAATCACTTCACCATGACCTGGTATCCTACATTGCCAGATGGCAGTGGTGGGATTTGAACCCACGCCTCCTGAGAGACTGGAGCCTAAATCCAGCGCCTTAGACCACTCGGCCACACTACCTGCAACAGCCTCATTCTCGTGTCTGGACCTTTTTCTTTCCTCCGCTCAGCCACACTCATGTGTGACACATGCCCTATATTGAACATTGGACATTTCATGTTTCTTGCAGAGCGTAGAAGGCTTTTGCCAGGATGGCACAGAATGACACCTCTTGCGCTTGGCTCGTTGGTCTAGGGGTATGATTCTCGCTTAGGGTGCGAGAGGTCCCGGGTTCAAATCCCGGATGAGCCCAAAAGCAAGAGCGAATGTTTACTTTCTGAGGAACTGTGCAGGAGAAGGACCTGAGGGTGCAGGAGTAAAAACCGTGATCATGTGAGAGTTCAAATACTGGAAAAGCCCAAGGAGGTCAAAGTCAAGGTTAAGGACTGTCCTACCAAGGAAGGATCCTACAGAGTCAATGCAGGAGTCCTTCCTAGCATTGGAACAGGCTAACAAGTGCCCCCAGATGTACATCATTTCCCTCAGCAGACTGAGGGGGTTTCAGGGTACCATGATAATTCTGGGCTCTCTAATGTTGCTGTACTTTTTGAATAAATGTAAGCAGTATTTCTAGAGTGGTGCTTTGACCTGCAGGATATTCTGAAATGTTTTCTGTGATGGTTGTCAACACGATTTCTCCGAAAAATACACCAATTGAAACCAAAAGAATGAGAGCAATTATTATGTCATTATCATGTGAATGGAAGAGGGGGTAGGGGGTGGACACTTAGCTGCCCTCACTTCCAGCAAGTCGTGCGCAAACAATTGTGGGTGTTTTATACACATGCATCCCTGACGTTTCTCTGAAAGAAGGACTCAGTCCTCGGTAGATTTGGAAGGATCCTTAACATTGGAACAGTCCTTCCGCGGTATTTGATGACGTAGCATCCTTGAAATTCAGTCATTTAAGAATCGTCCTTCGACTTTGAGACACACCCCAAGAGTGGGGCAGTGGTTACTGTTTGATGAGTGAGAAAGAGTGCATTGGAAGAACTGTGCACTTTACAATGAAGCCATTAGCATTATGTAGCAAAAAATGACCAGGTTCAACTCTCTAAGTGAAAACATGGATGTATAGGAGAAAGACATACTTGTCATCCAAGGAACTTGGGATTAGCAGAGGATGGTTTCGATCCATGGACCTCTGGGTTATGGGCCCAGCACGCTTCCGCTGCGCCACTCTGCTCAATACGCCAAGGTCAGCAGTTTAAAAATCTGTGGCCCAATATTGTGGGCACCTTTGGGATCTTGAGGGAACCAAGATTTCAGCAGCAACGGATGCTTAGTCATCTGACATCAGGGCAATGACAGCATGGAAGGAAAGTAAAGAGACATCCTCTTGATCCAAAGTTTACACAGCTAGCAGAGGGTGGTTTCCATGGACCGACATCTGGTTTATGAGCCTCGCCCGCTAGGTTCAATTTTGTGTGAATCTTTGGGAACCCGTGCCAACCAAGATTAGTCAGCGTACAGGCTGAAATGTTAAGCATTTGGTGGACCTTGCGGTGATGCTTTTTCTCGAGATTTTCCCAACTCCATCCAATAATCTTGGAACGTGTCCACATGAGACACCTGTGGCAATGAAACCTCAGTCATTTGATGACATGGCAAATTGAGTGTGGGTGGAAAGGATAGAAGCATCCTCCCACTTGGCCCCTCTACCTCATTTTTTTCAGTATCACTCCCGCTCTGCTCAGTGGTGCTTCACAAACTCTAGTCAAGGTACTCAGCTGTCAATGATTATTGCTCCTTCAACAGCAAGCAGTGCTGCCATGTAAATACATTCAACCAATCAGACTTAAGAGCAAAGGTCAACATTTGACATTGCTTGAATGACAAGTGTTTTCAAAGTGAGAAGAATCAGATATTGACCTTGGCAATATTTTCCACTCCACAATGAATGCTTATGTCACTAAAGATACTTGTGGCAATGACTGCTTTGTCATCTTAAACCATAGCAATGTGAATATGGATGGAATTGGTAGAGTCAGCACGGAGCCATCCAAACATCCACTTGTCTTTTGCTTCACACAAGTCTATTACCCTTAAGTACACCAATAAGAGGTGCATGCAATTGAGGACAACATCAGGTTACCACATGAATCACTTCACCATGACCTGGTATCCTACATTGCCAAATGGCAGTGGTGGGATTTGAACCCACGCCTCCTGAGAGACTGGAGCCTAAATCCAGCGCCTTAGACCACTCGGCCACACTACCTGCAACAGCCTCATTCTCGTGTCTGGACCTTTTTCTTTCCTCCGCTCAGCCACACTCATGTGTGACACATGCCCTATATTGAACATTGGACATTTCATGTTTCTTGCAGAGCGTAGAAGGCTTTTGCCAGGATGGCACAGAATGACACCTCTTGCGCTTTGCTCGTTGGTCTAGGGGTATGATTCTCGCTTAGGGTGCGAGAGGTCCCGGGTTCAAATCCCGGACGAGCCCAAAAGCAAGAGCGAATATTTACTTTCTGAGGAACTGTGCAGAAGAAGAACCTCAGGGTGCAGGAGTAAAAACCGTGATCATGTGAGAGTTCAAATACTGGAAAAGCCCAAGGAGGTCAAAGTCAAGGTCAAGGACTGTCCTACCAAGGAAGGATCCTACAGAGTCAATGCAGGAGTCCTTCCTAGCATTGGAACAGGCTAACAAGTGCCCCCAGATGTACATCATTTCCCTCAGCAGACTGAGGGGGTTTCAGGGTACCATGATAATTCTGGGCTCTCTAATGTTGCTGTACTTTTTGAATAAATGTAAGCAGTATTTCTAGAGTGGTGCTTTGACCTGCAGGATATTCTGAAATGTTTTCTGTGATGGTTGTCAACACGATTTCTCCGAAAAATACACCAATTGAAACCAAAAGAATGAGAGCAATTATTATGTCATTATCATGTGAATGGAAGAGGGGGTAGGGGGTGGACACTTAGCTGCCCTCACTTCCAGCAAGTCGTGCGCAAACAATTGTGGGTGTTTTATACACATGCATCCCTGACGTTTCTCTGAAAGAAGGACTCAGTCCTCGGTAGATTTGGAAGGATCCTTAACATTGGAACAGTCCTTCCGCGGTATTTGATGACGTAGCATCCTTGAAATTCAGTCATTTAAGGATCGTCCTTCGACTTTGAGAAACACCCCAAGAGTGGGGCAGTGGTTACTGTTTGATGAGTGAGAAAGAGTGCATTGGAAGAACTGTGCACTTTACAATGAAGCCATTAGCATTATGTAGCAAAAAATGACCAGGTTCAACTCTCTAAGTGAAAACATGGATGTATAGGAGAAAGACATACTTGTCATCCAAGGAATTTGGGATTAGCAGAGGATGGTTTCGATCCATCGACCTCTGGGTTATGGGCCCAGCACGCTTCCGCTGCGCCACTCTGCTCAATATGCCAAGGTCAGCAGTTTAAAAATCTGTGGCCCAATATTGTGGGCACCTTTGGGATCTTGAGGGAACCAAGATTTCAGCAGCAACGGATGCTTAGTCATCTGACATCAGGGCAATGACAGCATGGAAGGAAAGTAAAGAGACATCCTCTTGATCCAAAGTTTACACAGCTAGCAGAGGGTGGTTTCCATGGACCGACATCTGGTTTATGAGCCTCGCCCGCTAGGTTCAATTTTGTGTGAATCTTTGGGAACCCGTGCCAACCAAGATTAGTCAGCGTACAGGCTGAAATGTTAAGCATTTGGTGGACCTTGCGGTGATGCTTTTTTTCGAGATTTTCCCAACTCCATCCAATAATCTTGGAACGTGTCCACATGAGACACCTGTGGCAATGAAACCTCAGTCATTTGATGACATGGCAAATTGAGTGTGGGTGGAAAGGATAGAAGCATCCTCCCACTTGGCCCCTCTACCTCATTTTTTTCAGTATCGCTCCCGCTCTGCTCAGTGGTGCTTCACAAACTCTAGTCAAGGTACTCAGCTGTCAATGATTATTGCTCCTTCAACAGCAAGCAGTGCTGCCATGTAAATACCTTCAACCAATCAGACTTAAGAGCAAAGGTCAACATTTGACATTGCTTGAATGACAAGTGTTTTCAAAGTGAGAAGAATCAGATATTGACCTTGGCAATATTTTGCACTCCACAATGAATGCTTATGTCACTAAAGATACTTGTGGCAATGACTGCTTTGTCATCTTAAACCATGGCAATGTGAATATGGATGGAATTGGTAGAGTCAGCACGGAGCCATCCAAACATCCACTTGTCTTTTGCTTCACACAAGTCTATTACCCTTAAGTACACCAATAAGAGGTGCATGCAATTGAGGACAACATCAGGTTACCACATGAATCACTTCACCATGACCTGGTATCCTACATTGCCAGATGGCAGTGGTGGGATTTGAACCCACGCCTCCTGAGAGACTGGAGCCTAAATCCAGCGCCTTAGACCACTCGGCCACACTACCTGCAACAGCCTCATTCTCGTGTCTGGACCTTTTTCTTTCCTCCGCTCAGCCACACTCATGTGTGACACATGCCCTATATTGAACATTGGACATTTCATGTTTCTTGCAGAGCGTAGAAGGCTTTTGCCAGGATGGCACAGAATGACACCTCTTGCGCTTGGCTCGTTGGTCTAGGGGTATGATTCTCGCTTAGGGTGCGAGAGGTCCCGGGTTCAAATCCCGGATGAGCCCAAAAGCAAGAGCGAATGTTTACTTTCTGAGGAACTGTGCAGGAGAAGGACCTGAGGGTGCAGGAGTAAAAACCGTGATCATGTGAGAGTTCAAATACTGGAAAAGCCCAAGGAGGTCAAAGTCAAGGTCAAGGACTGTCCTACCAAGGAAGGATCCTACAGAGTCAATGCAGGAGTCCTTCCTAGCATTGGAACAGGCTAACAAGTGCCCCCAGATGTACATCATTTCCCTCAGCAGACTGAGGGGGTTTCAGGGTACCATGATAATTCTGGACTCTCTAATGTTGCTGTACTTTTTGAATAAATGTAAGCAGTATTTCTAGAGTGGTGCTTTGACCTGCAGGATATTCTGAAATGTTTTCTGTGATGGTTGTCAACACGATTTCTCCGAAAAATACACCAATTGAAACCAAAAGAATGAGAGCAATTATTATGTCATTATCATGTGAATGGAAGAGGGGGTAGGGGGTGGACACTTAGCTGCCCTCACTTCCAGCAAGTCGTGCGCAAACAATTGTGGGTGTTTTATACACATGCATCCCTGACGTTTCTCTGAAAGAAGGACTCAGTCCTCGGTAGATTTGGAAGGATCCTTAACATTGGAACAGTCCTTCCGCGGTATTTGATGACGTAGCATCCTTGAAATTCAGTCATTTAAGAATCGTCCTTCGACTTTGAGAAACACCCCAAGAGTGGGGCAGTGGTTACTGTTTGATGAGTGAGAAAGAGTGCATTGGAACAACTGTGCACTTTACAATGAAGCCATTAGCATTATGTAGCAAAAAATGACCAGGTTCAACTCTCTAAGTGAAAACATGGATGTATAGGAGAAAGACATACTTGTCATCCAAGGAACTTGGGATTAGCAGAGGATGGTTTCGATCCATGGACCTCTGGGTTATGGGCCCAGCACGCTTCCGCTGCGCCACTCTGCTCAATACGCCAAGGTCAGCAGTTTAAAAATCTGTGGCCCAATATTGTGGGCACCTTTGGGATCTTGAGGGAACCAAGATTTCAGCAGCAACGGATGCTTAGTCATCTGACATCAGGGCAATGACAGCATGGAAGGAAAGTAAAGAGACATCCTCTTGATCCAAAGTTTACACAGCTAGCAGAGGGTGGTTTCCATGGACCGACATCTGGTTTATGAGCCTCGCCCGCTAGGTTCAATTTTGTGTGAATCTTTGGGAACCCGTGCCAACCAAGATTAGTCAGCGTACAGGCTGAAATGTTAAGCATTTGGTGGACCTTGCGGTGATGCTTTTTCTCGAGATTTTCCCAACTCCATCCAATAATCTTGGAACGTGTCCACATGAGACACCTGTGGCAATGAAACCTCAGTCATTTGATGACATGGCAAATTGAGTGTGGGTGGAAAGGATAGAAGCATCCTCCCACTTGGCCCCTCTACCTCATTTTTTTCAGTATCACTCCCGCTCTGCTCAGTGGTGCTTCACAAACTCTAGTCAAGGTACTCAGCTGTCAATGATTATTGCTCCTTCAACAGCAAGCAGTGCTGCCATGTAAATACATTCAACCAATCAGACTTAAGAGCAAAGGTCAACATTTGACATTGCTTGAATGACAAGTGTTTTCAAAGTGAGAAGAATCAGATATTGACCTTGGCAATATTTTGCACTCCACAATGAATGCTTATGTCACTAAAGATACTTGTGGCAATGACTGCTTTGTCATCTTAAACCATAGCAATGTGAATATGGATGGAATTGGTAGAGTCAGCACGGAGCCATCCAAACATCCACTTGTCTTTTGCTTCACACAAGTCTATTACCCTTAAGTACACCAATAAGAGGTGCATGCAATTGAGGACAACATCAGGTTACCACATGAATCACTTCACCATGACCTGGTATCCTACATTGCCAGATGGCAGTGGTGGGATTTGAACCCACGCCTCCTGAGAGACTGGAGCCTAAATCCAGCGCCTTAGACCACTCGGCCACACTACCTGCAACAGCCTCATTCTCGTGTCTGGACCTTTTTCTTTCCTCCGCTCAGCCACACTCATGTGTGACACATGCCCTATATTGAACATTGGACATTTCATGTTTCTTGCAGAGCGTAGAAGGCTTTTGCCAGGATGGCACAGAATGACACCTCTTGCGCTTGGCTCGTTGGTCTAGGGGTATGATTCTCGCTTAGGGTGCGAGAGGTCCCGGGTTCAAATCCCGGACGAGCCCAAAAGCAAGAGCGAATATTTACTTTCTGAGGAACTGTGCAGAAGAAGAACCTCAGGGTGCAGGAGTAAAAACCGTGATCATGTGAGAGTTCAAATACTGGAAAAGCCCAAGGAGGTCAAAGTCAAGGTCAAGGACTGTCCTACCAAGGAAGGATCCTACAGAGTCAATGCAGGAGTCCTTCCTAGCATTGGAACAGGCTAACAAGTGCCCCCAGATGTACATCATTTCCCTCAGCAGACTGAGGGGGTTTCAGGGTACCATGATAATTCTGGGCTCTCTAATGTTGCTATACTTTTTGAATAAATGTAAGCAGTATTTCTAGAGTGGTGCTTTGACCTGCAGGATATTCTGAAATGTTTTCTGTGATGGTTGTCAACACGATTTCTCCGAAAAATACACCAATTGAAACCAAAAGAATGAGAGCAATTATTATGTCATTATCATGTGAATGGAAGAGGGGGTAGGGGGTGGACACTTAGCTGCCCTCACTTCCAGCAAGTTGTGCGCAAACAATTGTGGGTGTTTTATACACATGCATCCCTGACGTTTCTCTGAAAGAAGGACTCAGTCCTCGGTAGATTTGGAAGGATCCTTAACATTGGAACAGTCCTTCCGCGGTATTTGATGACGTAGCATCCTTGAAATTCAGTCATTTAAGGATCGTCCTTCGACTTTGAGAAACACCCCAAGAGTGGGGCAGTGGTTACTGTTTGATGAGTGAGAAAGAGTGCATTGGAACAACTGTGCACTTTACAATGAAGCCATTAGCATTATGTAGCAAAAAATGACCAGGTTCAACTCTCTAAGTGAAAACATGGATGTATAGGAGAAAGACATACTTGTCATCCAAGGAACTTGGGATTAGCAGAGGATGGTTTCGATCCATTAACCTCTGGGTTATGGGCCCAGCACGCTTCCGCTGCGCCACTCTGCTCAATATGCCAAGGTCAGCAGTTTAAAAATCTGTGGCCCAATATTGTGGGCACCTTTGGGATCTTGAGGGAACCAAGATTTCAGCAGCAACGGATGCTTAGTCATCTGACATCAGGGCAATGACAGCATGGAAGGAAAGTAAAGAGACATCCTCTTGATCCAAAGTTTACACAGCTAGCAGAGGGTGGTTTCCATGGACCGACATCTGGTTTATGAGCCTCGCCCGCTAGGTTCAATTTTGTGTGAATCTTTGGGAACCCATGCCAACCAAGATTAGTCAGCGTACAGGCTGAAATGTTAAGCATTTGGTGGACCTTGCGGTGATGCTTTTTCTCGAGATCTTCCCAACTCCATCCAATAATCTTGGAACGTGTCCACATGAGACACCTGTGGCAATGAAACCTCAGTCATTTGATGACATGGCAAATTGAGTGTGGGTGGAAAGGATAGAAGCATCCTCCCACTTGGCCCCTCTACCTCATTTTTTTCAGTATCACTCCCGCTCTGCTCAGTGGTGCTTCACAAACTCTAGTCAAGGTACTCAGCTGTCAATGATTATTGCTCCTTCAACAGCAAGCAGTGCTGCCATGTAAATACATTCAACCAATCAGACTTAAGAGCAAAGGTCAACATTTGACATTGCTTGAATGACAAGTGTTTTCAAAGTGAGAAGAATCAGATATTGACCTCGGCAATATTTTCCACTCCACAATGAATGCTTATGTCACTAAAGATACTTGTGGCAATGACTGCTTTGTCATCTTAAACCATAGCAATGTGAATATGGATGGAATTGGTAGAGTCAGCACGGAGCCATCCAAACATCCACTTGTCTTTTGCTTCACACAAGTCTATTACCCTTAAGTACACCAATAAGAGGTGCATGCAATTGAGGACAACATCAGGTTACCACATGAATCACTTCACCATGACCTGGTATCCTACATTGCCAGATGGCAGTGGTGGGATTTGAACCCACGCCTCCTGAGAGACTGGAGCCTAAATCCAGCGCCTTAGACCACTCGGCCACACTACCTGCAACAGCCTCATTCTCGTGTCTGGACCTTTTTCTTTCCTCCGCTCAGCCACACTCATGTGTGACACATGCCCTATATTGAACATTGGACATTTCATGTTTCTTGCAGAGCGTAGAAGGCTTTTGCCAGGATGGCACAGAATGACACCTCTTGCGCTTGGCTCGTTGGTCTAGGGGTATGATTCTCGCTTAGGGTGCGAGAGGTCCCGGGTTCAAATCCCGGACGAGCCCAAAAGCAAGAGCGAATATTTACTTTCTGAGGAACTGTGCAGAAGAAGAACCTCAGGGTGCAGGAGTAAAAACCGTGATCATGTGAGAGTTCAAATACTGGAAAAGCCCAAGGAGGTCAAAGTCAAGGTCAAGGACTGTCCTACCAAGGAAGGATCCTACAGAGTCAATGCAGGAGTCCTTCCTAGCATTGGAACAGGCTAACAAGTGCCCCCAGATGTACATCATTTCCCTCAGCAGACTGAGGGGGTTTCAGGGTACCATGATAATTCTGGGCTCTCTAATGTTGCTGTACTTTTTGAATAAATGTAAGCAGTATTTCTAGAGTGGTGCTTTGACCTGCAGGATATTCTGAAATGTTTTCTGTGATGGTTGTCAACACGATTTCTCCGAAAAATACACCAATTGAAACCAAAAGAATGAGAGCAATTATTATGTCATTATCATGTGAATGGAAGAGGGGGTAGGGGGTGGACACTTAGCTGCCCTCACTTCCAGCAAGTCGTGCGCAAACAATTGTGGGTGTTTTATACACATGCATCCCTGACGTTTCTCTGAAAGAAGGACTCAGTCCTCGGTAGATTTGGAAGGATCCTTAACATTGGAACAGTCCTTCCGCGGTATTTGATGACGTAGCATCCTTGAAATTCAGTCATTTAAGGATCGTCCTTCGACTTTGAGAAACACCCCAAGAGTGGGGCAGTGGTTACTGTTTGATGAGTGAGAAAGAGTGCATTGGAACAACTGTGCACTTTACAATGAAGCCATTAGCATTATGTAGCAAAAAATGACCAGGTTCAACTCTCTAAGTGAAAACATGGATGTATAGGAGAAAGACATACTTGTCATCCAAGGAATTTGGGATTAGCAGAGGATGGTTTCGATCCATCGACCTCTGGGTTATGGGCCCAGCACGCTTCCGCTGCGCCACTCTGCTCAATATGCCAAGGTCAGCAGTTTAAAAATCTGTGGCCCAATATTGTGGGCACCTTTGGGATCTTGAGGGAACCAAGATTTCAGCAGCAACGGATGCTTAGTCATCTGACATCAGGGCAATGACAGCATGGAAGGAAAGTAAAGAGACATCCTCTTGATCCAAAGTTTACACAGCTAGCAGAGGGTGGTTTCCATGGACCGACATCTGGTTTATGAGCCTCGCCCGCTAGGTTCAATTTTGTGTGAATCTTTGGGAACCCGTGCCAACCAAGATTAGTCAGCGTACAGGCTGAAATGTTAAGCATTTGGTGGACCTTGCGGTGATGCTTTTTTTCGAGATTTTCCCAACTCCATCCAATAATCTTGGAACGTGTCCACATGAGACACCTGTGGCAATGAAACCTCAGTCATTTGATGACATGGCAAATTGAGTGTGGGTGGAAAGGATAGAAGCATCCTCCCACTTGGCCCCTCTACCTCATTTTTTTCAGTATCGCTCCCGCTCTGCTCAGTGGTGCTTCACAAACTCTAGTCAAGGTACTCAGCTGTCAATGATTATTGCTCCTTCAACAGCAAGCAGTGCTGCCATGTAAATACCTTCAACCAATCAGACTTAAGAGCAAAGGTCAACATTTGACATTGCTTGAATGACAAGTGTTTTCAAAGTGAGAAGAATCAGATATTGACCTTGGCAATATTTTGCACTCCACAATGAATGCTTATGTCACTAAAGATACTTGTGGCAATGACTGCTTTGTCATCTTAAACCATGGCAATGTGAATATGGATGGAATTGGTAGAGTCAGCACGGAGCCATCCAAACATCCACTTGTCTTTTGCTTCACACAAGTCTATTACCCTTAAGTACACCAATAAGAGGTGCATGCAATTGAGGACAACATCAGGTTACCACATGAATCACTTCACCATGACCTGGTATCCTACATTGCCAGATGGCAGTGGTGGGATTTGAACCCACGCCTCCTGAGAGACTGGAGCCTAAATCCAGCGCCTTAGACCACTCGGCCACACTACCTGCAACAGCCTCATTCTCGTGTCTGGACCTTTTTCTTTCCTCCGCTCAGCCACACTCATGTGTGACACATGCCCTATATTGAACATTGGACATTTCATGTTTCTTGCAGAGCGTAGAAGGCTTTTGCCAGGATGGCACAGAATGACACCTCTTGCGCTTGGCTCGTTGGTCTAGGGGTATGATTCTCGCTTAGGGTGCGAGAGGTCCCGGGTTCAAATCCCGGATGAGCCCAAAAGCAAGAGCGAATATTTACTTTCTGAGGAACTGTGCAGAAGAAGGACCTGAGGGTGCAGGAGTAAAAACCGTGATCATGTGAGAGTTCAAATACTGGAAAAGCCCAAGGAGGTCAAAGTCAAGGTCAAGGACTGTCCTACCAAGGAAGGATCCTACAGAGTCAATGCAGGAGTCCTTCCTAGCATTGGAACAGGCTAACAAGTGCCCCCAGATGTACATCATTTCCCTCAGCAGACTGAGGGGGTTTCAGGGTACCATGATAATTCTGGGCTCTCTAATGTTGCTGTACTTTTTGAATAAATGTAAGCAGTATTTCTAGAGTGGTGCTTTGACCTGCAGGATATTCTGAAATGTTTTCTGTGATGGTTGTCAACACGATTTCTCCGAAAAATACACCAATTGAAACCAAAAGAATGAGAGCAATTATTATGTCATTATCATGTGAATGGAAGAGGGGGTAGGGGGTGGACACTTAGCTGCCCTCACTTCCAGCAAGTCGTGCGCAAACAATTGTGGGTGTTTTATACACATGCATCCCTGACGTTTCTCTGAAAGAAGGACTCAGTCCTCGGTAGATTTGGAAGGATCCTTAACATTGGAACAGTCCTTCCGCGGTATTTGATGACGTAGCATCCTTGAAATTCAGTCATTTAAGGATCGTCCTTCGACTTTGAGAAACACCCCAAGAGTGGGGCAGTGGTTACTGTTTGATGAGTGAGAAAGAGTGCATTGGAACAACTGTGCACTTTACAATGAAGCCATTAGCATTATGTAGCAAAAAATGACCAGGTTCAACTCTCTAAGTGAAAACATGGATGTATAGGAGAAAGACATACTTGTCATCCAAGGAATTTGGGATTAGCAGAGGATGGTTTCGATCCATCGACCTCTGGGTTATGGGCCCAGCACGCTTCCGCTGCGCCACTCTGCTCAATATGCCAAGGTCAGCAGTTTAAAAATCTGTGGCCCAATATTGTGGGCACCTTTGGGATCTTGAGGGAACCAAGATTTCAGCAGCAACGGATGCTTAGTCATCTGACATCAGGGCAATGACAGCATGGAAGGAAAGTAAAGAGACATCCTCTTGATCCAAAGTTTACACAGCTAGCAGAGGGTGGTTTCCATGGACCGACATCTGGTTTATGAGCCTCGCCCGCTAGGTTCAATTTTGTGTGAATCTTTGGGAACCCGTGCCAACCAAGATTAGTCAGCGTACAGGCTGAAATGTTAAGCATTTGGTGGACCTTGCGGTGATGCTTTTTTTCGAGATTTTCCCAACTCCATCCAATAATCTTGGAACGTGTCCACATGAGACACCTGTGGCAATGAAACCTCAGTCATTTGATGACATGGCAAATTGAGTGTGGGTGGAAAGGATAGAAGCATCCTCCCACTTGGCCCCTCTACCTCATTTTTTTCAGTATCGCTCCCGCTCTGCTCAGTGGTGCTTCACAAACTCTAGTCAAGGTACTCAGCTGTCAATGATTATTGCTCCTTCAACAGCAAGCAGTGCTGCCATGTAAATACCTTCAACCAATCAGACTTAAGAGCAAAGGTCAACATTTGACATTGCTTGAATGACAAGTGTTTTCAAAGTGAGAAGAATCAGATATTGACCTTGGCAATATTTTGCACTCCACAATGAATGCTTATGTCACTAAAGATACTTGTGGCAATGACTGCTTTGTCATCTTAAACCATGGCAATGTGAATATGGATGGAATTGGTAGAGTCAGCACGGAGCCATCCAAACATCCACTTGTCTTTTGCTTCACACAAGTCTATTACCCTTAAGTACACCAATAAGAGGTGCATGCAATTGAGGACAACATCAGGTTACCACATGAATCACTTCACCATGACCTGGTATCCTACATTGCCAGATGGCAGTGGTGGGATTTGAACCCACGCCTCCTGAGAGACTGGAGCCTAAATCCAGCGCCTTAGACCACTCGGCCACACTACCTGCAACAGCCTCATTCTCGTGTCTGGACCTTTTTCTTTCCTCCGCTCAGCCACACTCATGTGTGACACATGCCCTATATTGAACATTGGACATTTCATGTTTCTTGCAGAGCGTAGAAGGCTTTTGCCAGGATGGCACAGAATGACACCTCTTGCGCTTGGCTCGTTGGTCTAGGGGTATGATTCTCGCTTAGGGTGCGAGAGGTCCCGGGTTCAAATCCCGGATGAGCCCAAAAGCAAGAGCGAATGTTTACTTTCTGAGGAACTGTGCAGGAGAAGGACCTGAGGGTGCAGGAGTAAAAACCGTGATCATGTGAGAGTTCAAATACTGGAAAAGCCCAAGGAGGTCAAAGTCAAGGTCAAGGACTGTCCTACCAAGGAAGGATCCTACAGAGTCAATGCAGGAGTCCTTCCTAGCATTGGAACAGGCTAACAAGTGCCCCCAGATGTACATCATTTCCCTCAGCAGACTGAGGGGGTTTCAGGGTACCATGATAATTCTGGACTCTCTAATGTTGCTGTACTTTTTGAATAAATGTAAGCAGTATTTCTAGAGTGGTGCTTTGACCTGCAGGATATTCTGAAATGTTTTCTGTGATGGTTGTCAACACGATTTCTCCGAAAAATACACCAATTGAAACCAAAAGAATGAGAGCAATTATTATGTCATTATCATGTGAATGGAAGAGGGGGTAGGGGGTGGACACTTAGCTGCCCTCACTTCCAGCAAGTCGTGCGCAAACAATTGTGGGTGTTTTATACACATGCATCCCTGACGTTTCTCTGAAAGAAGGACTCAGTCCTCGGTAGATTTGGAAGGATCCTTAACATTGGAACAGTCCTTCCGCGGTATTTGATGACGTAGCATCCTTGAAATTCAGTCATTTAAGAATCGTCCTTCGACTTTGAGAAACACCCCAAGAGTGGGGCAGTGGTTACTGTTTGATGAGTGAGAAAGAGTGCATTGGAACAACTGTGCACTTTACAATGAAGCCATTAGCATTATGTAGCAAAAAATGACCAGGTTCAACTCTCTAAGTGAAAACATGGATGTATAGGAGAAAGACATACTTGTCATCCAAGGAACTTGGGATTAGCAGAGGATGGTTTCGATCCATGGACCTCTGGGTTATGGGCCCAGCACGCTTCCGCTGCGCCACTCTGCTCAATACGCCAAGGTCAGCAGTTTAAAAATCTGTGGCCCAATATTGTGGGCACCTTTGGGATCTTGAGGGAACCAAGATTTCAGCAGCAACGGATGCTTAGTCATCTGACATCAGGGCAATGACAGCATGGAAGGAAAGTAAAGAGACATCCTCTTGATCCAAAGTTTACACAGCTAGCAGAGGGTGGTTTCCATGGACCGACATCTGGTTTATGAGCCTCGCCCACTAGGTTCAATTTTGTGTGAATCTTTGGGAACCCGTGCCAACCAAGATTAGTCAGCGTACAGGCTGAAATGTTAAGCATTTGGTGGACCTTGCGGTGATGCTTTTTCTCGAGATTTTCCCAACTCCATCCAATAATCTTGGAACGTGTCCACATGAGACACCTGTGGCAATGAAACCTCAGTCATTTGATGACATGGCAAATTGAGTGTGGGTGGAAAGGATAGAAGCATCCTCCCACTTGGCCCCTCTACCTCATTTTTTTCAGTATCACTCCCGCTCTGCTCAGTGGTGCTTCACAAACTCTAGTCAAGGTACTCAGCTGTCAATGATTATTGCTCCTTCAACAGCAAGCAGTGCTGCCATGTAAATACATTCAACCAATCAGACTTAAGAGCAAAGGTCAACATTTGACATTGCTTGAATGACAAGTGTTTTCAAAGTGAGAAGAATCAGATATTGACCTTGGCAATATTTTCCACTCCACAATGAATGCTTATGTCACTAAAGATACTTGTGGCAATGACTGCTTTGTCATCTTAAACCATAGCAATGTGAATATGGATGGAATTGGTAGAGTCAGCACGGAGCCATCCAAACATCCACTTGTCTTTTGCTTCACACAAGTCTATTACCCTTAAGTACACCAATAAGAGGTGCATGCAATTGAGGACAACATCAGGTTACCACATGAATCACTTCACCATGACCTGGTATCCTACATTGCCAGATGGCAGTGGTGGGATTTGAACCCACGCCTCCTGAGAGACTGGAGCCTAAATCCAGCGCCTTAGACCACTCGGCCACACTACCTGCAACAGCCTCATTCTCGTGTCTGGACCTTTTTCTTTCCTCCGCTCAGCCACACTCATGTGTGACACATGCCCTATATTGAACATTGGACATTTCATGTTTCTTGCAGAGCGTAGAAGGCTTTTGCCAGGATGGCACAGAATGACACCTCTTGCGCTTGGCTCGTTGGTCTAGGGGTATGATTCTCGCTTAGGGTGCGAGAGGTCCCGGGTTCAAATCCCGGACGAGCCCAAAAGCAAGAGCGAATATTTACTTTCTGAGGAACTGTGCAGAAGAAGAACCTCAGGGTGCAGGAGTAAAAACCGTGATCATGTGAGAGTTCAAATACTGGAAAAGCCCAAGGAGGTCAAAGTCAAGGTCAAGGACTGTCCTACCAAGGAAGGATCCTACAGAGTCAATGCAGGAGTCCTTCCTAGCATTGGAACAGGCTAACAAGTGCCCCCAGATGTACATCATTTCCCTCAGCAGACTGAGGGGGTTTCAGGGTACCATGATAATTCTGGGCTCTCTAATGTTGCTATACTTTTTGAATAAATGTAAGCAGTATTTCTAGAGTGGTGCTTTGACCTGCAGGATATTCTGAAATGTTTTCTGTGATGGTTGTCAACACGATTTCTCCGAAAAATACACCAATTGAAACCAAAAGAATGAGAGCAATTATTATGTCATTATCATGTGAATGGAAGAGGGGGTAGGGGGTGGACACTTAGCTGCCCTCACTTCCAGCAAGTTGTGCGCAAACAATTGTGGGTGTTTTATACACATGCATCCCTGACGTTTCTCTGAAAGAAGGACTCAGTCCTCGGTAGATTTGGAAGGATCCTTAACATTGGAACAGTCCTTCCGCGGTATTTGATGACGTAGCATCCTTGAAATTCAGTCATTTAAGGATCGTCCTTCGACTTTGAGAAACACCCCAAGAGTGGGGCAGTGGTTACTGTTTGATGAGTGAGAAAGAGTGCATTGGAACAACTGTGCACTTTACAATGAAGCCATTAGCATTATGTAGCAAAAAATGACCAGGTTCAACTCTCTAAGTGAAAACATGGATGTATAGGAGAAAGACATACTTGTCATCCAAGGAACTTGGGATTAGCAGAGGATGGTTTCGATCCATTAACCTCTGGGTTATGGGCCCAGCACGCTTCCGCTGCGCCACTCTGCTCAATATGCCAAGGTCAGCAGTTTAAAAATCTGTGGCCCAATATTGTGGGCACCTTTGGGATCTTGAGGGAACCAAGATTTCAGCAGCAACGGATGCTTAGTCATCTGACATCAGGGCAATGACAGCATGGAAGGAAAGTAAAGAGACATCCTCTTGATCCAAAGTTTACACAGCTAGCAGAGGGTGGTTTCCATGGACCGACATCTGGTTTATGAGCCTCGCCCGCTAGGTTCAATTTTGTGTGAATCTTTGGGAACCCATGCCAACCAAGATTAGTCAGCGTACAGGCTGAAATGTTAAGCATTTGGTGGACCTTGCGGTGATGCTTTTTCTCGAGATCTTCCCAACTCCATCCAATAATCTTGGAACGTGTCCACATGAGACACCTGTGGCAATGAAACCTCAGTCATTTGATGACATGGCAAATTGAGTGTGGGTGGAAAGGATAGAAGCATCCTCCCACTTGGCCCCTCTACCTCATTTTTTTCAGTATCACTCCCGCTCTGCTCAGTGGTGCTTCACAAACTCTAGTCAAGGTACTCAGCTGTCAATGATTATTGCTCCTTCAACAGCAAGCAGTGCTGCCATGTAAATACATTCAACCAATCAGACTTAAGAGCAAAGGTCAACATTTGACATTGCTTGAATGACAAGTGTTTTCAAAGTGAGAAGAATCAGATATTGACCTCGGCAATATTTTCCACTCCACAATGAATGCTTATGTCACTAAAGATACTTGTGGCAATGACTGCTTTGTCATCTTAAACCATAGCAATGTGAATATGGATGGAATTGGTAGAGTCAGCACGGAGCCATCCAAACATCCACTTGTCTTTTGCTTCACACAAGTCTATTACCCTTAAGTACACCAATAAGAGGTGCATGCAATTGAGGACAACATCAGGTTACCACATGAATCACTTCACCATGACCTGGTATCCTACATTGCCAGATGGCAGTGGTGGGATTTGAACCCACGCCTCCTGAGAGACTGGAGCCTAAATCCAGCGCCTTAGACCACTCGGCCACACTACCTGCAACAGCCTCATTCTCGTGTCTGGACCTTTTTCTTTCCTCCGCTCAGCCACACTCATGTGTGACACATGCCCTATATTGAACATTGGACATTTCATGTTTCTTGCAGAGCGTAGAAGGCTTTTGCCAGGATGGCACAGAATGACACCTCTTGCGCTTGGCTCGTTGGTCTAGGGGTATGATTCTCGCTTAGGGTGCGAGAGGTCCCGGGTTCAAATCCCGGACGAGCCCAAAAGCAAGAGCGAATATTTACTTTCTGAGGAACTGTGCAGAAGAAGAACCTCAGGGTGCAGGAGTAAAAACCGTGATCATGTGAGAGTTCAAATACTGGAAAAGCCCAAGGAGGTCAAAGTCAAGGTCAAGGACTGTCCTACCAAGGAAGGATCCTACAGAGTCAATGCAGGAGTCCTTCCTAGCATTGGAACAGGCTAACAAGTGCCCCCAGATGTACATCATTTCCCTCAGCAGACTGAGGGGGTTTCAGGGTACCATGATAATTCTGGGCTCTCTAATGTTGCTGTACTTTTTGAATAAATGTAAGCAGTATTTCTAGAGTGGTGCTTTGACCTGCAGGATATTCTGAAATGTTTTCTGTGATGGTTGTCAACACGATTTCTCCGAAAAATACACCAATTGAAACCAAAAGAATGAGAGCAATTATTATGTCATTATCATGTGAATGGAAGAGGGGGTAGGGGGTGGACACTTAGCTGCCCTCACTTCCAGCAAGTCGTGCGCAAACAATTGTGGGTGTTTTATACACATGCATCCCTGACGTTTCTCTGAAAGAAGGACTCAGTCCTCGGTAGATTTGGAAGGATCCTTAACATTGGAACAGTCCTTCCGCGGTATTTGATGACGTAGCATCCTTGAAATTCAGTCATTTAAGGATCGTCCTTCGACTTTGAGAAACACCCCAAGAGTGGGGCAGTGGTTACTGTTTGATGAGTGAGAAAGAGTGCATTGGAACAACTGTGCACTTTACAATGAAGCCATTAGCATTATGTAGCAAAAAATGACCAGGTTCAACTCTCTAAGTGAAAACATGGATGTATAGGAGAAAGACATACTTGTCATCCAAGGAATTTGGGATTAGCAGAGGATGGTTTCGATCCATCGACCTCTGGGTTATGGGCCCAGCACGCTTCCGCTGCGCCACTCTGCTCAATATGCCAAGGTCAGCAGTTTAAAAATCTGTGGCCCAATATTGTGGGCACCTTTGGGATCTTGAGGGAACCAAGATTTCAGCAGCAACGGATGCTTAGTCATCTGACATCAGGGCAATGACAGCATGGAAGGAAAGTAAAGAGACATCCTCTTGATCCAAAGTTTACACAGCTAGCAGAGGGTGGTTTCCATGGACCGACATCTGGTTTATGAGCCTCGCCCGCTAGGTTCAATTTTGTGTGAATCTTTGGGAACCCGTGCCAACCAAGATTAGTCAGCGTACAGGCTGAAATGTTAAGCATTTGGTGGACCTTGCGGTGATGCTTTTTTTCGAGATTTTCCCAACTCCATCCAATAATCTTGGAACGTGTCCACATGAGACACCTGTGGCAATGAAACCTCAGTCATTTGATGACATGGCAAATTGAGTGTGGGTGGAAAGGATAGAAGCATCCTCCCACTTGGCCCCTCTACCTCATTTTTTTCAGTATCGCTCCCGCTCTGCTCAGTGGTGCTTCACAAACTCTAGTCAAGGTACTCAGCTGTCAATGATTATTGCTCCTTCAACAGCAAGCAGTGCTGCCATGTAAATACCTTCAACCAATCAGACTTAAGAGCAAAGGTCAACATTTGACATTGCTTGAATGACAAGTGTTTTCAAAGTGAGAAGAATCAGATATTGACCTTGGCAATATTTTGCACTCCACAATGAATGCTTATGTCACTAAAGATACTTGTGGCAATGACTGCTTTGTCATCTTAAACCATGGCAATGTGAATATGGATGGAATTGGTAGAGTCAGCACGGAGCCATCCAAACATCCACTTGTCTTTTGCTTCACACAAGTCTATTACCCTTAAGTACACCAATAAGAGGTGCATGCAATTGAGGACAACATCAGGTTACCACATGAATCACTTCACCATGACCTGGTATCCTACATTGCCAGATGGCAGTGGTGGGATTTGAACCCACGCCTCCTGAGAGACTGGAGCCTAAATCCAGCGCCTTAGACCACTCGGCCACACTACCTGCAACAGCCTCATTCTCGTGTCTGGACCTTTTTCTTTCCTCCGCTCAGCCACACTCATGTGTGACACATGCCCTATATTGAACATTGGACATTTCATGTTTCTTGCAGAGCGTAGAAGGCTTTTGCCAGGATGGCACAGAATGACACCTCTTGCGCTTGGCTCGTTGGTCTAGGGGTATGATTCTCGCTTAGGGTGCGAGAGGTCCCGGGTTCAAATCCCGGATGAGCCCAAAAGCAAGAGCGAATGTTTACTTTCTGAGGAACTGTGCAGGAGAAGGACCTGAGGGTGCAGGAGTAAAAACCGTGATCATGTGAGAGTTCAAATACTGGAAAAGCCCAAGGAGGTCAAAGTCAAGGTCAAGGACTGTCCTACCAAGGAAGGATCCTACAGAGTCAATGCAGGAGTCCTTCCTAGCATTGGAACAGGCTAACAAGTGCCCCCAGATGTACATCATTTCCCTCAGCAGACTGAGGGGGTTTCAGGGTACCATGATAATTCTGGACTCTCTAATGTTGCTGTACTTTTTGAATAAATGTAAGCAGTATTTCTAGAGTGGTGCTTTGACCTGCAGGATATTCTGAAATGTTTTCTGTGATGGTTGTCAACACGATTTCTCCGAAAAATACACCAATTGAAACCAAAAGAATGAGAGCAATTATTATGTCATTATCATGTGAATGGAAGAGGGGGTAGGGGGTGGACACTTAGCTGCCCTCACTTCCAGCAAGTCGTGCGCAAACAATTGTGGGTGTTTTATACACATGCATCCCTGACGTTTCTCTGAAAGAAGGACTCAGTCCTCGGTAGATTTGGAAGGATCCTTAACATTGGAACAGTCCTTCCGCGGTATTTGATGACGTAGCATCCTTGAAATTCAGTCATTTAAGAATCGTCCTTCGACTTTGAGAAACACCCCAAGAGTGGGGCAGTGGTTACTGTTTGATGAGTGAGAAAGAGTGCATTGGAAGAACTGTGCACTTTACAATGAAGCCATTAGCATTATGTAGCAAAAAATGACCAGGTTCAACTCTCTAAGTGAAAACATGGATGTATAGGAGAAAGACATACTTGTCATCCAAGGAACTTGGGATTAGCAGAGGATGGTTTCGATCCATGGACCTCTGGGTTATGGGCCCAGCACGCTTCCGCTGCGCCACTCTGCTCAATACGCCAAGGTCAGCAGTTTAAAAATCTGTGGCCCAATATTGTGGGCACCTTTGGGATCTTGAGGGAACCAAGATTTCAGCAGCAACGGATGCTTAGTCATCTGACATCAGGGCAATGACAGCATGGAAGGAAAGTAAAGAGACATCCTCTTGATCCAAAGTTTACACAGCTAGCAGAGGGTGGTTTCCATGGACCGACATCTGGTTTATGAGCCTCGCCCGCTAGGTTCAATTTTGTGTGAATCTTTGGGAACCCGTGCCAACCAAGATTAGTCAGCGTACAGGCTGAAATGTTAAGCATTTGGTGGACCTTGCGGTGATGCTTTTTCTCGAGATTTTCCCAACTCCATCCAATAATCTTGGAACGTGTCCACATGAGACACCTGTGGCAATGAAACCTCAGTCATTTGATGACATGGCAAATTGAGTGTGGGTGGAAAGGATAGAAGCATCCTCCCACTTGGCCCCTCTACCTCATTTTTTTCAGTATCACTCCCGCTCTGCTCAGTGGTGCTTCACAAACTCTAGTCAAGGTACTCAGCTGTCAATGATTATTGCTCCTTCAACAGCAAGCAGTGCTGCCATGTAAATACATTCAACCAATCAGACTTAAGAGCAAAGGTCAACATTTGACATTGCTTGAATGACAAGTGTTTTCAAAGTGAGAAGAATCAGATATTGACCTCGGCAATATTTTCCACTCCACAATGAATGCTTATGTCACTAAAGATACTTGTGGCAATGACTGCTTTGTCATCTTAAACCATAGCAATGTGAATATGGATGGAATTGGTAGAGTCAGCACGGAGCCATCCAAACATCCACTTGTCTTTTGCTTCACACAAGTCTATTACCCTTAAGTACACCAATAAGAGGTGCATGCAATTGAGGACAACATCAGGTTACCACATGAATCACTTCACCATGACCTGGTATCCTACGTTGCCAGATGGCAGTGGTGGGATTTGAACCCACGCCTCCTGAGAGACTGGAGCCTAAATCCAGCGCCTTAGACCACTCGGCCACACTACCTGCAACAGCCTCATTCTCGTGTCTGGACCTTTTTCTTTCCTCCGCTCAGCCACACTCATGTGTGACACATGCCCTATATTGAACATTGGACATTTCATGTTTCTTGCAGAGCGTAGAAGGCTTTTGCCAGGATGGCACAGAATGACACCTCTTGCGCTTGGCTCGTTGGTCTAGGGGTATGATTCTCGCTTAGGGTGCGAGAGGTCCCGGGTTCAAATCCCGGATGAGCCCAAAAGCAAGAGTGAATGTTTACTTTCTGAGGAACTGTGCAGGAGAAGGACCTGAGGGTGCAGGAGTAAAAACCGTGATCATGTGAGAGTTCAAATACTGGAAAAGCCCAAGGAGGTCAAAGTCAAGGTCAAGGACTGTCCTACCAAGGAAGGATCCTACAGAGTCAATGCAGGAGTCCTTCCTAGCATTGGAACAGGCTAACAAGTGCCCCCAGATGTACATCATTTCCCTCAGCAGACTGAGGGGGTTTCAGGGTACCATGATAATTCTGGGCTCTCTAATGTTGCTGTACTTTTTGAATAAATGTAAGCAGTATTTCTAGAGTGGTGCTTTGACCTGCAGGATATTCTGAAATGTTTTCTGTGATGGTTGTCAACACGATTTCTCCGAAAAATACACCAATTGAAACCAAAAGAATGAGAGCAATTATTATGTCATTATCATGTGAATGGAAGAGGGGGTAGGGGGTGGACACTTAGCTGCCCTCACTTCCAGCAAGTCGTGCGCAAACAATTGTGGGTGTTTTATACACATGCATCCCTGACGTTTCTCTGAAAGAAGGACTCAGTCCTCGGTAGATTTGGAAGGATCCTTAACATTGGAACAGTCCTTCCGCGGTATTTGATGACGTAGCATCCTTGAAATTCAGTCATTTAAGGATCGTCCTTCGACTTTGAGAAACACCCCAAGAGTGGGGCAGTGGTTACTGTTTGATGAGTGAGAAAGAGTGCATTGGAACAACTGTGCACTTTACAATGAAGCCATTAGCATTATGTAGCAAAAAATGACCAGGTTCAACTCTCTAAGTGAAAACATGGATGTATAGGAGAAAGACATACTTGTCATCCAAGGAATTTGGGATTAGCAGAGGATGGTTTCGATCCATCGACCTCTGGGTTATGGGCCCAGCACGCTTCCGCTGCGCCACTCTGCTCAATATGCCAAGGTCAGCAGTTTAAAAATCTGTGGCCCAATATTGTGGGCACCTTTGGGATCTTGAGGGAACCAAGATTTCAGCAGCAACGGATGCTTAGTCATCTGACATCAGGGCAATGACAGCATGGAAGGAAAGTAAAGAGACATCCTCTTGATCCAAAGTTTACACAGCTAGCAGAGGGTGGTTTCCATGGACCGACATCTGGTTTATGAGCCTCGCCCGCTAGGTTCAATTTTGTGTGAATCTTTGGGAACCCGTGCCAACCAAGATTAGTCAGCGTACAGGCTGAAATGTTAAGCATTTGGTGGACCTTGCGGTGATGCTTTTTTTCGAGATTTTCCCAACTCCATCCAATAATCTTGGAACGTGTCCACATGAGACACCTGTGGCAATGAAACCTCAGTCATTTGATGACATGGCAAATTGAGTGTAGGTGGAAAGGATAGAAGCATCCTCCCACTTGGCCCCTCTACCTCATTTTTTTCAGTATCGCTCCCGCTCTGCTCAGTGGTGCTTCACAAACTCTAGTCAAGGTACTCAGCTGTCAATGATTATTGCTCCTTCAACAGCAAGCAGTGCTGCCATGTAAATACATTCAACCAATCAGACTTAAGAGCAAAGGTCAACATTTGACATTGCTTGAATGACAAGTGTTTTCAAAGTGAGAAGAATCAGATATTGACCTCGGCAATATTTTGCACTCCACAATGAATGCTTATGTCACTAAAGATACTTGTGGCAATGACTGCTTTGTCATCTTAAACCATGGCAATGTGAATATGGATGGAATTGGTAGAGTCAGCACGGAGCCATCCAAACATCCACTTGTCTTTTGCTTCACACAAGTCTATTACCCTTAAGTACACCAATAAGAGGTGCATGCAATTGAGGACAACATCAGGTTACCACATGAATCACTTCACCATGACCTGGTATCCTACATTGCCAGATGGCAGTGGTGGGATTTGAACCCACGCCTCCTGAGAGACTGGAGCCTAAATCCAGCGCCTTAGACCACTCGGCCACACTACCTGCAACAGCCTCATTCTCGTGTCTGGACCTTTTTCTTTCCTCCGCTCAGCCACACTCATGTGTGACACATGCCCTATATTGAACATTGGACATTTCATGTTTCTTGCAGAGCGTAGAAGGCTTTTGCCAGGATGGCACAGAATGACACCTCTTGCGCTTGGCTCGTTGGTCTAGGGGTATGATTCTCGCTTAGGGTGCAAAGGTCCCGGGTTCAAATCCCGGATGAGCCCAAAAGCAAGAGCGAATGTTTACTTTCTGAGGAACTGTGCAGGAGAAGGACCTGAGGGTGCAGGAGTAAAAACCGTGATCATGTGAGAGTTCAAATACTGGAAAAGCCCAAGGAGGTCAAAGTCAAGGTTAAGGACTGTCCTACCAAGGAAGGATCCTACAGAGTCAATGCAGGAGTCCTTCCTAGCATTGGAACAGGCTAACAAGTGCCCCCAGATGTACATCATTTCCCTCAGCAGACTGAGGGGGTTTCAGGGTACCATGATAATTCTGGACTCTCTAATGTTGCTGTACTTTTTGAATAAATGTAAGCAGTATTTCTAGAGTGGTGCTTTGACCTGCAGGATATTCTGAAATGTTTTCTGTGATGGTTGTCAACACGATTTCTCCAAAAAATACACCAATTGAAACCAAAAGAATGAGAGCAATTATTATGTCATTATCATGTGAATGGAAGAGGGGGTAGGGGGTGGACACTTAGCTGCCCTCACTTCCAGCAAGTCGTGCGCAAACAATTGTGGGTGTTTTATACACATGCATCCCTGACGTTTCTCTGAAAGAAGGACTCAGTCCTCGGTAGATTTGGAAGGATCCTTAACATTGGAACAGTCCTTCCGCGGTATTTGATGACGTAGCATCCTTGAAATTCAGTCATTTAAGAATCGTCCTTCGACTTTGAGAAACACCCCAAGAGTGGGGCAGTGGTTACTGTTTGATGAGTGAGAAAGAGTGCATTGGAACAACTGTGCACTTTACAATGAAGCCATTAGCATTATGTAGCAAAAAATGACCAGGTTCAACTCTCTAAGTGAAAACATGGATGTATAGGAGAAAGACATACTTGTCATCCAAGGAACTTGGGATTAGCAGAGGATGGTTTCCATCCATGGACCTCTGGGTTATGGGCCCAGCACGCTTCCGCTGCGCCACTCTGCTCAATACGCCAAGGTCAGCAGTTTAAAAATCTGTGGCCCAATATTGTGGGCACCTTTGGGATCTTGAGGGAACCAAGATTTCAGCAGCAACGGATGCTTAGTCATCTGACATCAGGGCAATGACAGCATGGAAGGAAAGTAAAGAGACATCCTCTTGATCCAAAGTTTACACAGCTAGCAGAGGGTGGTTTCCATGGACCGACATCTGGTTTATGAGCCTCGCCCGCTAGGTTCAATTTTGTGTGAATCTTTGGGAACCCGTGCCAACCAAGATTAGTCAGCGTACAGGCTGAAATGTTAAGCATTTGGTGGACCTTGCGGTGATGCTTTTTCTCGAGATTTTCCCAACTCCATCCAATAATCTTGGAACGTGTCCACATGAGACACCTGTGGCAATGAAACCTCAGTCATTTGATGACATGGCAAATTGAGTGTGGGTGGAAAGGATAGAAGCATCCTCCCACTTGGCCCCTCTACCTCATTTTTTTCAGTATCACTCCCGCTCTGCTCAGTGGTGCTTCACAAACTCTAGTCAAGGTACTCAGCTGTCAATGATTATTGCTCCTTCAACAGCAAGCAGTGCTGCCATGTAAATACATTCAACCAATCAGACTTAAGAGCAAAGGTCAACATTTGACATTGCTTGAATGACAAGTGTTTTCAAAGTGAGAAGAATCAGATATTGACCTCGGCAATATTTTCCACTCCACAATGAATGCTTATGTCACTAAAGATACTTGTGGCAATGACTGCTTTGTCATCTTAAACCATGGCAATGTGAATATGGATGGAATTGGTAGAGTCAGCACGGAGCCATCCAAACATCCACTTGTCTTTTGCTTCACACAAGTCTATTACCCTTAAGTACACCAATAAGAGGTGCATGCAATTGAGGACAACATCAGGTTACCACATGAATCACTTCACCATGACCTGGTATCCTGCACTGCCAGATGGCAGTGGTGGGATTTGAACCCACGCCTCCTGAGAGACTGGAGCCTAAATCCAGCGCCTTAGACCACTCGGCCACACTACCTGCAACAGCCTCATTCTCGTGTCTGGACCTTTTTCTTTCCTCCGCTCAGCCACACTCATGTGTGACACATGCCCTATATTGAACATTGGACATTTCATGTTTCTTGCAGAGCGTAGAAGGCTTTTGCCAGGATGGCACAGAATGACACCTCTTGCGCTTGGCTCGTTGGTCTAGGGGTATGATTCTCGCTTAGGGTGCGAGAGGTCCCGGGTTCAAATCCCGGATGAGCCCAAAAGCAAGAGCGAATGTTTACTTTCTGAGGAACTGTGCAGGAGAAGGACCTGAGGGTGCAGGAGTAAAAACCGTGATCATGTGAGAGTTCAAATACTGGAAAAGCCCAAGGAGGTCAAAGTCAAGGTTAAGGACTGTCCTACCAAGGAAGGATCCTACAGAGTCAATGCAGGAGTCCTTCCTAGCATTGGAACAGGCTAACAAGTGCCCCCAGATGTACATCATTTCCCTCAGCAGACTGAGGGGGTTTCAGGGTACCATGATAATTCTGGACTCTCTAATGTTGCTGTACTTTTTGAATAAATGTAAGCAGTATTTCTAGAGTGGTGCTTTGACCTGCAGGATATTCTGAAATGTTTTCTGTGATGGTTGTCAACACGATTTCTCCGAAAAATACACCAATTGAAACCAAAAGAATGAGAGCAATTATTATGTCATTATCATGTGAATGGAAGAGGGGGTAGGGGGTGGACACTTAGCTGCCCTCACTTCCAGCAAGTCGTGCGCAAACAATTGTGGGTGTTTTATACACATGCATCCCTGACGTTTCTCTGAAAGAAGGACTCAGTCCTCGGTAGATTTGGAAGGATCCTTAACATTGGAACAGTCCTTCCGCGGTATTTGATGACGTAGCATCCTTGAAATTCAGTCATTTAAGAATCGTCCTTCGACTTTGAGAAACACCCCAAGAGTGGGGCAGTGGTTACTGTTTGATGAGTGAGAAAGAGTGCATTGGAAGAACTGTGCACTTTACAATGAAGCCATTAGCATTATGTAGCAAAAAATGACCAGGTTCAACTCTCTAAGTGAAAACATGGATGTATAGGAGAAAGACATACTTGTCATCCAAGGAACTTGGGATTAGCAGAGGATGGTTTCGATCCATCGACCTCTGGGTTATGGGCCCAGCACGCTTCCGCTGCGCCACTCTGCTCAATACGCCAAGGTCAGCAGTTTAAAAATCTGTGGCCCAATATTGTGGGCACCTTTGGGATCTTGAGGGAACCAAGATTTCAGCAGCAACGGATGCTTAGTCATCTGACATCAGGGCAATGACAGCATGGAAGGAAAGTAAAGAGACATCCTCTTGATCCAAAGTTTACACAGCTAGCAGAGGGTGGTTTCCATGGACCGACATCTGGTTTATGAGCCTCGCCCGCTAGGTTCAATTTTGTGTGAATCTTTGGGAACCCGTGCCAACCAAGATTAGTCAGCGTACAGGCTGAAATGTTAAGCATTTGGTGGACCTTGCGGTGATGCTTTTTCTCGAGATTTTCCCAACTCCATCCAATAATCTTGGAACGTGTCCACATGAGACACCTGTGGCAATGAAACCTCAGTCATTTGATGACATGGCAAATTGAGTGTGGGTGGAAAGGATAGAAGCATCCTCCCACTTGGCCCCTCTACCTCATTTTTTTCAGTATCACTCCCGCTCTGCTCAGTGGTGCTTCACAAACTCTAGTCAAGGTACTCAGCTGTCAATGATTATTGCTCCTTCAACAGCAAGCAGTGCTGCCATGTAAATACATTCAACCAATCAGACTTAAGAGCAAAGGTCAACATTTGACATTGCTTGAATGACAAGTGTTTTCAAAGTGAGAAGAATCAGATATTGACCTTGGCAATATTTTCCACTCCACAATGAATGCTTATGTCACTAAAGATACTTGTGGCAATGACTGCTTTGTCATCTTAAACCATAGCAATGTGAATATGGATGGAATTGGTAGAGTCAGCACGGAGCCATCCAAACACCCACTTGTCTTTTGCTTCACACAAGTCTATTACCCTTAAGTACACCAATAAGAGGTGCATGCAATTGAGGACAACATCAGGTTACCACATGAATCACTTCACCATGACCTGGTATCCTACATTGCCAGATGGCAGTGGTGGGATTTGAACCCACGCCTCCTGAGAGACTGGAGCCTAAATCCAGCGCCTTAGACCACTCGGCCACACTACCTGCAACAGCCTCATTCTCGTGTCTGGACCTTTTTCTTTCCTCCGCTCAGCCACACTCATGTGTGACACATGCCCTATATTGAACATTGGACATTTCATGTTTCTTGCAGAGCGTAGAAGGCTTTTGCCAGGATGGCACAGAATGACACCTCTTGCGCTTGGCTCGTTGGTCTAGGGGTATGATTCTCGCTTAGGGTGCGAGAGGTCCCGGGTTCAAATCCCGGACGAGCCCAAAAGCAAGAGCGAATGTTTACTTTCTGAGGAACTGTGCAGGAGAAGAACCTCAGGGTGCAGGAGTAAAAACCGAGATCATGTGAGAGTTCAAATACTGGAAAAGCCCAAGGAGGTCAAAGTCAAGGTCAAGGACTGTCCTACCAAGGAAGGATCCTACAGAGTCAATGCAGGAGTCCTTCCTAGCATTGGAACAGGCTAACAAGTGCCCCCAGATGTACATCATTTCCCTCAGCAGACTGAGGGGGTTTCAGGGTACCATGATAATTCTGGGCTCTCTAATGTTGCTGTACTTTTTGAATAAATGTAAGCAGTATTTCTAGAGTGGTGCTTTGACCTGCAGGATATTCTGAAATGTTTTCTGTGATGGTTGTCAACACGATTTCTCCGAAAAATACACCAATTGAAACCAAAAGAATGAGAGCAATTATTATGTCATTATCATGTGAATGGAAGAGGGGGTAGGGGGTGGACACTTAGCTGCCCTCACTTCCAGCAAGTCGTGCGCAAACAATTGTGGGTGTTTTATACACATGCATCCCTGACGTTTCTCTGAAAGAAGGACTCAGTCCTCGGTAGATTTGGAAGGATCCTTAACATTGGAACAGTCCTTCCGCGGTATTTGATGACGTAGCATCCTTGAAATTCAGTCATTTAAGAATCGTCCTTCGACTTTGAGAAACACCCCAAGAGTGGGGCAGTGGTTACTGTTTGATGAGTGAGAAAGAGTGCATTGGAAGAACTGTGCACTTTACAATGAAGCCATTAGCATTATGTAGCAAAAAATGACCAGGTTCAACTCTCTAAGTGAAAACATGGATGTATAGGAGAAAGACATACTTGTCATCCAAGGAACTTGGGATTAGCAGAGGATGGTTTCGATCCATCGACCTCTGGGTTATGGGCCCAGCACGCTTCCGCTGCGCCACTCTGCTCAATACGCCAAGGTCAGCAGTTTAAAAATCTGTGGCCCAATATTGTGGGCACCTTTGGGATCTTGAGGGAACCAAGATTTCAGCAGCAACGGATGCTTAGTCATCTGACATCAGGGCAATGACAGCATGGAAGGAAAGTAAAGAGACATCCTCTTGATCCAAAGTTTACACAGCTAGCAGAGGGTGGTTTCCATGGACCGACATCTGGTTTATGAGCCTCGCCCGCTAGGTTCAATTTTGTGTGAATCTTTGGGAACCCGTGCCAACCAAGATTAGTCAGCGTACAGGCTGAAATGTTAAGCATTTGGTGGACCTTGCGGTGATGCTTTTTCTCGAGATTTTCCCAACTCCATCCAATAATCTTGGAACGTGTCCACATGAGACACCTGTGGCAATGAAACCTCAGTCATTTGATGACATGGCAAATTGAGTGTGGGTGGAAAGGATAGAAGCATCCTCCCACTTGGCCCCTCTACCTCATTTTTTTCAGTATCGCTCCCGCTCTGCTCAGTGGTGCTTCACAAACTCTAGTCAAGGTACTCAGCTGTCAATGATTATTGCTCCTTCAACAGCAAGCAGTGCTGCCATGTAAATACATTCAACCAATCAGACTTAAGAGCAAAGGTCAACATTTGACATTGCTTGAATGACAAGTGTTTTCAAAGTGAGAAGAATCAGATATTGACCTCGGCAATATTTTGCACTCCACAATGAATGCTTATGTCACTAAAGATACTTGTGGCAATGACTGCTTTGTCTTCTTAAACCATGGCAATGTGAATATGGATGGAATTGGTAGAGTCAGCACGGAGCCATCCAACATCCACTTGTCTTTTGCTTCACACAAGTCTATTACCCTTAAGTACACCAATAAGAGGTGCATGCAATTGAGGACAACATCAGGTTACCACATGAATTACTTCACCATGACCTGGTATCCTACATTGCCAGATGGCAGTGGTGGGATTTGAACCCACGCCTCCTGAGAGACTGGAGCCTAAATCCAGCGCCTTAGACCACTCGGCCACACTACCTGCAACAGCCTCATTCTCGTGTCTGGACCTTTTTCTTTCCTCCGCTCAGCCACACTCATGTGTGACACATGCCCTATATTGAACATTGGACATTTCATGTTTCTTGCAGAGCGTAGAAGGCTTTTGCCAGGATGGCACAGAATGACACCTCTTGCGCTTGGCTCGTTGGTCTAGGGGTATGATTCTCACTTAGGGTGCGAGAGGTCCCGGGTTCAAATCCCGGACGAGCCCAAAAGCAAGAGCGAATGTTTACTTTCTGAGGAACTGTGCAGGAGAAGAACCTCAGGGTGCAGGAGTAAAAACCGAGATCATGTGAGAGTTCAAATACTGGAAAAGCCCAAGGAGGTCAAAGTCAAGGTCAAGGACTGTCCTACCAAGGAAGGATCCTACAGAGTCAATGCAGGAGTCCTTCCTAGCATTGGAACAGGCTAACAAGTGCCCCAAGATGTACATCATTTCTCTCAGCAGACTGAGGGGGTTTCAGGGTACCATGATAATTCTGGGCTCTCTAATGTTGCTGTACTTTTTGAATAAATGTAAGCAGTATTTCTAGAGTGGTGCTTTGACCTGCAGGATATTCTGAAATGTTTTCTGTGATGGTTGTCAACACGATTTCTCCGAAAAATACACCAATTGAAACCAAAAGAATGAGAGCAATTATTATGTCATTATCATGTGAATGGAAGAGGGGGTAGGGGGTGGACACTTAGCTGCCCTCACTTCCAGCAAGTCGTGCGCAAACAATTGTGGGTGTTTTATACACATGCATCCCTGACGTTTCTCTGAAAGAAGGACTCAGTCCTCGGTAGATTTGGAAGGATCCTTAACATTGGAACAGTCCTTCCGCGGTATTTGATGACGTAGCATCCTTGAAATTCAGTCATTTAAGGATCGTCCTTCGACTTTGAGAAACACCCCAAGAGTGGGGCAGTGGTTACTGTTTGATGAGTGAGAAAGAGTGCATTGGAACAACTGTGCACTTTACAATGAAGCCATTAGCATTATGTAGCAAAAAATGACCAGGTTCAACTCTCTAAGTGAAAACATGGATGTATAGGAGAAAGACATACTTGTCATCCAAGGAATTTGGGATTAGCAGAGGATGGTTTCGATCCATCGACCTCTGGGTTATGGGCCCAGCACGCTTCCGCTGCGCCACTCTGCTCAATATGCCAAGGTCAGCAGTTTAAAAATCTGTGGCCCAATATTGTGGGCACCTTTGGGATCTTGAGGGAACCAAGATTTCAGCAGCAACGGATGCTTAGTCATCTGACATCAGGGCAATGACAGCATGGAAGGAAAGTAAAGAGACATCCTCTTGATCCAAAGTTTACACAGCTAGCAGAGGGTGGTTTCCATGGACCGACATCTGGTTTATGAGCCTCGCCCGCTAGGTTCAATTTTGTGTGAATCTTTGGGAACCCGTGCCAACCAAGATTAGTCAGCGTACAGGCTGAAATGTTAAGCATTTGGTGGACCTTGCGGTGATGCTTTTTTTCGAGATTTTCCCAACTCCATCCAATAATCTTGGAACGTGTCCACATGAGACACCTGTGGCAATGAAACCTCAGTCATTTGATGACATGGCAAATTGAGTGTGGGTGGAAAGGATAGAAGCATCCTCCCACTTGGCCCCTCTACCTCATTTTTTTCAGTATCGCTCCCGCTCTGCTCAGTGGTGCTTCACAAACTCTAGTCAAGGTACTCAGCTGTCAATGATTATTGCTCCTTCAACAGCAAGCAGTGCTGCCATGTAAATACCTTCAACCAATCAGACTTAAGAGCAAAGGTCAACATTTGACATTGCTTGAATGACAAGTGTTTTCAAAGTGAGAAGAATCAGATATTGACCTTGGCAATATTTTGCACTCCACAATGAATGCTTATGTCACTAAAGATACTTGTGGCAATGACTGCTTTGTCATCTTAAACCATGGCAATGTGAATATGGATGGAATTGGTAGAGTCAGCACGGAGCCATCCAAACATCCACTTGTCTTTTGCTTCACACAAGTCTATTACCCTTAAGTACACCAATAAGAGGTGCATGCAATTGAGGACAACATCAGGTTACCACATGAATCACTTCACCATGACCTGGTATCCTACATTGCCAGATGGCAGTGGTGGGATTTGAACCCACGCCTCCTGAGAGACTGGAGCCTAAATCCAGCGCCTTAGACCACTCGGCCACACTACCTGCAACAGCCTCATTCTCGTGTCTGGACCTTTTTCTTTCCTCCGCTCAGCCACACTCATGTGTGACACATGCCCTATATTGAACATTGGACATTTCATGTTTCTTGCAGAGCGTAGAAGGCTTTTGCCAGGATGGCACAGAATGACACCTCTTGCGCTTGGCTCGTTGGTCTAGGGGTATGATTCTCGCTTAGGGTGCGAGAGGTCCCGGGTTCAAATCCCGGATGAGCCCAAAAGCAAGAGCGAATGTTTACTTTCTGAGGAACTGTGCAGGAGAAGGACCTGAGGGTGCAGGAGTAAAAACCGTGATCATGTGAGAGTTCAAATACTGGAAAAGCCCAAGGAGGTCAAAGTCAAGGTCAAGGACTGTCCTACCAAGGAAGGATCCTACAGAGTCAATGCAGGAGTCCTTCCTAGCATTGGAACAGGCTAACAAGTGCCCCCAGATGTACATCATTTCCCTCAGCAGACTGAGGGGGTTTCAGGGTACCATGATAATTCTGGACTCTCTAATGTTGCTGTACTTTTTGAATAAATGTAAGCAGTATTTCTAGAGTGGTGCTTTGACCTGCAGGATATTCTGAAATGTTTTCTGTGATGGTTGTCAACACGATTTCTCCGAAAAATACACCAATTGAAACCAAAAGAATGAGAGCAATTATTATGTCATTATCATGTGAATGGAAGAGGGGGTAGGGGGTGGACACTTAGCTGCCCTCACTTCCAGCAAGTCGTGCGCAAACAATTGTGGGTGTTTTATACACATGCATCCCTGACGTTTCTCTGAAAGAAGGACTCAGTCCTCGGTAGATTTGGAAGGATCCTTAACATTGGAACAGTCCTTCCGCGGTATTTGATGACGTAGCATCCTTGAAATTCAGTCATTTAAGAATCGTCCTTCGACTTTGAGAAACACCCCAAGAGTGGGGCAGTGGTTACTGTTTGATGAGTGAGAAAGAGTGCATTGGAACAACTGTGCACTTTACAATGAAGCCATTAGCATTATGTAGCAAAAAATGACCAGGTTCAACTCTCTAAGTGAAAACATGGATGTATAGGAGAAAGACATACTTGTCATCCAAGGAACTTGGGATTAGCAGAGGATGGTTTCGATCCATGGACCTCTGGGTTATGGGCCCAGCACGCTTCCGCTGCGCCACTCTGCTCAATACGCCAAGGTCAGCAGTTTAAAAATCTGTGGCCCAATATTGTGGGCACCTTTGGGATCTTGAGGGAACCAAGATTTCAGCAGCAACGGATGCTTAGTCATCTGACATCAGGGCAATGACAGCATGGAAGGAAAGTAAAGAGACATCCTCTTGATCCAAAGTTTACACAGCTAGCAGAGGGTGGTTTCCATGGACCGACATCTGGTTTATGAGCCTCGCCCGCTAGGTTCAATTTTGTGTGAATCTTTGGGAACCCGTGCCAACCAAGATTAGTCAGCGTACAGGCTGAAATGTTAAGCATTTGGTGGACCTTGCGGTGATGCTTTTTCTCGAGATTTTCCCAACTCCATCCAATAATCTTGGAACGTGTCCACATGAGACACCTGTGGCAATGAAACCTCAGTCATTTGATGACATGGCAAATTGAGTGTGGGTGGAAAGGATAGAAGCATCCTCCCACTTGGCCCCTCTACCTCATTTTTTTCAGTATCACTCCCGCTCTGCTCAGTGGTGCTTCACAAACTCTAGTCAAGGTACTCAGCTGTCAATGATTATTGCTCCTTCAACAGCAAGCAGTGCTGCCATGTAAATACATTCAACCAATCAGACTTAAGAGCAAAGGTCAACATTTGACATTGCTTGAATGACAAGTGTTTTCAAAGTGAGAAGAATCAGATATTGACCTTGGCAATATTTTCCACTCCACAATGAATGCTTATGTCACTAAAGATACTTGTGGCAATGACTGCTTTGTCATCTTAAACCATAGCAATGTGAATATGGATGGAATTGGTAGAGTCAGCACGGAGCCATCCAAACATCCACTTGTCTTTTGCTTCACACAAGTCTATTACCCTTAAGTACACCAATAAGAGGTGCATGCAATTGAGGACAACATCAGGTTACCACATGAATCACTTCACCATGACCTGGTATCCTACATTGCCAGATGGCAGTGGTGGGATTTGAACCCACGCCTCCTGAGAGACTGGAGCCTAAATCCAGCGCCTTAGACCACTCGGCCACACTACCTGCAACAGCCTCATTCTCGTGTCTGGACCTTTTTCTTTCCTCCGCTCAGCCACACTCATGTGTGACACATGCCCTATATTGAACATTGGACATTTCATGTTTCTTGCAGAGCGTAGAAGGCTTTTGCCAGGATGGCACAGAATGACACCTCTTGCGCTTGGCTCGTTGGTCTAGGGGTATGATTCTCGCTTAGGGTGCGAGAGGTCCCGGGTTCAAATCCCGGACGAGCCCAAAAGCAAGAGCGAATATTTACTTTCTGAGGAACTGTGCAGAAGAAGAACCTCAGGGTGCAGGAGTAAAAACCGTGATCATGTGAGAGTTCAAATACTGGAAAAGCCCAAGGAGGTCAAAGTCAAGGTCAAGGACTGTCCTACCAAGGAAGGATCCTACAGAGTCAATGCAGGAGTCCTTCCTAGCATTGGAACAGGCTAACAAGTGCCCCCAGATGTACATCATTTCCCTCAGCAGACTGAGGGGGTTTCAGGGTACCATGATAATTCTGGGCTCTCTAATGTTGCTATACTTTTTGAATAAATGTAAGCAGTATTTCTAGAGTGGTGCTTTGACCTGCAGGATATTCTGAAATGTTTTCTGTGATGGTTGTCAACACGATTTCTCCGAAAAATACACCAATTGAAACCAAAAGAATGAGAGCAATTATTATGTCATTATCATGTGAATGGAAGAGGGGGTAGGGGGTGGACACTTAGCTGCCCTCACTTCCAGCAAGTCGTGCGCAAACAATTGTGGGTGTTTTATACACATGCATCCCTGACGTTTCTCTGAAAGAAGGACTCAGTCCTCGGTAGATTTGGAAGGATCCTTAACATTGGAACAGTCCTTCCGCGGTATTTGATGACGTAGCATCCTTGAAATTCAGTCATTTAAGGATCGTCCTTCGACTTTGAGAAACACCCCAAGAGTGGGGCAGTGGTTACTGTTTGATGAGTGAGAAAGAGTGCATTGGAACAACTGTGCACTTTACAATGAAGCCATTAGCATTATGTAGCAAAAAATGACCAGGTTCAACTCTCTAAGTGAAAACATGGATGTATAGGAGAAAGACATACTTGTCATCCAAGGAACTTGGGATTAGCAGAGGATGGTTTCGATCCATTAACCTCTGGGTTATGGGCCCAGCACGCTTCCGCTGCGCCACTCTGCTCAATATGCCAAGGTCAGCAGTTTAAAAATCTGTGGCCCAATATTGTGGGCACCTTTGGGATCTTGAGGGAACCAAGATTTCAGCAGCAACGGATGCTTAGTCATCTGACATCAGGGCAATGACAGCATGGAAGGAAAGTAAAGAGACATCCTCTTGATCCAAAGTTTACACAGCTAGCAGAGGGTGGTTTCCATGGACCGACATCTGGTTTATGAGCCTCGCCCGCTAGGTTCAATTTTGTGTGAATCTTTGGGAACCCATGCCAACCAAGATTAGTCAGCGTACAGGCTGAAATGTTAAGCATTTGGTGGACCTTGCGGTGATGCTTTTTCTCGAGATCTTCCCAACTCCATCCAATAATCTTGGAACGTGTCCACATGAGACACCTGTGGCAATGAAACCTCAGTCATTTGATGACATGGCAAATTGAGTGTGAGTGGAAAGGATAGAAGCATCCTCCCACTTGGCCCCTCTACCTCATTTTTTTCAGTATCACTCCCGCTCTGCTCAGTGGTGCTTCACAAACTCTAGTCAAGGTACTCAGCTGTCAATGATTATTGCTCCTTCAACAGCAAGCAGTGCTGCCATGTAAATACCTTCAACCAATCAGACTTAAGAGCAAAGGTCAACATTTGACATTGCTTGAATGACAAGTGTTTTCAAAGTGAGAAGAATCAGATATTGACCTCGGCAATATTTTGCACTCCACAATGAATGCTTATGTCACTAAAGATACTTGTGGCAATGACTGCTTTGTCTTCTTAAACCATGGCAATGTGAATATGGATGGAATTGGTAGAGTCAGCACGGAGCCATCCAACATCCACTTGTCTTTTGCTTCACACAAGTCTATTACCCTTACGTACACCAATAAGAGGTGCATGCAATTGAGGACAACATCAGGTTACCACATGAATCACTTCACCATGACCTGGTATCCTACATTGCCAGGTGGCAGTGGTGGGATTTGAACCCACGCCTCCTGAGAGACTGGAGCCTAAATCCAGCGCCTTAGACCACTCGGCCACACTACCTGCAACAGCCTCATTCTCGTGTCTGGACCTTTTTCTTTCCTCCGCTCAGCCACACTCATGTGTGACACATGCCCTATATTGAACATTGGACATTTCATGTTTCTTGCAGAGCGTAGAAGGCTTTTGCCAGGATGGCACAGAATGACACCTCTTGCGCTTGGCTCGTTGGTCTAGGGGTATGATTCTCGCTTAGGGTGCGAGAGGTCCCGGGTTCAAATCCCGGACGAGCCCAAACGCAAGAGCGAATGTTTACTTTCTGAGGAACTGTGCAGGAGAAGAACCTCAGGGTGCAGGAGTAAAAACCGAGATCATGTGAGAGTTCAAATACTGGAAAAGCCCAAGGAGGTCAAAGTCAAGGTCAAGGACTGTCCTACCAAGGAAGGATCCTACAGAGTCAATGCAGGAGTCCTTCCTAGCATTGGAACAGGCTAACAAGTGCCCCCAGATGTACATCATTTCCCTCAGCAGACTGAGGGGGTTTCAGGGTACCATGATAATTCTGGGCTCTCTAATGTTGCTGTACTTTTTGAATAAATGTAAGCAGTATTTCTAGAGTGGTGCTTTGACCTGCAGGATATTCTGAAATGTTTTCTGTGATGGTTGTCAACACGATTTCTCCGAAAAATACACCAATTGAAACCAAAAGAATGAGAGCAATTATTATGTCATTATCATGTGAATGGAAGAGGGGGTAGGGGGTGGACACTTAGCTGCCCTCACTTCCAGCAAGTCGTGCGCAAACAATTGTGGGTGTTTTATACACATGCATCCCTGACGTTTCTCTGAAAGAAGGACTCAGTCCTCGGTAGATTTGGAAGGATCCTTAACATTGGAACAGTCCTTCCGCGGTATTTGATGACGTAGCATCCTTGAAATTCAGTCATTTAAGGATCGTCCTTCGACTTTGAGAAACACCCCAAGAGTGGGGCAGTGGTTACTGTTTGATGAGTGAGAAAGAGTGCATTGGAACAACTGTGCACTTTACAATGAAGCCATTAGCATTATGTAGCAAAAAATGACCAGGTTCAACTCTCTAAGTGAAAACATGGATGTATAGGAGAAAGACATACTTGTCATCCAAGGAATTTGGGATTAGCAGAGGATGGTTTCGATCCATCGACCTCTGGGTTATGGGCCCAGCACGCTTCCGCTGCGCCACTCTGCTCAATATGCCAAGGTCAGCAGTTTAAAAATCTGTGGCCCAATATTGTGGGCACCTTTGGGATCTTGAGGGAACCAAGATTTCAGCAGCAACGGATGCTTAGTCATCTGACATCAGGGCAATGACAGCATGGAAGGAAAGTAAAGAGACATCCTCTTGATCCAAAGTTTACACAGCTAGCAGAGGGTGGTTTCCATGGACCGACATCTGGTTTATGAGCCTCGCCCGCTAGGTTCAATTTTGTGTGAATCTTTGGGAACCCGTGCCAACCAAGATTAGTCAGCGTACAGGCTGAAATGTTAAGCATTTGGTGGACCTTGCGGTGATGCTTTTTTTCGAGATTTTCCCAACTCCATCCAATAATCTTGGAACGTGTCCACATGAGACACCTGTGGCAATGAAACCTCAGTCATTTGATGACATGGCAAATTGAGTGTGGGTGGAAAGGATAGAAGCATCCTCCCACTTGGCCCCTCTACCTCATTTTTTTCAGTATCGCTCCCGCTCTGCTCAGTGGTGCTTCACAAACTCTAGTCAAGGTACTCAGCTGTCAATGATTATTGCTCCTTCAACAGCAAGCAGTGCTGCCATGTAAATACATTCAACCAATCAGACTTAAGAGCAAAGGTCAACATTTGACATTGCTTGAATGACAAGTGTTTTCAAAGTGAGAAGAATCAGATATTGACCTCGGCAATATTTTCCACTCCACAATGAATGCTTATGTCACTAAAGATACTTGTGGCAATGACTGCTTTGTCATCTTAAACCATAGCAATGTGAATATGGATGGAATTGGTAGAGTCAGCACGGAGCCATCCAAACATCCACTTGTCTTTTGCTTCACACAAGTCTATTACCCTTAAGTACACCAATAAGAGGTGCATGCAATTGAGGACAACATCAGGTTACCACATGAATCACTTCACCATGACCTGGTATCCTACATTGCCAGATGGCAGTGGTGGGATTTGAACCCACGCCTCCTGAGAGACTGGAGCCTAAATCCAGCGCCTTAGACCACTCGGCCACACTACCTGCAACAGCCTCATTCTCGTGTCTGGACCTTTTTCTTTCCTCCGCTCAGCCACACTCATGTGTGACACATGCCCTATATTGAACATTGGACATTTCATGTTTCTTGCAGAGCGTAGAAGGCTTTTGCCAGGATGGCACAGAATGACACCTCTTGCGCTTGGCTCGTTGGTCTAGGGGTATGATTCTCGCTTAGGGTGCGAGAGGTCCCGGGTTCAAATCCCGGACCAGCCCAAAAGCAAGAGCGAATATTTACTTTCTGAGGAACTGTGCAGGAGAAGAACCTCAGGGTGCAGGAGTAAAAACCGTGATCATGTGAGAGTTCAAATACTGGAAAAGCCCAAGGAGGTCAAAGTCTAGGTCAAGGACTGTCCTACCAAGGAAGGATCCTACAGAGTCAATGCAGGAGTCCTTCCTAGCATTGGAACAGGCTAACAAGTGCCCCCAGATGTACATCATTTCCCTCAGCAGACTGAGGGGGTTTCAGGGTACCATGATAATTCTGGGCTCTCTAATGTTGCTATACTTTTTGAATAAATGTAAGCAGTATTTCTAGAGTGGTGCTTTGACCTGCAGGATATTCTGAAATGTTTTCTGTGATGGTTGTCAACACGATTTCTCCGAAAAATACACCAATTGAAACCAAAAGAATGAGAGCAATTATTATGTCATTATCATGTGAATGGAAGAGGGGGTAGGGGGTGGACACTTAGCTGCCCTCACTTCCAGCAAGTTGTGCGCAAACAATTGTGGGTGTTTTATACACATGCATCCCTGACGTTTCTCTGAAAGAAGGACTCAGTCCTCGGTAGATTTGGAAGGATCCTTAACATTGGAACAGTCCTTCCGCGGTATTTGATGACGTAGCATCCTTGAAATTCAGTCATTTAAGGATCGTCCTTCGACTTTGAGAAACACCCCAAGAGTGGGGCAGTGGTTACTGTTTGATGAGTGAGAAAGAGTGCATTGGAACAACTGTGCACTTTACAATGAAGCCATTAGCATTATGTAGCAAAAAATGACCAGGTTCAACTCTCTAAGTGAAAACATGGATGTATAGGAGAAAGACATACTTGTCATCCAAGGAACTTGGGATTAGCAGAGGATGGTTTCGATCCATTAACCTCTCTGCTCTGCTCAGTGGTGCTTCACAAACTCTAGTCAAGGTACTCAGCTGTCAATGATTATTGCTCCTTCAACAGCAAGCAGTGCTGCCATGTAAATACATTCAACCAATCAGACTTAAGAGCAAAGGTCAACATTTGACATTGCTTGAATGACAAGTGTTTTCAAAGTGAGAAGAATCAGATATTGACCTCGGCAATATTTTGCACTCCGCAATGAATGCTTATGTCACTAAAGATACTTGTGGCAATGACTGCTTTGTCATCTTAAACCATAGCAATGTGAATATGGATGGAATTGGTAGAGTCAGCACGGAGCCATCCAAACATCCACTTGTCTTTTGCTTCACACAAGTCTATTACCCTTAAGTACACCAATAAGAGGTGCATGCAATTGAGGACAACATCAGGTTACCACATGAATCACTTCACCATGACCTGGTATCCTACATTGCCAGATGGCAGTGGTGGGATTTGAACCCACGCCTCCTGAGAGACTGGAGCCTAAATCCAGCGCCTTAGACCACTCGGCCACACTACCTGCAACAGCCTCATTCTCGTGTCTGGACCTTTTTCTTTCCTCCGCTCAGCCACACTCATGTGTGACACATGCCCTATATTGAACATTGGACATTTCATGTTTCTTGCAGAGCGTAGAAGGCTTTTGCCAGGATGGCACAGAATGACACCTCTTGCGCTTGGCTCGTTGGTCTAGGGGTATGATTCTCGCTTAGGGTGCGAGAGGTCCCGGGTTCAAATCCCGGACGAGCCCAAAAGCAAGAGCGAATATTTACTTTCTGAGGAACTGTGCAGAAGAAGAACCTCAGGGTGCAGGAGTAAAAACCGTGATCATGTGAGAGTTCAAATACTGGAAAAGCCCAAGGAGGTCAAAGTCAAGGTCAAGGACTGTCCTACCAAGGAAGGATCCTACAGAGTCAATGCAGGAGTCCTTCCTAGCATTGGAACAGGCTAACAAGTGCCCCCAGATGTACATCATTTCCCTCAGCAGACTGAGGGGGTTTCAGGGTACCATGATAATTCTGGGCTCTCTAATGTTGCTATACTTTTTGAATAAATGTAAGCAGTATTTCTAGAGTGGTGCTTTGACCTGCAGGATATTCTGAAATGTTTTCTGTGATGGTTGTCAACACGATTTCTCCGAAAAATACACCAATTGAAACCAAAAGAATGAGAGCAATTATTATGTCATTATCATGTGAATGGAAGAGGGGGTAGGGGGTGGACACTTAGCTGCCCTCACTTCCAGCAAGTTGTGCGCAAACAATTGTGGGTGTTTTATACACATGCATCCCTGACGTTTCTCTGAAAGAAGGACTCAGTCCTCGGTAGATTTGGAAGGATCCTTAACATTGGAACAGTCCTTCCGCGGTATTTGATGACGTAGCATCCTTGAAATTCAGTCATTTAAGGATCGTCCTTCGACTTTGAGAAACACCCCAAGAGTGGGGCAGTGGTTACTGTTTGATGAGTGAGAAAGAGTGCATTGGAACAACTGTGCACTTTACAATGAAGCCATTAGCATTATGTAGCAAAAAATGACCAGGTTCAACTCTCTAAGTGAAAACATGGATGTATAGGAGAAAGACATACTTGTCATCCAAGGAACTTGGGATTAGCAGAGGATGGTTTCGATCCATTAACCTCTGGGTTATGGGCCCAGCACGCTTCCGCTGCGCCACTCTGCTCAATATGCCAAGGTCAGCAGTTTAAAAATCTGTGGCCCAATATTGTGGGCACCTTTGGGATCTTGAGGGAACCAAGATTTCAGCAGCAACGGATGCTTAGTCATCTGACATCAGGGCAATGACAGCATGGAAGGAAAGTAAAGAGACATCCTCTTGATCCAAAGTTTACACAGCTAGCAGAGGGTGGTTTCCATGGACCGACATCTGGTTTATGAGCCTCGCCCGCTAGGTTCAATTTTGTGTGAATCTTTGGGAACCCATGCCAACCAAGATTAGTCAGCGTACAGGCTGAAATGTTAAGCATTTGGTGGACCTTGCGGTGATGCTTTTTCTCGAGATCTTCCCAACTCCATCCAATAATCTTGGAACGTGTCCACATGAGACACCTGTGGCAATGAAACCTCAGTCATTTGATGACATGGCAAATTGAGTGTGGGTGGAAAGGATAGAAGCATCCTCCCACTTGGCCCCTCTACCTCATTTTTTTCAGTATCACTCCCGCTCTGCTCAGTGGTGCTTCACAAACTCTAGTCAAGGTACTCAGCTGTCAATGATTATTGCTCCTTCAACAGCAAGCAGTGCTGCCATGTAAATACATTCAACCAATCAGACTTAAGAGCAAAGGTCAACATTTGACATTGCTTGAATGACAAGTGTTTTCAAAGTGAGAAGAATCAGATATTGACCTCGGCAATATTTTCCACTCCACAATGAATGCTTATGTCACTAAAGATACTTGTGGCAATGACTGCTTTGTCATCTTAAACCATAGCAATGTGAATATGGATGGAATTGGTAGAGTCAGCACGGAGCCATCCAAACATCCACTTGTCTTTTGCTTCACACAAGTCTATTACCCTTAAGTACACCAATAAGAGGTGCATGCAATTGAGGACAACATCAGGTTACCACATGAATCACTTCACCATGACCTGGTATCCTACATTGCCAGATGGCAGTGGTGGGATTTGAACCCACGCCTCCTGAGAGACTGGAGCCTAAATCCAGCGCCTTAGACCACTCGGCCACACTACCTGCAACAGCCTCATTCTCGTGTCTGGACCTTTTTCTTTCCTCCGCTCAGCCACACTCATGTGTGACACATGCCCTATATTGAACATTGGACATTTCATGTTTCTTGCAGAGCGTAGAAGGCTTTTGCCAGGATGGCACAGAATGACACCTCTTGCGCTTGGCTCGTTGGTCTAGGGGTATGATTCTCGCTTAGGGTGCGAGAGGTCCCGGGTTCAAATCCCGGATGAGCCCAAAAGCAAGAGCGAATGTTTACTTTCTGAGGAACTGTGCAGGAGAAGGACCTGAGGGTGCAGGAGTAAAAACCGTGATCATGTGAGAGTTCAAATACTGGAAAAGCCCAAGGAGGTCAAAGTCAAGGTTAAGGACTGTCCTACCAAGGAAGGATCCTACAGAGTCAATGCAGGAGTCCTTCCTAGCATTGGAACAGGCTAACAAGTGCCCCCAGATGTACATCATTTCCCTCAGCAGACTGAGGGGGTTTCAGGGTACCATGATAATTCTGGACTCTCTAATGTTGCTGTACTTTTTGAATAAATGTAAGCAGTATTTCTAGAGTGGTGCTTTGACCTGCAGGATATTCTGAAATGTTTTCTGTGATGGTTGTCAACACGATTTCTCCGAAAAATACACCAATTGAAACCAAAAGAATGAGAGCAATTATTATGTCATTATCATGTGAATGGAAGAGGGGGTAGGGGGTGGACACTTAGCTGCCCTCACTTCCAGCAAGTCGTGCGCAAACAATTGTGGGTGTTTTATACACATGCATCCCTGACGTTTCTCTGAAAGAAGGACTCAGTCCTCGGTAGATTTGGAAGGATCCTTAACATTGGAACAGTCCTTCCGCGGTATTTGATGACGTAGCATCCTTGAAATTCAGTCATTTAAGAATCGTCCTTCGACTTTGAGAAACACCCCAAGAGTGGGGCAGTGGTTACTGTTTGATGAGTGAGAAAGAGTGCATTGGAAGAACTGTGCACTTTACAATGAAGCCATTAGCATTATGTAGCAAAAAATGACCAGGTTCAACTCTCTAAGTGAAAACATGGATGTATAGGAGAAAGACATACTTGTCATCCAAGGAACTTGGGATTAGCAGAGGATGGTTTCGATCCATCGACCTCTGGGTTATGGGCCCAGCACGCTTCCGCTGCGCCACTCTGCTCAATACGCCAAGGTCAGCAGTTTAAAAATCTGTGGCCCAATATTGTGGGCACCTTTGGGATCTTGAGGGAACCAAGATTTCAGCAGCAACGGATGCTTAGTCATCTGACATCAGGGCAATGACAGCATGGAAGGAAAGTAAAGAGACATCCTCTTGATCCAAAGTTTACACAGCTAGCAGAGGGTGGTTTCCATGGACCGACATCTGGTTTATGAGCCTCGCCCGCTAGGTTCAATTTTGTGTGAATCTTTGGGAACCCGTGCCAACCAAGATTAGTCAGCGTACAGGCTGAAATGTTAAGCATTTGGTGGACCTTGCGGTGATGCTTTTTCTCGAGATTTTCCCAACTCCATCCAATAATCTTGGAACGTGTCCACATGAGACACCTGTGGCAATGAAACCTCAGTCATTTGATGACATGGCAAATTGAGTGTGGGTGGAAAGGATAGAAGCATCCTCCCACTTGGCCCCTCTACCTCATTTTTTTCAGTATCACTCCCGCTCTGCTCAGTGGTGCTTCACAAACTCTAGTCAAGGTACTCAGCTGTCAATGATTATTGCTCCTTCAACAGCAAGCAGTGCTGCCATGTAAATACATTCAACCAATCAGACTTAAGAGCAAAGGTCAACATTTGACATTGCTTGAATGACAAGTGTTTTCAAAGTGAGAAGAATCAGATATTGACCTTGGCAATATTTTCCACTCCACAATGAATGCTTATGTCACTAAAGATACTTGTGGCAATGACTGCTTTGTCATCTTAAACCATAGCAATGTGAATATGGATGGAATTGGTAGAGTCAGCACGGAGCCATCCAAACACCCACTTGTCTTTTGCTTCACACAAGTCTATTACCCTTAAGTACACCAATAAGAGGTGCATGCAATTGAGGACAACATCAGGTTACCACATGAATCACTTCACCATGACCTGGTATCCTACATTGCCAGATGGCAGTGGTGGGATTTGAACCCACGCCTCCTGAGAGACTGGAGCCTAAATCCAGCGCCTTAGACCACTCGGCCACACTACCTGCAACAGCCTCATTCTCGTGTCTGGACCTTTTTCTTTCCTCCGCTCAGCCACACTCATGTGTGACACATGCCCTATATTGAACATTGGACATTTCATGTTTCTTGCAGAGCGTAGAAGGCTTTTGCCAGGATGGCACAGAATGACACCTCTTGCGCTTGGCTCGTTGGTCTAGGGGTATGATTCTCGCTTAGGGTGCGAGAGGTCCCGGGTTCAAATCCCGGACGAGCCCAAACGCAAGAGCGAATGTTTACTTTCTGAGGAACTGTGCAGGAGAAGAACCTCAGGGTGCAGGAGTAAAAACCGAGATCATGTGAGAGTTCAAATACTGGAAAAGCCCAAGGAGGTCAAAGTCAAGGTCAAGGACTGTCCTACCAAGGAAGGATCCTACAGAGTCAATGCAGGAGTCCTTCCTAGCATTGGAACAGGCTAACAAGTGCCCCCAGATGTACATCATTTCCCTCAGCAGACTGAGGGGGTTTCAGGGTACCATGATAATTCTGGGCTCTCTAATGTTGCTGTACTTTTTGAATAAATGTAAGCAGTATTTCTAGAGTGGTGCTTTGACCTGCAGGATATTCTGAAATGTTTTCTGTGATGGTTGTCAACACGATTTCTCCGAAAAATACACCAATTGAAACCAAAAGAATGAGAGCAATTATTATGTCATTATCATGTGAATGGAAGAGGGGGTAGGGGGTGGACACTTAGCTGCCCTCACTTCCAGCAAGTCGTGCGCAAACAATTGTGGGTGTTTTATACACATGCATCCCTGACGTTTCTCTGAAAGAAGGACTCAGTCCTCGGTAGATTTGGAAGGATCCTTAACATTGGAACAGTCCTTCCGCGGTATTTGATGACGTAGCATCCTTGAAATTCAGTCATTTAAGAATCGTCCTTCGACTTTGAGAAACACCCCAAGAGTGGGGCAGTGGTTACTGTTTGATGAGTGAGAAAGAGTGCATTGGAACAACTGTGCACTTTACAATGAAGCCATTAGCATTATGTAGCAAAAAATGACCAGGTTCAACTCTCTAAGTGAAAACATGGATGTATAGGAGAAAGACATACTTGTCATCCAAGGAACTTGGGATTAGCAGAGGATGGTTTCGATCCATCGACCTCTGGGTTATGGGCCCAGCACGCTTCCGCTGCGCCACTCTGCTCAATACGCCAAGGTCAGCAGTTTAAAAATCTGTGGCCCAATATTGTGGGCACCTTTGGGATCTTGAGGGAACCAAGATTTCAGCAGCAACGGATGCTTAGTCATCTGACATCAGGGCAATGACAGCATGGAAGGAAAGTAAAGAGACATCCTTTTGATCCAAAGTTTACACAGCTAGCAGAGGGTGGTTTCCATGGACCGACATCTGGTTTATGAGCCTCGCCCGCTAGGTTCAATTTTGTGTGAATCTTTGGGAACCCGTGCCAACCAAGATTAGTCAGCGTACAGGCTGAAATGTTAAGCATTTGGTGGACCTTGCGGTGATGCTTTTTCTCGAGATTTTCCCAACTCCATCCAATAATCTTGGAACGTGTCCACATGAGACACCTGTGGCAATGAAACCTCAGTCATTTGATGACATGGCAAATTGAGTGTGGGTGGAAAGGATAGAAGCATCCTCCCACTTGGCCCCTCTACCTCATTTTTTTCAGTATCGCTCCCGCTCTGCTCAGTGGTGCTTCACAAACTCTAGTCAAGGTACTCAGCTGTCAATGATTATTGCTCCTTCAACAGCAAGCAGTGCTGCCATGTAAATACATTCAACCAATCAGACTTAAGAGCAAAGGTCAACATTTGACATTGCTTGAATGACAAGTGTTTTCAAAGTGAGAAGAATCAGATATTGACCTTGGCAATATTTTCCACTCCACAATGAATGCTTATGTCACTAAAGATACTTGTGGCAATGACTGCTTTGTCATCTTAAACCATAGCAATGTGAATATGGATGGAATTGGTAGAGTCAGCACGGAGCCATCCAAACACCCACTTGTCTTTTGCTTCACACAAGTCTATTACCCTTAAGTACACCAATAAGAGGTGCATGCAATTGAGGACAACATCAGGTTACCACATGAATCACTTCACCATGACCTGGTATCCTACATTGCCAGATGGCAGTGGTGGGATTTGAACCCACGCCTCCTGAGAGACTGGAGCCTAAATCCAGCGCCTTAGACCACTCGGCCACACTACCTGCAACAGCCTCATTCTCGTGTCTGGACCTTTTTCTTTCCTCCGCTCAGCCACACTCATGTGTGACACATGCCCTATATTGAACATTGGACATTTCATGTTTCTTGCAGAGCGTAGAAGGCTTTTGCCAGGATGGCACAGAATGACACCTCTTGCGCTTGGCTCGTTGGTCTAGGGGTATGATTCTCGCTTAGGGTGCGAGAGGTCCCGGGTTCAAATCCCGGACGAGCCCAAACGCAAGAGCGAATGTTTACTTTCTGAGGAACTGTGCAGGAGAAGAACCTCAGGGTGCAGGAGTAAAAACCGAGATCATGTGAGAGTTCAAATACTGGAAAAGCCCAAGGAGGTCAAAGTCAAGGTCAAGGACTGTCCTACCAAGGAAGGATCCTACAGAGTCAATGCAGGAGTCCTTCCTAGCATTGGAACAGGCTAACAAGTGCCCCCAGATGTACATCATTTCCCTCAGCAGACTGAGGGGGTTTCAGGGTACCATGATAATTCTGGGCTCTCTAATGTTGCTGTACTTTTTGAATAAATGTAAGCAGTATTTCTAGAGTGGTGCTTTGACCTGCAGGATATTCTGAAATGTTTTCTGTGATGGTTGTCAACACGATTTCTCCGAAAAATACACCAATTGAAACCAAAAGAATGAGAGCAATTATTATGTCATTATCATGTGAATGGAAGAGGGGGTAGGGGGTGGACACTTAGCTGCCCTCACTTCCAGCAAGTCGTGCGCAAACAATTGTGGGTGTTTTATACACATGCATCCCTGACGTTTCTCTGAAAGAAGGACTCAGTCCTCGGTAGATTTGGAAGGATCCTTAACATTGGAACAGTCCTTCCGCGGTATTTGATGACGTAGCATCCTTGAAATTCAGTCATTTAAGAATCGTCCTTCGACTTTGAGAAACACCCCAAGAGTGGGGCAGTGGTTACTGTTTGATGAGTGAGAAAGAGTGCATTGGAAGAACTGTGCACTTTACAATGAAGCCATTAGCATTATGTAGCAAAAAATGACCAGGTTCAACTCTCTAAGTGAAAACATGGATGTATAGGAGAAAGACATACTTGTCATCCAAGGAACTTGGGATTAGCAGAGGATGGTTTCGATCCATCGACCTCTGGGTTATGGGCCCAGCACGCTTCCGCTGCGCCACTCTGCTCAATACGCCAAGGTCAGCAGTTTAAAAATCTGTGGCCCAATATTGTGGGCACCTTTGGGATCTTGAGGGAACCAAGATTTCAGCAGCAACGGATGCTTAGTCATCTGACATCAGGGCAATGACAGCATGGAAGGAAAGTAAAGAGACATCCTCTTGATCCAAAGTTTACACAGCTAGCAGAGGGTGGTTTCCATGGACCGACATCTGGTTTATGAGCCTCGCCCGCTAGGTTCAATTTTGTGTGAATCTTTGGGAACCCGTGCCAACCAAGATTAGTCAGCGTACAGGCTGAAATGTTAAGCATTTGGTGGACCTTGCGGTGATGCTTTTTCTCGAGATTTTCCCAACTCCATCCAATAATCTTGGAACGTGTCCACATGAGACACCTGTGGCAATGAAACCTCAGTCATTTGATGACATGGCAAATTGAGTGTGGGTGGAAAGGATAGAAGCATCCTCCCACTTGGCCCCTCTACCTCATTTTTTTCAGTATCGCTCCCGCTCTGCTCAGTGGTGCTTCACAAACTCTAGTCAAGGTACTCAGCTGTCAATGATTATTGCTCCTTCAACAGCAAGCAGTGCTGCCATGTAAATACATTCAACCAATCAGACTTAAGAGCAAAGGTCAACATTTGACATTGCTTGAATGACAAGTGTTTTCAAAGTGAGAAGAATCAGATATTGACCTCGGCAATATTTTGCACTCCACAATGAATGCTTATGTCACTAAAGATACTTGTGGCAATGACTGCTTTGTCTTCTTAAACCATGGCAATGTGAATATGGATGGAATTGGTAGAGTCAGCACGGAGCCATCCAACATCCACTTGTCTTTTGCTTCACACAAGTCTATTACCCTTAAGTACACCAATAAGAGGTGCATGCAATTGAGGACAACATCAGGTTACCACATGAATCACTTCACCATGACCTGGTATCCTACATTGCCAGATGGCAGTGGTGGGATTTGAACCCACGCCTCCTGAGAGACTGGAGCCTAAATCCAGCGCCTTAGACCACTCGGCCACACTACCTGCAACAGCCTCATTCTCGTGTCTGGACCTTTTTCTTTCCTCCGCTCAGCCACACTCATGTGTGACACATGCCCTATATTGAACATTGGACATTTCATGTTTCTTGCAGAGCGTAGAAGGCTTTTGCCAGGATGGCACAGAATGACACCTCTTGCGCTTGGCTCGTTGGTCTAGGGGTATGATTCTCGCTTAGGGTGCGAGAGGTCCCGGGTTCAAATCCCGGACGAGCCCAAAAGCAAGAGCGAATGTTTACTTTCTGAGGAACTGTGCAGGAGAAGAACCTCAGGGTGCAGGAGTAAAAACTGTGATCATGTGAGAGTTCAAATACTGGAAAAGCCCAAGGAGGTCAAAGTCAAGGTCAAGGACTGTCCTACCAAGGAAGGATCCTACAGAGTCAATGCAGGAGTCCTTCCTACACATGCATCCCTGACGTTTCTCTGAAAGAAGGACTCAGTCCTCGGTAGATTTGGAAGGATCCTTAACATTGGAACAGTCCTTCCGCGGTATTTGATGACGTAGCATCCTTGAAATTCAGTCATTTAAGGATCGTCCTTCGACTTTGAGAAACACCCCAAGAGTGGGGCAGTGGTTACTGTTTGATGAGTGAGAAAGAGTGCATTGGAAGAACTGTGCACTTTACAATGAAGCCATTAGCATTATGTAGCAAAAAATGACCAGGTTCAACTCTCTAAGTGAAAACATGGATGTATAGGAGAAAGACATAATTGTCATCCAAGGAATTTAGGATTAGCAGAGTATGGTTTCGATCCATCGATCTGCAATGAAACCTTAGTCATCTGATAACATGGCAAATTGAGCGTAGATGGAAAGGATAGAAGCATACTCCCACTTGGTCCCTCTACCTCATTTTTTCAGTATCGCTCCCGCTCTGCTCAGTGGTGCTTCACAAACTCTAGTCAAGGTACTCAAAGGGAAATTTCGGTTTATTTCAACCCGTCTGCTATCGTCCTAAATTTGTGTCAAGTCACTAGTGACACAGAAATAATAGTTAGCATGTTAGCCATTAGCCTAGATACAGCCGTAGCATCAGACCTGTTAAAACTTAATTGAACGGGCATCCTTTCAAGTGCAAAGTTAGTCCACTAAACAAGCTTTTTCTCCACAAAGACAAAGGACATATAGAAAACTACATGTAAATGTGTTTTTTTACCTTACCGGTGTGGTGCCATGTTTGTTGTTTACCATTTAGCTAAGGCTGCAACTGGTCCGATTCCTTGCAACAGAGGTATTCCTCTTCTGTGGGCATTGGGGTACAGCATTCACAGGTAACGTTACACCACCGATCTCCAGAGCTATATCCTTCCAGCAGCCATTCCTCCTCTGTCGTCCTCTAACGTTACCTGTTGTGCCTCTCTCTCTCCTCCTCAATTCTTCAGTTTTACTAAGCTCTTCGTCAGTGTATTCTGGCTCAAATAATAACAGCGGCCATCGCCTCTCGATGTGGAAAGCCTATATACTAACATTCCACATTTATGTGGTCTTCAGAGTTGTTGTCTTACCTTACGGTGTGTTTACCGTTTACCTCTGCTTCCCAAAGCGCGGCCAAAATATCGCGAGAACAAGCAGCGATCTCATACTGTGCCTGAAATCTCGCGAGAACAAGCCACAGCAGATGCAAGGCAGAACCGGACAGTAGCCTGAAAGATTCATTCATTTATTTTATGAAAGATTTATAGAATAATGGCTGACTTTTTGCCAGACTTCGACTTTGTGGAGGAGGAATTTGATTTTGCAGAGTTTTATGGCCGCCTTTATTTATTTGAGCCAGAATACACTGATGAAGAGCTTCGTGAAATTGAAGAACGGAGGAGGAGAGAGAGAGAGGCACAACAGGTAGAGGACAACAGAGGAGGAATGGCTGCTGGAAGGATTTAGCTCTGGAGATTGGTGGTGTAACGATACCTGTGAATGCTGTACCCCAATGCCCACAGAAGAGGAATACCTCTGTTAGCGCCTCTCAGCGCCTTAGACAACACTACCTGCAAGGGCCTCATTCTCGTGTCTGGACCTGTTTCTTGCAGAGCGTAGAAGTCTTCTGCCAGGTTGGCACAGAATGAAATCTCTTGCCCTTGGCTCATTGGTCTAGAGGTATGATTCTTGCTTAGGGTGCGAGAGGCCCTGGGTTTAAATCCCAGATGAGCAGGAGAGCCACAGAAATGAATGTTTCCCCCTTTCTTTTCGGAGGAACTGTGCAGGAGAAGAACCTTGGGGTGCAGGAATAAAAACCTTGATCATGTGAGAGTTCAAATCCTGGAAAAGCCCAAGAAGGTCAAGGTCAAGGATTGCAGTGACGTACTTTACAGTGATTTTTCCAGTTCCATCCTGTGGAAGTGTCCACTTCGGCAAAGAACTCACTTGTCATCTGATAACATGGCAAATGGAGAAATGGAGAATTAATGAATGTAGGCATTGAGCCTTATTGGTGTTTAGTACTTCCAATGAGTTGATACAGCACATGATAATGGGAGATAAACAAGAGAGTACTATTGGGTAGTTGCAGATTTTTTTTCCCCCACTTTTGGTGTGGTACCTTTGACTGAAAGTAACCCTTCAGACATGGTACCTAGATCCTAGCATTTCCACTGCAAACAGTACCCTTAAATGTGGGTGGGATTGTTGTCACTCACTGCTCTGTCCAGCACTCACTCTATTACCTCATTACCCGTGACACAGATAGAAATCTGCACCTCGTTTATCGCCCACAGAACAAGGCTGCACACCGACATTTTCAGAACAAAATAAAGTAGGCTGCAGAGAGAGTCTCTCTCCATGGGATATTTAAAAATAATGGGTTTGTGCACTTAGTCCCTCTCAGGCAAGCTCAGGGGATTAGTGTTGCTGTAGCTCGACACTACGTGACCCTTTTTTTTCTCCAAGTGAGGATTAGAATACACGCAGTTCAAATAACCCGCCCAAAATTAATACTTACAAATGCTTGAAGATCCACTCAGTGTATGTCATATAAAAATTTAAGTAATGGTAAAAATTGTCATATGGAATATTTAAGGTGTGTTGATTGAGTCACATCATCAGCTCGTGCATTTAGTAACATTATAAGTTAATGTTCCACCTTAAAAATCCCAGCAGTCGGCCTGGTGAGTGAAGTTATATTTTTCTCTGACTCTAGCTGCTGCAAGAGGCAGCAAAACATCCATATATTTTATAGTTACAGTCTACTAACAAAACTCTGCACAATATGAACAGTGGTTACATGAGCCTCAAAACCAGCCACAACTCAGCCCTGAGCAGAGTGACCATCCGCTACTGACCAGTCAACAGACTGCAGTGTTCACAGCTCCATCTTTTAGTATCAGATCTGTGTGCTTGGTACCCCAGCAGAGGGGTGACCAAAAATGGGGACGGGACGCAATGGTTCCATGTCATCCATAACTTTTCACAGTGGAAACAGAAAAAAGCGCACCGAACTGAATCGTACCATACCGTACTGCTCAGTGGAAACACAGCTTTAGACCACTCGGCCACACTACCTCATTTTACACTGTTGCTCCAGGTCTCCTTACTTGTGCTTAACAAACTCTAGTCAAGGTACTCAATTGTCAATGATTATTGTTCCTTCAACAGCAACCAGTGCTGCCATCTAAATACCTTCAACCAATCAGTAAGAGCAACATTTACCAGTTGACTTTGCTTGAATGACAAGTGTATGCAAAGTGAGAGGAATCCGATTTACTTTAGTGATGTTTTCCACTCTACAATGGATGCTTATTTCACTGTAGACTAGGGACTTTCCAACTCCTTGTATTGTGTTGTTCCCTAGCTATGGGGTCAGATCAGTCTCATAATGAATGAACTCACGCAGGGTTTCTCACGAATACACATGCTCTGGTTCGCAGTTGTATTTCGGACTCACTAATGCACACGATCTGTTTCGCAAATGCACACGCTGTGGTTCACAAATATAATGTTTATGCAAACTTGTAATATAAATTCAGAAACGCCAATGATCTGTTTCGCAAATGTACACGCTCTGGTTCACAAATAAAAAATTTCATGCAAACTTGTAATATAAATTCGGAAATGCACACACTCTGCTTCACAAATATTATTTTGAGGCACACTTGTAATATAAATTCAGATCATGCGAATTGCTGAATGTGCATTTACAAACTGCTTCTCATTTGTGAACCTCTCTACATTTGTGAGAGAAATCTGTGTGGTGAATTTTGAGACTCCCCTGATGTCGCAGGTCAACGAACGTCACCATTGGCTGATAAATCTGTCAATCAAATTTATGATTCTGATTGAAGGATTCATTAGTCAATCAGGTGTGTTCGCTTTCAGCCGGATTTGTGTGCAGAGTGTGTGCATTTGCGAAACAGATCTTGTGCATTCGTGAGTCCAAAATACAACTGTGAACCAGAGAATGTGCATTTGTGAAAAACCCTGCGTGAGTTCATTCATTATGAGACTGATCTGACCCCATACCTAGCTGCCTTTACAACTGACAAGTTCTGGTGGCATTGTAAATTGATGCACCTTTTGCACCATTAAAAAACACCATCACCAACAAAGTTGCTTATAGTGATGGCAACAGTGTCTAATGCCAAAATCACTTATGAAGTCGCAGTATTTGACAACATGGGAACAGAGCATAGTATTGTGTTGTATTGATACAGACTCCAACTGTTTATTTTCCATTATATAAATTGATAATGTTACAAATATCAATAAAACTTTTTGAAGCGTACTAGAATACATAATCGATATTTTTTCTGCCCACTAGATACAATTTGTTGCAATAAAAATGATTGAAGGGGGATGAACAGACTGAAAACTTTCTTATCTTATTAGATATACAGATGCTGACAAACTTTTGTTGTGGGGACATAATTTGCAGAGGTAATAAATTGTAATATATTGCAAGATATGTTATAGCAATATAAAATACATATCGCAAAACATTTAAAATCGCCATAATGTTGTATTGTGACTTAAGTATCCTGATAATATTGTAGCCCAGGGCTTCTGGTGATTCCCACCCCTGCTTTCTAATGGTAAAAGGTATAATACTGCAGATTGCCAGTTCATGAATGGTCATTTGTAGGAGTTGCCTGGTTGATTCAGCTTCAAGTCTATTCAGTATCAGAATCAGACTCACTTTTATTGGCTGAGTATGTGTACAAATACAGGCAATTTGACTCTTTTTTTTTTCTTCTTTTTTTCAGAAAGAACAAGGACCACAAAGCTGAACAAATAAAGTTCTTTAGTAGACAGGACTATAATGTGCACATAAATGGACATTCCTAAGAATCACCACACTTTAAAGTTTTCTTTAGTATCAAAGTAAACCAGTGAAAGTTGTTTGTATGTTCATGGGTACATCCCAAAGATGAACTGCTAATAGTTAATTCAGAATGCTTTCAATGACACTTATTTGCCTACATGTAAACAATTTTAGGGTGAAAATTATGTTAAAATGGTAAATGGATCTGCATTTGCATAGTGCCTTTCTAGTCTTCCGACCACTCAAAGCGTTTTTTACAATACAAGCCACATTCCCCCATTCACAGACATTCATACACTGGTGGCTGAGGCTACCATACAAGGTGCCACCTGCTACTCAGTTTTTAACACACTCACACACCAATGGAACAGCCATTGGGAGCAATTTGGGGTTCAGTATTTTGCTCAAGGATACTTCGACATCTGGATTGGAGGAGCCAGGGATTGAACTGCTTATCTTCTGATTAGTGTTCTACCTCCTGAGCCACAGCCACCCCAGAAATAGTTGAAATATTTGGTGGACTTGGTGATTTTATAATATCAGTGCACATCATGGCGTTGGGGCATTTGCATAGCCCATACAGAAGTGCCAAAAACTGCAGTTCTGCAGTTCATCGAATGGCCCCTTGAGGTTGGCTCCATAACAGAGTAAATCCCCATAGACCCCCATGTTAAAATGCCCAAATATACAGCAGAAATAAAGATGTTTACAGCCTTGTACAAAAAAACAGATTTCATCTCTATAACTGATTACCCTCCTCATGACAACTGTACGGGGTGTTTCTATAACCATTTACATTTTATTAAGGCTCTAAGTAATGCATGTTCAAGGGAGGGACTACTTGCGTGATAGGCTGTCTGTGAGGTGTCACTGCAATCTGTGAGTCAGATCCACCCCTCGTAACACAAAGTAGCATCCAACGAGCTGACGTGTATCTGCAATGACTCACACCAAGACACTGCCAGTATGTGGGCTTACATAGAAAGCATGGATTCAGGCATTTTGTCACAGGATACTTCCTTGATCAATGTTTTCCATCAGCCCATCAGACAAATCTGCAAATATTATTTTTATTTGGTTATTCCAACAGTAATGAGGCAACTACAGTGTGGTTAAGATAATAATAAGTATGAGGCAGGATGTGATCAAAGGACTACGAGCAAGTGCATTACACATTTTTTACACTCCAACATGCATGTCATTGTGGTATATGACTGTCAAACTAGTTCCTGTTTTACTAATAATTACTCCCTGCATATCTCACTTGCACGTGACCATAGATTGCAGGCATAGATTGAAATGCTTATAGTGTATTTCTGGCCAGTTACATATAGACACCCCTGACTTGTGAAACTGTATATCCTCTGAATAATAACTGATTATTGAACTTAGTGCTGCAAATGTGATGGATTTTGATCTTACCGCCCAACTCTCTTTGTCTTCATTACACTGATGGATGCACAGTGTCTATCTTCATTTCCACAGAAGGTAAACATTATCATTTTTGAGTGTTTGTCCTCAAAGAACCCCTCACCCCCACCACCACCACCACCACCACCGCCGCCGTCACATATCAGCACAAACGAAACAGTTTTATCTGTGATGTCTTGCGATTTAAAACGATAACTGTTTTCAACTTGAACAGAGCCTGCCTCCAATTAAATTCCCACAAATTTGAAAGGTTAAACAATTACGACTAAAGGGTTTGAGGCAGTGGTGCTTAATGATGCATTGTGGCTGGCACATTTACATACTTTCATATAAACAAGCACATTTACATACATTAAGACAATAACATTTATAAAGGGTGTTTCATTTAACATTTATTGCTAATTATAGTAATTTATGGGGTGTAGCACAAGGCGCATTCATGTAGGCTACATTAAATTATACATCAAATTACAAAATTAATGGAATTTAATAAGATGAGATATAATGCATATTGTATACACAATTCCATTATGTTTTGATATAGACAGTTTTCTATTCATTTTGTGTGTAACCCTTGTGGTGTTGTTTTGTAATTTTGTAAATGATGTCCGTTGTTTGTACTAGCTACTGCAAAGATACAGAGAAGAGAGCCAACCACATAAACACAAACCTTTAAAAAATAATCTCCACAAGCCAAAACACATCATAGCTCTGGACTCAGTTTGACTGAAATGATGTGTGTGTAGTACGCAGCATACAAACACCACAGACATGAGCCCATGGCAACTATATAAAGAAGACTAGAGCAACACTATTCCTTATTACACTCCCGAAAACAAAATTTTTAGCTGGGTGGAAAGTTGATAACTTTGCTATTTTTGATTTCTTGAACTGAAAATAGTTTTTCCTCTGTAAGGCAGCCATTTGTGTTAGATTCTCAAAGCTATCATTAGTCAACACTGTTCTCAGTCTAAGATGTAGTCAAAGGTATAATTAGGCGAAGCTCAAGCTCTCTCATGTTGTTTAAGTTCAAGTTGTATTGTAAGTATTATAATATGCATAACAGTTACTGAGAAGTGGATGTTGGCAATGGAAACCATGGATCTTAGGCTCCCTCCAGCATTGCTCTTTAAATATGGATAGAAAATAAAATCGACTAAAAAAAACAGCAAAATGAGAAATAGTGCAAGTTAAAACATAGGGCTTAGATATGAAAATAAATTTAGAAATAATAAATATATACAGAGGTGTACACAGTTGTAAAACAGTAAGTTAAGTATATAGAGGTAAAGTAGTAAAGTAGTAAAGTTTCAGGGGCTGAAGAGTTCAAATGTCTCATGGCCTGTGGGATAAAGCTGTCCCTGAGCCTGCTGGTGCAGTATCTTCTGCCAGACGGCAGCAGGCAGAACAGTTTGTGGCTGGGGTGATTAGAGTATCTGATTATCCTGTTGGCCTTCTTCCTTTACCTTTGGGTGTAAAAGGGTCCTCCAATGATGGCAGCTTTGTCCTGGTGTTGTGCCGAGCAGTTCTATCCACTTTCTGTAGAGCTTTAGTTTAGGGCAGTGCTAGCATAATACCAGGCTGTGACGCAGCCGGTCAGGATTCTGTTGAGATTGCACAGAAGAGTTGCCGTCTTGTAGTCTTTGTGATGATGTCAGTGTGGTGAAACCAGGTTAGGTTCTAACTAATGCAGATGAGATATATACATTGTCTCAACACTGCTGGTTTTCCTCTTGTAGTCTGTGATGGTTCGTAGTTTAGAACACGTTTCTGGTGTTGGAGCCCCGTTACTTAGACTCTACTTTGTCCTTGTACCGTCTCTCTCTTTTTTGTTTAACTTTAACTCTGGAGTGCATACCTGGATGTCCTGTACTCATCCAACTCACCTGAGTTTCAAGCATCAGTTTGGGCTTTAAGTTTGACCCAGACTTCACCATCAACCCAGGGCCTCTGATTATTGAATGTCTAGACAGTACTCCTTACGAAAACGTCATCGGTGCATTTGACAGTGTAGCCAGTGATCCATGTATGCGTCTATCTTGTTGACATCCTGGGACACATACCACTCCGTAGTGCTGAAGCAGTGAAGTAGAGCTGAGTTGTACCAACACCTGCCTAGAGGCAAGCAGAAGCAGAACTGAGACATGATATGATTGCCAAAGGGAGGGCAAGGGAGTGCCTTATATCCTTCCCAGAAAGACGTGTAAATGTGGTTGAGTGTGATTCCTCCATGCTTAGGACAGCTGATGTGTTGGTAGTATCTCCGCAGGACTTGAAGCAGCTTCCAGCGGTGAGGTCTGCCTTGTTGGTAACTCCATACAGCTCATCCAGTGTGTGGTTTTTGTGTGGCCAGTGGAAATTATCTTCGGAGCATCACTTGTTTTTGAACATGAAGCGGACGCCAACCCCTGCGCTTCCTCAATGTTATCATCCAGTCCTGGAGATGAAAAGCGAGTCCCCTTTGGAACAATGACTGAGAACGGGACACAGGGATCAAGCCAAGTCTCCGTGAAAATGCTGACTTTGTAGATTAATGTCTGGTTGAAAAGCCATCCTGCTCCTGAGTTCATCCAGCTTAATATTTGGTGTAGAAGAGGTTGGTTTTCACGTTTCCTCAGCCTGACCCTCATTTGCATTGTCTCTTCCATTTTCCAGGTATGGCAACATATCATCCCAACTATAGATATTACCCATTGTTTGTTGGCCAACAATCTAATGTACAGAAGTTGTTTTGAATCATTTCGTATGATTGGGCTCGCTTTAGTGGTGCACATGTTCTGAAGAGTAAGAAATAAGTAACAAATTAAGCAAAATAAAACAACAAAAAGAGCAAAGTTGAGAAGGGGTTTGAGACATGGCAGCCATTCTCGGTACTATCTTAGAGGAAACTTTCTTCTTTCCATTTGCAGACTAACAGAAAAACTTGTTCAACCTAATTGCCAGAATAAATGTTGGCACTGTATGTTTTGGTAAACCTTAGCGACTGGTTGCAACAAAACAAGTTGTGCTGAAAATCCGCTGAGTCTCGCCTTGACAACCTTGATAACATGCTGGATTTCAGAATTCTGACAAGCTAGTCTTGGCATGATATCCTAAGATTACCAGGATGCTAGCTGTAGGATGGCTGTATTTTTTGTTAACTTCTTGTTGCTGATACAAGAAGTCAGGAGGTCACTGAGTCATTGGGATTCATCCTCTGATGACCATGAATGTTAATGTGTCCAATAGTTGTTGTTTTTTTTAAATGCCTCACTCTATACCAGCTAACAGTAACTGTTCACTGTTAAAAGGACAGGGCACAACTATGTCAGGATCTAATCTGCTAACATCACCAAAAACAAAGCTGACAAACAGCAGACACACAGAGCCTCAGTGAATTAGATCTCATGTAACTCAAAACACATGTCAAAGTTACTGATGGAACGTTCTCAAGCTGGACAGGAATACATCTTCAAAGGTTGTTATTGCAACTGTTAAACTGTCATACATTGTCAGTCCTTTTAAGAAAAGCTTTGTCAATCAGTTTGACATACAGAGGAAAATGAAAAGTCTTCAGTCAAAAGAAGTGACAATCAATCAAAATATAAAGTAAGAGTGGGCTATGTGTCTAAAAAAGTGTTATTTATATATATGTATTTTGAAGGCTACTGAAAACCTCCACATAAAAGCTGACAACCTGTCACTTTTTATTTATCTTGCATCAACTTACAGTCGTAATATATACAACAAATATCATATTTATCAGTTGGACAGTATTCTCCAAATGTATGCTCTGATGTTTTTATTTTATTGGAAATTTACACTTTCCAGCCCATTAAACATATTTATTTACAGTCTAATATAATTGTACACAGACCTTTTCTATTTATGTTGGCCCTGTTCAAAGGCCTTACCCTGTCATGTTTTTACAGTGATGCTGTAAAATGAAAGAGCCTTTAAACCATTTAAGGACCACATGTACACATAAATAACACAGCAATCAAAGCAAAGGAGGCCTTTTGCTACACATTGTAAGACCTTATCGTTCTCATTATGAAAAGGATATTGGTTTTGTACTACATACAGTTTTGATGTGGCCTCCATTCAAAATAAAATACAACCTCTTTTGTCTGAGCCACAAAAACAGTAATGAGACAAATAATGACTGAAAACCTGAAACACATGTGAACCAGTATAAATGATTAGACTATAAAATGGACGTGCATAAACTTAAAGATTACTTTTTGTGTCATCTTAAAATACAAACAAACAAATTTGTCATGACATTTCCATTTTTATCCATGAGTCAGGGGTAATTTTGTCAAACAGATTCTCACTTCTGTTGAAAATGAGTCATACCTCTGTAGACAAACAACACATTTACTGTATTAAATCCCCTTATTATGTCCTCACAGTTGAATGTTATTTGGTTAAGAGAAGATAAAGTCTAGGATCCACTGAGAAATTGCCACATTTGCTCAAAACAAAAGCTTTCAAGACATTACCAATCTAAAAGTGATATTTTCCTTCAAACAAAAGTGAAACAGGGTGAGATACTATAATATAAATCCCAAGGATTTTGTTCAGTCAATATTCTTGATAAAAGCAAGTGATCTGCATTATTGTACCTTGATCTAAAATAATTACAGGATACACTAGAAGACTATTATGAAGCTTGAAATAAAGAGTAATATTTTCATTCTGAGTACTTACTTCACCACTGAACACGATGTTAACTATGAAACAAGAATCCCTTATAGCAGAATTAAAAAATTCACCCATCTCTTACCACAAATGAGACAAGAATTATCTAGCTAGCTACCTCACGTTCCCTCCGCCTCACTCAGCACCACTGTGGACTGCTTCGCAAGGAGGAGAGCAGGCAGGAGCTCAAGAAATAGACCGTCAGTTCAGCAGCTGTAGTGGCTCAAATTTGCCCAGCACAACCCCACCAGCACTGGATGTCACAGTGAGCTGGCGGCCAGCAGCAGCATGGGGTGTAACCTGTGTAACAGCAGCAACATAAAGTTTGCTGATCTGGTGGGGGTGTCAGGGCTCGAACCCTGAACCTGGAGTTTGAGCTGGCTGGATTCAGGTTGCTGCAAAAACTGACTCTGGATCAGTCTTCGGAGCTGCTGTCTGCGCTCCTCCTTGTGAGATGGTCTGTAGCAACAGGGAGTGAGGTGGAGACACATTGTGATTGGAGGCGTTAGCTAACATTAGCTACATAATACATAATATTATTACTTTCATTAATGTTGTAAGCTACTGTCATTACCTGCATCTCTCTCTCTGTCTCTCTCTCTCTCTCTCTCTCTCTCTCTCTCTCTCTCTGTCTCATTGTGTCATATGGATTACTGTTAATTTATTATGCTGATCTGTTCTGTACGACATCTATTGCACGTCTGTCCGTCCTGGAAGAGGGATCCCTCCTCAGTTGCTCTTCCTGAGGTTTCTACCGTTTTTTTTTTTTCCCCGTTAAAGGGTTTTTTTTTTGGGGAGTTTTTCCTTATCCGCTGTGAGGGTCTTAAGGACAGAGGGATGTCGTATGCTGTAAAGCCCTGTGAGGCAAGTTGTGATTTGTGATATTGGGCTTTATAAACAAAATTGATTGATTGATTGATTGATTGAATTTAAAGCCACAGCCATGAGCCTTTAGCTCCCTTTAGCTCCAGTTAGGAGAAGGATAAACTGTTAGCAAGGTTTTCTTTCCATCTCTGAAATGCTTTGACAATATTGAGACATGTTTTTATCGTGTTCATTACCACACCCTGTTTTAGTTTCTCTTTTTGATGAGTCTATCTTCCTTTTTCATTTGCTTTGCTGTGTAGGCAGTTGTTGCCAGTAGCAACTCTTTATGCAGGATTCTCTGCCGTTGAATCAGGCTTTCACTGAAGGGACATGCACGCACATCTGCATTTGTCAGACAGCCAATGGGAGCACCCTCTCTCTTGAACGACCTGTGATTTTCTCCTGTCAAGGCCTAGATTTTGTAAAGCCTGAAAACAGAGCCAAGAGGAGTCTAGTTTTCTCTCAGTGCACAATAGGCTTAAAGATTATCATGGAATTTTTGACCAGTGACGCTAAGAATAACCTGCTGACCCCAGCTTTAATGCTAAATTAAAATTCAATAATGTATACATTAATAATAAAACTAAACTAATAAAACTCCATTAAAACACCTTAATGCCATCAGTGCTATTGGGATAATAGGGATAATGTCATCAGTGCTATTGGGATAATAAATATGGTATAAAACATAAATTAATGTGGCAGAAGACACATTTTTTTCTTGTTTGCTTCAAACTCTTGCATGATCTTACCTTGCATTGCAATATTTCCTACAGTAACTTTCATTTAATCCTGTAACCAGTTCAGATGACACAGTTCCCTGTGGACGGGAGGGATGTGAACTCACCACCAGATGCATTAAATTCTCCTGAGGATTAGGAACCAATATACCATCATCATATCCAATATCCTGCCTGGATGCTCACACCCAACAGACATGTCAGGTCCTAGTGTGCGCTCTCTCCCTCTCTCTCTCTCTCTCTCTCTCTCTCTCTCTCTCTCTTTCACACACACACACACACACACACACACACACACACAGAGTTATCCGCTCTCTTGCACATAGACATTTTTACTAACATAGCCACCTTTAGCCTGAAGCATTTCAGAATGTTTAAGTGAGTTTGACTGTAAATGATCCCGCTCAATAAGCATTCTATTTTGAAGGATGGCCTCAAACACACTGCAACATGTTGCAATATTTATCAGGCATTACCTACAACTACATGTTTAATTCATCCATCAATACAATCGCTCGAAAGCAATGTTTGTCTTGTATATTTATAACCACCACCAATGTATTCACTCACCCAAATTTAGAATGCTTAACGTTCTCTCCTTTGCCAGGAGCGCATGGTTCATGGTAGTTGGAAATTACATGCACATAAACCATGAAACTTTAATGGACACTCACATACAAATGAACACACCTGTACCCTGAAGCTTAATTGAATCCATTCCATGACTCCTCATCTGTGCGCTTTGGCAGCGTGTTGTCAAAAAACATTAATCTATATGGGTAGACAGCCAAGCCTCTTTAATAGAATTGTGCAGGCGATGATTTGAAACAGAGGCCTCTGACGTACTCTCTAAATTGACACCAAGACAATCAAAACATCATGTTAATGTAAAAGAGCTGACAGGCACAATTACATAGCTAGACCTGACCGGAATGTGCTGCTTTGTATAATAAAACAAGTTAAAAAGAAATAAAGACACCAAAGACAGAAATCTAGTGATGAAGTTAAACAGAGAGGAACAGTTTAGAAATCGAATTTTACACATTTATCATGATTCTAAAAGTGCGGGAAAAGATCCCTAAATTAACTGACAGCGAACAACATAAATCAGATTGACAGTTACTTTCTGGAAAATCCAAAGTAATGCCTATTTATAGCCTAATTTCTTTACCTAATGGAAAACCTTAAAATTGTGGGATATTGTCAGTCTTTATTGGGTTGCCAAAGTCAACTCCACAAACTCACAAACATCCAACACATGGATACACAGTTCATTTCTTTGATCTAATGGCATATTTTTTCTACACAAGCAAAGAGTACTATAGTTATAAATTCAAAGGTCTGTCCATGAGCCCCCATGAGGGTTTACTTGATGAGTTTTTTCAGACAAAAAAACAAACAAATAAAAAGTTGTTACACAGTTGTGATGCATAATTTTAATCCCCAGATAAATATTATCCAGACAGAAACACTGCTGACACAGGTCTCACACTCCAAAGGTCTAGATAATAAATCCAGCAAATGTGTAGTCCAAACACATTATTACATCCATAAATATCTACAAACTGCCATTGCATCATTTCAAACATTCATATTTCTCCACATATTACCCATAATTTGTCTGTTCTGTATGTAAACAGCTGACTGCTCATATATCAAAATGGAGGGTAACTCCTGACCTTTTCATTGACACCTAACTTGAGGCAATAGGAGATCATATGCTGTTGCTATGGCCTCAATAGCCAACAAGGGCCTTTGTAGAAATAGTGTGAATTTCTCACACTTCCTGCTTTATAGCCAATCTATAGACAGTGATTCACCCAATAGCTTATGGATCTTGTAGTCAGTGACACTCTGGAGCTGTACAGGAAAGTTTGAACTCTTTACAGGCACCACTGACTGTTATAAATGTGCATAAATGATAAACAAGTGCCTCCTCTGTTGTCTTAAGGGGAAGAAAATCATTAATCATTAATTTTGGTTCTCTTACATTTCTGTCTGTTCTGATTTATTTTTCACTCAGCACCTGGACAAAACCTTAGAAAATGAGTTAAATGCTTATTTTCTTTGATACTGTTATCTACTTTGAATTTTAACTTGGTGAGGCTTCATGATATGGTCCCATTGTGTATTCCAGCAAATACTTCCCATCTTCTAGTCATATGCAGCATCTTTTGTCGAGAAAAATATTCAAGCAAAGATTAAAAAAAACAACAACATAAACTTATTTAACTCAATGGCAGAAGCACTTAGAGTGCTGTTAGGGGAAAAACCTTTCAAGTGAGACCATGCATGTACATGTAATTAAAATGGAACAAGAACAGCTTTAAGTTTACTTTGGTTATGCCTTGGACATAAGGTGATTTTTTTCAGGATGCTTTAAAAGTGCACTACATATATTCAGTTCACTTTACTCATACTCATTATATTATTTAAAAAAATAAGTCCATAAAATTGCTGGATTTGTATATTTAAATAATTTTTAGAATTAATTAATTTCTTAACTTTTTTTTCATGAAATATTTATTCATTATTAATGTACATTTAGCTACATATGTATGGGCCACTTTATTCTATTTCTTTTGTTATTTTTAAATTTTATTGTTTTTATTATTTGACTTTTGTTATTCTTATTAATTCTTATTTGTGTGTTTAAGTTGATCGTTTTGTAATAGTTTGCACCTGTAAAAGTCAAAACTTGCCAGACCTCTTGTTCACCTGTAAGATTGTGCTGCTGTGCAGGTGATCCACACAGTCCGCAACAATTACTGTGTAGATATGTACTTGCACAAGTTGCTCTTTTGGTGGGGAAGGTGTTGCATTGCTCTCTATTACTGTAGTGAGTGCTGTAGACTGAAGTACAAGCACACAGGAAGGCCACTGCAACAGAAGAAAGCAGGAAAATATGAACATGGCGGTTCTTTGTCAAAACTTTTACAGTGGCTGTTTCAGTATTGTACAGTATGGGTGCTGTTTTCTACTTGATGCCTTCTTCTTCTTCTGGTCTTTATAATTATGCCAGGTATCTGTATCTGATATGTGTTCCTTTTGGAAGTAATTGGGTCTGCTCTCATAGACCAACTAGCTGTAGCACAACTTGAGCCAGAATCACATTTTTGCCATATTATAATTTTTATTTTTTTCCTGGCAGAACTGTCTATGAAAGCCACAGTGAGGGAGGCAAGAGTAAATGGGAACAAAGACAAAGCGATAGCAGTGATGGAAGGAGAGGTGGTAAAGGTTGAGGGAATGACTAAGACAGAACGCAGATAGAGGGAAAGAGAGGGATGAGCAGAGGGGAGATTACGTCGCAGGGGGTTCAACTTTCTGTCACCTCAAATGGAGATAAATGATTAGCCCTGATGGGTGAAAATGAATGGATGGATGGAAAGAGAGACAGAGAGAGGGGGAGTGAGTGCAGGAGATAACTAAATGGATGGGCAGGGGTTAAATGAATGATGGAAGTGAAGTAAAGAGGCAGGCAGTGAGGGATGGGAAGGTAGCAGAGAGGAATAAGATGACTTGGTCTGCATGCAAATGAGGCAGGTGTCATATATGTATACTACGGCAGGATGTGAGTAGGTGCCAGTGTAGCAGAGGGCATTCAGGGATGTGTTAAGTATACTCACCTTTTTCTCTGGGGCATAATGGAAAAGCATGGATGAGTAAGCCTCTGCCAATGATCTGCTCAGGGTTTGTGGTTATCTATGTGCTGTAGCACCAGATCCTAACCACTACCTAAGCACCCTTGTGGAGGTCTCTGCATCGTCAGACCCACAATGTACAGTTTAAAGAAAAAAAAAGTAGCTAATGCACCACAATCAGAGACACTGTCTTTTCCATTCCACATTATCTTCTTCCTTGTCAAAACCTGGTGCCTACATTACCCACAATGCAACTCAACCATTGACAGTTTGGTTGAAGGTTTGGTAGTGTTATACTAATGAAGACACAAGCTGCTAGCCCTATACAGAGATGAGGAGTGCCCACTGAGGTCTGGTGTCTGTACATTGCATTGTGGAACTATAATCAAATCAGCTGATGTCAAACGGACTTAGAACCTCTGGTAGGGTTCTTGATGTCTTGGCACAGACATTTCCAGTCGCCCCTCTGTCTGTTCCACTACATTTGTGCTAAATTTATGCTCATAGTCTATTCCGCAAGTGTTGGTGGTGCTTTTTGTGGTTGGTGTTAGACAGTGGTGGTGTGTGGGTGCAAGACACTTTAAGGATTTGGAAACCAACTCTCCAGTCTGTAAACTTGCCTCCTGTTGACTTCTCCTAGCTGGTCAGGTAGAGGTTTCTAAATGTTATCATCAGTAAGCATAAAGGAAAAGATGGAGGAGATGGCACCTGCTGAGCTATCATCCAGCTAGCCATTGTGCAAGTGTCAGATAATAAAGTGGACAACCTCCGTGCCTGCATTAGTCTTCAACAGAAACTGTAATATCCTTTGCTTCACCAAAACTTGGCTAAATACTGGAATACTGGACAGCACCATTCAGCCAGGTGACTCTTTTTTCTATACGCTGATCTGATCAGAGAACTCTGGCAGGAGAAGGGGAGGAGGGACTGGTGTGACAGTGAGAGTGTATGGTGCTGTCCTGTTCCTGCTTGACCATAAGGGGCAAAAACATTCTGGATCACTGCTATACACCATTCAAAGGTGGCTGTGGTATGGAGTTGCTTCCCATGTTCGGGAGGAGCAACAATTTGGCAATCTTGTTGAGGTCAAGATATGTGAACAAACTACGTTGCATGCCCCCAGTGATACGGGAGACGGAGCTAGTCAGAGCAGAGAGGACACCACCATCAACATCACAAATGACATCAATGATGATGTCATCACATTTCCCTGGAGTTGTACCTTGTATGATTGATTGATTGATTCTGATATACCTGTCTGTCTCATGTCTTGCATGTCTTGCCTTCAAACCTAATATATTTTAGAGAACTCTTTTTTCCCTTTTTACAGGTTATGTCATATAAAGGTCACATAACTTCACTTACATCACCTTTTGCGTGTGCCATTTTGTATTCCCATACATCTCAGGGTGAAGTGCTTCTTAGTGGCTATAGAGGAGAGCTGTGGCAGATCTGTCAAGTGCACTTGGAACAATTTCAGCATCAAAAATATCACAAACTTGGTGCCTAACTGTTATAGCTTTTTCAGCAAGCCATAAAAAATGACACAACACCATACTACATTGAGAAAGACATCAAAACAGTAAAGTTAAGAATTCCTGGAAAAAACAGAACACACTTTATATTGCTTGTTTTGCTGCAGTTGGCAGCTGGTCCTTGAGATGTTTAACATGAAGCCACTGATGATTAATTCATCTAAAATCCCCTCGGATCGGTATTGTCTGAACACGCCTCATAACCCCAATTCAGACAGCGAGTGGCCTTGTCAGTGTTGAAGTCATTTCATTCAAGTTCCAATCACGTCGTTGGTGACGCCATTGCGAGACAAAAGAGTGAAGTCTTTCCTGAGAAGAATACACAATTTCATCTCATTGTCTTGAAAAGATTGTCTCATCTGATGTTCCCTCATAGTCAAGTCTTAGATTAAAACCTGAAGGCCGTTATGGAATACAAATGCTCTCGTCATTTCTTTCAGGTTATTATGCCAAGTCAGGAGCTGATCCCAAACAAGTCAGAGATTTACGCTCATTGATACATCCAGGTTGCTGTGACAGGTTTGGCTTTTGTCATCACTGTTACCAAAGACTCCTTTGTACAATTTTACTTCTACAAACATAGCTACAAATTTGCGATAATTCAAACAGATTCTCCCTGGTTAAATGACCAATAGCAACAATCGCTGCATGTAAACAGATTGAAAAGCTGATTTTTTTTAAAAAAATGTTTTGTTTCATTCACACCTTCCCAGTAAAGAAAGCCTAAGTGAAACAGAAAGGTCCAGCTTCTGTTCAAAAAAGCAAAACTAACAATGACATTTAAAAAAACAACAACAACAACAACAACAAAAAAACAGCCGTGAAACATAACATTTGTCAACAATATGTCTTAGGGTTAGCTCCACATCTGGATAAGTCAAACATTACAAACTTGACATAGAAGTCACTTGAGCGGCTGCAGCTTCAGACACGTCTGTAGTGACGGCAGGGCAGGGACGGCTGAATAGACGGCAAAGATTCCAGCTAGAAAGTTAAAAAGATGACATTAAAAGAGAATATTGGTGGAAATCGTGGCCAATTAAAGGAAAAACCAAACCAATGTTGTCTCCGCTAAATGCCAAGAGTGGTGCTTTGACTTTGCTAATCTCAGCATCCTAAAGGCCCTGATACACCAAGCTGACCAGTGGCCGTCAATGTTGGGCCGTTGGTGAATGTCTGTCGCCTTAGTCACCCTGGTGTGTCCTGTGCTGTTGGCCTTGAGATCAAAACAAACTTGTTACAGAAGATAAGATTATTTTTTTCTTCAAACATTGAGCTCTTTAGCGGAAACATTTAGTGATGGCTTGTTATTGTTCATTGGTGCACGGAAAATATGCTTTGTACTTTTAGCATCGGATCATGTTGGTTATGTGCTAACTGGCTAATAAACATCAACACAGTCCTGTGGTTTACCGTAATGAATGACGGATACAGACAACCACCCTCTGCTGTTGTAGCAACATTTATTCCTCAAACACATGTGCAGAAGGTGTGTGCTGGATGGCCAACAGCAGTAGCCTTTGTGGTTTGTGCATGTGCAACTTTTTGGCCAGGACACAGGCCATGTGAGGCAAAAAAAAACAGTCCACTTTCATTGCTGCTAGTTTTTGATGTTGGTTTGTTGTGTTTGAGTTTTAACATTATCATCATGGCAATGTTAAAGGGGAACTCCACCAACTGTACACCTTAAAGTCTGTTTTCAAATGTTGGGGAGAACTACTGCATGTGTAAAAAAAAGATGTCTACATAGGGAGCTATGTGAAATTTCTTCAAGTGATGCCATTTGAGTTTTTGTCAGTTGGGGCTCAAGACTACAAGTTTGAGAATGAAAATATCTCTTGAGTGTGGGGTTACAAAGAATTGAGCTCACCAGACCTCTTTAGTCCGCTCCTCATCTCTGCTTGAGGGTAGTGGCTTGAGGCTACTTTTGCTGCTCCTAGTATAATCTCTGTTAACAGATATTTACATATGTATGCAGAATATATGCAGGCAATGAGATACAATTTTGATATTGGAAGTGTTCTGGTTTCAGTTTGTAGTCCAGGTAGTATTAACCAAACACACTGAGCGGTAGTCCATGTGGAAAAGCGGAATTCATTGACCGAAATGAAATCTCAAAACCCATCAGCTATCATCTGATGTTGATTAAGTTTAATGTTAGCTTTGTTGTAATATATCTGCATTCATATTCAGATATCTGTTTATAGAGATAAGGAAGAGGAAGTCTTGGCCCTGATGTCTGCTGGGTACTCGAAATATTGGCAACTGCTCCCCAAAGGTTTATCACTGTCGGATTGATAATGGCTGTGGCTTAGAAGGTAGAGTGGGTCGTGTTCGATCCCTGGTTTCTCCAGTCCACATGTCAAAGTATCCTTGGGCACGATCCTGAACCCCAAATTGCTCCAGATGACTGTTCCATCCGTTTGTGAGTGCGTGTGAATGGTTTCTAAGTAGTAGGTGGCACCTTGTATGGTAACCTCTGCCACCAGTCTGTGAATGTATGTGTGTGTGTGTGTGTATGAGGGGTCAAACGTTTCACCCAACCACACTACAACGCATCACTTGCGCCTACTTAGGACACATCAGATCTAATCAAACCGCGTGAGCGCACGCCTACATTTTACATAGGGTTACTATGGAGACACGAGTGTTACACACACGCCTGCTACATGACACGCAGGCGTTGTGCGCTCCACTCACACGACGCGCTCACACATCTTATCAGTACGCATGCACAGCGCGTTACAAACGCTACACATACACTACACCTGCGTGTCTACGCACGCACGTCCGATTAGCAGAGTTAGCATAGCGATGCTACGTGTCACACCTCTGTAACACGACGCGTTGTTGCTTCAAGAGTTGACACTTTTGACCCCTGTGATACATGACGTGTCTACGCACGCATGTCTGATTAGCAGAGTTAGCATAGCGATGCTACGTGTCATACGTCCGTAACACGATGCGTTGTTGCTTCAACAGCTGACACTTTTGACCCCTTTGATTACATGACGTGTCTATGCACGCACGTCTGATTAGCATAGCAAGCTAGTTAGCATAGCGATGCTATGTGTCACACATCTGTAACACGACACGTTCTTGCTTCAACAGCTGACACTTTTGACCCCTGTGATTACATGACGTGTCTACGCACGCATGTCAGGCATTGCACATGCATTGCATGTGTAACAAGTACACGGTGAATGCACGCACAGTGCACGCGAAGCAAGTACACGGTGATGGTTGCACACGCAATTTACATGTATCAAGTATGCAGTGAATGCAGTGTGTGTGTGTGTTCGCTGATACGTTTGACCCCTCATAGTCTGTGTGTGTGTGTGTGTGTGTGTGTGTGTGTGAATGGGTGAATGTGACATGTAGTGTAAAAAACAAACAAACACTGGTGGTGGTCGGAAGACTAGGGACCAGGTTTTGACAGGGAAGAATGATGTGTAGAATAAGGAGACAATATCTCCAATTTAAGCATGTAAGCATGCCAATATTTAATAAGCACTGAATGAAAAGTACAGCTGAGGCTCATGGGAATGTCTTTTGTATTTCATGTACTTATTGTCACTGACTTAAGTATTGGACAAATTAAACTCTGACCTCATGATAATGCTAGAGGTAAAATCCAAGGATTACCAAAGTCAATAAGATTAATGTTTGGCAAAAAATGTGATGGTAGTCCATCCAATAAATATTTCAGTCTTGACCAAAGCGGTGGACTGACTGACATGGACACTAGCAAGATAAATAAATGTTTTGACGACGGATCACTGGGTCTTTAAATTTGATCTCAGTCCATTAAGAAATCTTTCACCCACTATTTGTAAATGACACTGCATACTTTCTAGTACATCAGAATTTCCATTAGTTTAATTTAGTAAGCTTTTTGTACTATACAAAATGTAAAAACACTTGTTGCTAACCACTATTATACAGTTGGAGAGAAAACAGTGCTGTATTTCAAGAGGTCTTCCAAACACAGTGTGTCTATGTGCTGATTTCTAGTGAAGGGAGAGAAAATAAACCATTCCTAGGACACACTCAAGGACCCTCAAGTGTCCCAGACCATCACTTGAAGAGCCCTGGGCTATTTTGGAAGTTCTGTCTGTCTCCAGGGATGAAGTCTACAATGGCATCAGTTAAACCTTCCCCAGACAGACACTAGATTTTACTGCATTACTGCTGTATTAGAGCTATAAATCAGCCTCGCTGTGGCTGATAGATACAGGCAACAACTCTCTCTCCTCCTTCGTTAGACAGAGTGTAATATTTATTTTATTGCACGTTTGTACTGGAGTTATAAATCCAGCTCAGTGAAGTGAGATGAAATACAAGACAGGGCCAAGAGGAGGATATTGCCCTCTTATAAATCCTCATTTCAAAGAACATGTAAAAATGCCAAATCACCTGTGTGTGTCACCCTCACTCAGTCTCTAGTCTTTCATTTCCTCCCTAATTCTTGAGTTTCTATGTCCTTTACTATTTCTGTCAGAGTTAATTCCCATTTAGCTGTCAAGTAAATTAGAAACATTTCAAATGTTGCAAAATAAACTGCAAATTTCCATCTGTTGGTTGGAGGAAAATAAACAAGTTTAATGAACTTCTAAAGAAACAAATCAAGCATAAAATGTATTAAGTTTTGCCAGAATTGTTTTAGTACTGTGCAGGTGGTTTCTTGTATCCATTGGCAGCCACATTAGTCCATAAAAGACAGCACGACAGACCTTTGCAAGCACTTCAGGGCTCATATTTAAAAGCGCTGCAGAGTAGAAAACAGTCTTAATGGCCAACATTTCACAGAGTGAAGATCTCAGGACTGGGAGCATTTCAATATATTTCTAATTTTTCATACATATATATATTTTTATGCATGATGCAAGAAACATAATGCACTCTCTACTAAATCCTAGGTCCTTGCAAACTTATGTTCATGCTAAAGCATTAATTAGGCTTTTATAGCCCTTACATCACACACATTATCTGTTTTATAGTGGAGGTGCCTTGCCTCACCTAAAATAAAGATCACCTTCATTAATGTCAGAAGAAATTATTACATATTTATTCATTAAATAAGTCTTCTTAAGCTTCTGGGAAATGGTGGCACCTCATCACACAACAAAAGCTGTGTATTTAATAACTGAAGCCATGTTTAAACTGTCATCTAGCAACAACACTGATAGCAAAATGAGCTGCACCACAGTCAATCTGATTCAGCTCAGCAAGTAATGATGATTGTTAATATGTTGTAGGTTTGCTTGTAATAATTAATCAGAGCATGTTGGTGAGAAAAGCAGGGCTGTGAAACTTGAGAACAGATACAAACATGAGAATTTTGGCTATATCGATAGGCCCGAACAACCACAGATCCATCCAAAGTTTTGCCTGAAATGGCTTCCAAAGTTTCCCAATAACATACCTCCATCAAGCCAGTGTCTGGAATATTTACACTCTATTTGCAGCCTTTAAAACCAACAATAAACATTTTCCATGGCAGTTTTTTTGACCTGTCAAAGCAGAAAAAGCGTAGGTGAAACAAATTTTACTAATGATGTCTCAGCTCCATCAAGTGTCACAGTAAGCTATGCCAGTGAGCCAGACAAAGCAAACAATAGCAATAGCAGCCAATGATAATAGTGCACTAGCCCCATTTTCTCCTGGTTACCCAAGCCATGTGCTGTTTTTTCTTTTTTGTTTTGTTTTTGTTTTTACAAGGACAAAGTCTTGCAGTGACGTGTGTCCATATGCTATTAAAATCATCAAATTATGTTAATAGGAGGTGTACTTGAAAAGTGAAATCATCATAGCATGATTCCTATAGAAGGGATTCTGAAATGCATGATACATATGAGCCCTGCAGTATTTTACAAGACTTTGAAGCATGCATCAGGCTATCCTTTCCTTTGTCGTATTCTCTCTCTTCCCTCTCCAACTCTTTCCTTCATCCCTCTTTGTTCCTCCTGCGCTTCCCTAAAGCTCAGAGGTATGCTTTGGAAAACAAATATCTCAGAGGCCTGCACACTTCTCTTCAAAGAGAAACTCTAACGCAGCTCTTAGTTGAGCATCATCATGTCCTTCTTTTTATCTGTTTGGATCTATATAATTTTCCACCATCCCTCACTCTCTACCTCCATCTTTCCGTCTCTTTTTCCCTTCCCCCCTGAAGTGTGGAAGTGATGCCTTTGAAAACAAATATCCCAGTGCTCCACTTAGTTCTCCTCTCTCCAAAGGAAAAAGATCCTTCAATAACGATGTCAGATCATCTGCTGTTTGGGGAACAAGGGGAACTAACGGTGTACAAAAGAGAAAGTGATGAAAAGATGGAATTGATTGAGAGAGTGAGACAGTAAGAGAGAGAGGCAGGAAGACAAATATGTAGAATGAGAGAGAAACTCTTGCAGGCTTCGGAACCATCTGTTTTATGAAGCAAATTTACTTACATACTTCCCCTCGAGGACTGGTTTATTTGCGCACACTAGCAAAAGGGCCACCAGCTGTGTGTGAGGGTGTGTGTTTAGATGGGGATATTCTTTGTGTCACACCATTGGGTCCTCCATCCCTGTTTCCAGCTGACATCAACCTGATCATTCATTAAGGACTAATGCAACAGAACACGGCCTCACATCCTCAGAGTGAAGCTCAAAGCTTCACTTGGAATTAATGCAAAACACACTTGTCTCCTTAACCTAAATCACAAACACAGAAGAAGAAGATCACAGCTCCTGTTGAGCCAATTATACTTATCTGGCCACTTATAATTGCCTTCTAAACACAAAATCCCCATCAAAGAATTAAACAGTTAGGTTTTTGCTTTTCTCTGTCTTTTCTTTTGGGCCATAGTCATGCTCTTGCAATCATTTTCCTCTCCAAATGTTACCTCCCTATATAATAGCACTGACATAAAGTTGTACGGTTTAGTCACAACTGCCAAACCATTTTAGTTCTAAAAGGTTTCAGTACTCAACATTTAATATTTGTTGAGCACCAAGAAAATAGAAAACCAACAAATCAGCATCTAACATTAATGACCCACCTACAGTACATCACAGGCCCCGTGCTAGGCCTCCCTGCAGTTTCATGTCAGTGGATGATGCAGTTAACATGGGACTGCACGGCACCCTGCAACACCATGACTCCCCAGGGGCATTATGCAAGGATCTTGTTTGTAGACTTCAGTCTGGCATTCAACACCATCATCCAGAAGTCCTTCACTCTAAACTATACCAGGTCACTGTGCCAGCCCCCATGTCACAGTGGATCACAAACTTCTTGACAGATCGGAGACAGCAGGTGAGGCTGATGAAATTCACCTCCAGCACACAGACCATCAGCAGTGGCGTCCCCCAGGGACATGTGCTCTCCCCACTACTTTTAAGCCTCTACACCAATGACTGCACCTCTGGAGACCCATCTGTTAAAGTTTGCAAAGGACACAACGGTCAGTGGACTCTGCCAATATGGTGACAAATATATATATATATTCCATACCTTCAACACTGTCTCGCATCACAATTCTAAACAACACTTGGTCTGCTGTGGAGACCTTTAGGTTTTTGGATCCGTCATCTCTCAGTGCCTAAAGTGGACACCCAACATAAACAGCATCTGGAATAGGCCCAGCAAAGGAAGTACTTCCTGCGTCAGCTCAGGAAGTTCAACCTATCTGTCAAGAGCAGCTGATTCAATTCTATACTGCAATCATGTAGCCAGTTCTCTATATGTCCCTAAGTTCCAAACAGGACAGAAACCAACTACAATGGACAGACAGGACTTCTGAAAATATCACTGGTGCCAGCCTACCTTCCATCTAGGATTTATACACCTCCAGGAAACTGGCAGGTAACATCACTGCAGACCTTCACACCCTGAACATAGTCTGAGTCGGCGGAAGTTCGCTGCATAGATCAGCCTCGCATTGGGCGGAACGAGCCACCCGCTGAAGTCCCGCCCTACCACCTCCGGTTGCAGTTTTCAACACGTCCTTTACTAACTTTTGCGGTGTTTGATCTTGCGGGGATGTAGCCATTTTTCTGCCATGGTTCGTGTCCTGTAGGCGATATTTTTGTGGGCGTGTTACACCAAAACCTGTTTCCCCCTGGCAATATTTTTGCAAGCGCACCATTGCTGTGGCACCGCCCATAACGATTGTGATTGGTTGAAAGAAATACAAGCAGCCGGGGCGTTTTTTTCTCCGAGCTTAAAGTGAGAGTCGGCCCAGTCAGACCTTTCTTTTCTTGAGAAAAGTCTGGTGAGCGACACTACCCTGAACAAAATTTCCACACCTCTTTCCCTCTGGTAGGTAGAAAAGCTTCTTCTCACAGGCAGTCTCACTCATAAACAGTTAACATCAACCATATAGTCTCCATACTCCTGTAACACTTATGTATTTACATAAAAATTATAAATCATATATTTACAATTTAAATACACACTGTGATTCACCATGTACATATCATTCATCACTGTCAAATACAAATCCAGCACACTGTATAATACTGTACATAGACATGTATTTATGCATATTGTACATAACCACCTACTTCAATCTAATATTCTGATTCTGACTCTAATAATATCACATTGACGGGGAAACGGGCAATTATTATTTTTTTTTGCTATAACTTATTATGAAGTAAATATTGATTGGAAAATGTAATGTGTGTATAATAATTGGGATGCACAATAATATCAGCATGCCATCAGTAATGGCCGATATTGGCTTTAAAATGAACTATCAGAATCGGCCAACATGCTTTTTCTTATTTTGCACAATAAATAATATTACATTGACATTACATTGAAAAGCATTATATTTCATGTCTCCATCTGCTGGTGGGCCTCACATGTCACATATGCATCACTAAACTTAGATGGGGAGAAGTAATGGATATACCGATATCGGTATCAGTTATCGGCCAAATGACTTGTTACTGTATATGTCATATCAGATATTGGCAAAAAAAAACAAAAAAAACATCATGTATCCCTAATAACGATGACAAAATTGGCATTTAGATTGTTTCCCTATAAGCCCTGCTTTTTCACTGTGCAATTCCATCTGCAACTGGGTACAATCTCCCAGAAAAATGAAGACTCGATTTACAGCACAAAGGGAGTGTGTCAACTTTTGTGCAAGCAAAACAGGAGGAGAATAGTACATTTGTTTTCTCCAGTGGCTATCAGTTGCCATCCCCAGTTACTAAAGAGTATCAGTGTAAGGTCTTTGTAATAACTATCCCCAGCAGCAGAAATGACAGACAGTGGAACAACAACCACTGTAACACTGTATACCATTAACTTACCACAGACACAGCAGAGGTCCCTATAGGGTAATAATATCTTCAGGTGATGAGCTGTTTCTATTAGCACTGTCCAAGCATGATGCATCACCAATCAGCATGCTGCTGTTTGAGGTGCAAAGAGATGCAGCATGCCTCCGCTGGAATTCTTTTAACTCGGGATGAAGTTAATTTCACCTTAAATAGCTTCAAAGTTAAGCAAACAACCTAATCTGCGTCACTGTCATGCTCATATTTGTGGATCTGTGGATTCTAACGCTTCATCTGAGTCTTGGCATGTCTACAGTGAGAGATATATACAAACCTAAGGCACTGTTTTGCCTTGGCAGAGCCAGATGCCTTAAGTCCTTATTATCTACATATTGCTGTTAGCTTCCATGACGTGTTTGATATCATTAAACCCCCCCAGAAATCATTTGAAATTGTGTGTCGATGTAAGCAACAAGTGGCTGTGCAATCTGTCAAAGTAACAGTGTAGGGGTTAGTCTAGTACATATAAACACTGAACAGATTAAAAACTTGAATCCAACAAGTGTAATTGTCACATTATACACAGCCATATTCCAATCATAACTACTATCAAGACTATACAATGTGCTACATACACACATACGTGTACAGATGTAAAGAAGGGTTTTTCCTGTGCTGGTTTTCTAAATTAACACTGTGCTGTGTATATTGCTCACATAACAAGGAATAACAGCAAGGGAACACAGTTTGCTCTTGTTTTCAGACAAAGGTGGAAGTGCAAGTACTTTTCCAAGAAAGCCATCTGGCGACACATATACATGGCAGAGAAATCTGGGTTCTCCAGTAGAAGTTTACTTGAGGAAACCTGGGTTCCATTATTCCCTAGTTTTACAGAAACAATATTACACATTTATACTGTAGTCAGAAAATCTGCGTACTTTCTAAAGTTCATGACAACAACCTGAATGATATTGGTGACTGATTGTGTAGCTGTTATGCAACTCTTAAATAGTATACCTCTATCCTGGATTTTATGCCACCATACCACCATCATACTAATATTAGCAAACTAAATGATGAAATGTTGCACACTCAATAGAAGCATGCTAACCTGCTAAATGCTAATGTCAATGCAAAATGGAGAACAAGATATTTTCTGGTCTCAGACAGACAAAGCAGGAATTTAGGATATTTACATAAATTTTTAATGGATTAGACACAAAACAGAAAATTTCTGCAGGATTTGGATGAAACCATGCATTTAAGCTTTTCGCTGCTGCTGTGCACATCAGCTTTACCAACATCTCATCAAAACCACTGGCTAGCACATTTTATTCTGAGGTTCTGTATGTGACATTTAGAGCATTGATATAGCAGCAAACCACCATTTGCAATGTAAAGATACAGCAATATCATCTTAAAAAGAGAATGAAGTCAAAATACCTCTGTGTGTGTTTGAGTAGCCGATCTGGCCACTTGTGCAGGTTAGTGCATGTGTGTAATCAAACCTGATCTCACTCTAAAGTTGTTGAAATCAGCTGCTTGCGCAGTGAAATGTCCTTTAACATCGGCATGATACATGGCTGGTTGCCATTATTGTTCAACGGCGCTTGCCAGCATCAGTGGGAAATGTGGCGGTGCAAGAATGAAAGTTAAGGCGGCAAAAGTCTGAGTAGGGTAGGCGAGAGGGGTGATGGATGGGTCCATGTAGTATCTGACGTGCCATGTTATGTGATGACAGGGTCTGTTATGATCAGTTAGGGGCCCAGGTCAAGACTTTATTATGGCTCAGGTCAAGGATAGATAAGCTAGGTTGAAAGGTTGGATTCCATCTAGATTGTCTCTCTGTCACTTGTCACATTTTGTCTCAAAGTTCATCAAAACAACCGACCTATATAGGCATGGTATTTGGAGCTGATATTCAGAGCAGTTCATATTGGCTTTGAACACTCTCACAGGTAATCTAGATGCTTGATTTGATGCTGTACTTCTTGTAATAAAACTTTTCTGTATACAAGCAAGATGGTGTCAGCGGAGTCTCCTTCATCACCTTCACATCATCGCTATGTAATAAACGACATCCAACAAACATTGACTTTCACCCAAGAGAGCGGGTAAGATTATAAAGACAAACCCTGCTCTTCAGTCCTAAACCCAACCCTGTGTCTTAACTGTTGAAGGAAAAAAAGGTCAATTTATGGTGTTGTACCAATGTAGTGCATTTATTTTGAAAGAGACTGTACATAAATGGTAAATTTCCTGTGAAAATGGAAGTGTATGTTAAAAGAAGATAATGTATGTAACAGGCATAACTTGACACGGCATTCCAGGACGTCAACAACCAACACATCCAGGGTACCTTGCACGTTGTATCTGGATGTGGAGAGTCCATGGCCAAATGCTGATATGTGACGAGGTTGGAGTGAGAATGTGTTGGTGTATCCCCTTGGCTAGCTCATTGCTACCACTCTTGTGGCTGCTACTGCTGATATCCTGATGGCAGCATGGTAGAAGCATAGCGCCCAACCTCAGGTCCCTCGGTGGCTAACACTGTAGCTCTGTCAGCGCTGTTGCCATTGTTAAGTGCTGTTTGTTGAGTTACTACAGTTAGCCGGCTCAGCCACCTCCAGTGTCCTTTTTATCTGCGTCCTGATCCTGTCATTAGAATGGTCATCCCAGTCTGTCTCTCATGCCTCTTTGTTCTATGAGTAATTCTTGCTATGGTAGATTTGTTTTGGTTTGAAAAATGACCACCTTATCTTGCTTGTTATTTTCCCTGGCTTCCCTCAGACAGTGACCAGAGGTCCCATAAGAATACCTACAGGGCTTATAGGGCCACTTACTTAATTGTTCAAGGGTTTTGAATCTCTAGTCACAAAAGGTAGGTTGGGTACAGTGAGATAGCTGAGAGGACTTTTGAATGGCATTTCAGGCTCTGAAGTTCTCAAAAGTCTCCTTTACAAATTAATGCCATTTTGTATTAAAGGTTTGGAAAAAAAGGAATGTTTTTTACATGAAGAAAAATATGGTACAATGGTTCAAACAGATCGACAACTTAAAGGGCAGAAAGAGACAAGAAATCATTCACAGGTTGTTAGGAAATACCGTGGGTTTCAGGCAGGCAGGTCATTAAGTGACAAAGCAGTGTTCTGAATAAGTTATTAATAACCCAAAGAAAGATTGTGCATTCTTTTTACTTCCACCTTTTCTTCCGCTGTCTCTGTCTGTTGCCTCTCACACACAGCAAGCAGCTTTATCATCAGCACTGCTGCGCTCAGGCTTTCAGTTATCCATCTGTTAAACTCCCATATATTGAAATCTCTCTAGTCATAATGTCCGGTAAAAGTATTTCCTTCTAAGAATATGTAAACCTAACACTGTGTCCAGCAAGCAAGCATCTCACTGTCTGAATTAAATACAGTAAATCACCATTTCTGTAATATGCGTTTTAGACAGCGCTCGACAGTGCGAGCGTTTCACTCGCATTTGCGACTAAAAATAGGTGTGTGCGAACTGTAAAAAATATTTAGGGGCACATGTGCGCATAAAAAAAATCAGTGGAAGCAGCCTATATTTTTGTCAATAAAAAAATATGATAATCTAACCGCAAATGTTGGAGGAACTCCAGCTGCCTTCCTTCTTCCCTCTTCCCCGTGTGACACGGTTATGGGCGGTTTTCCAAGACACAATCGGCACAATGAATATAAGTCCCACTGTCAGCAGGGTGGAAATAAGTCAAAGTGTGGCGGAGGAGACGGACCGGGTTAAGCAGCGGACCTCCGGGGAAGCCTGCTCCGTTCTCCCCGCAGTTAGGGACCGTTCTCCACGGCCAGGCTGTCGGCTGGGTGGAAATAAGTCAAAGAGTGGTGGAGACGAGGGACCGGGAAAAGCGACGGACCTCCGGGGAAGCCTGCTCGGTTCTCCCCGCAGTTAGGGACCGTTCTCCAAGGTCCAGGCTGTCGGCTGGGTGGGAATAAGTCAAAGAGTGGTGGAGACGAGGGACCGGGAAAAGCGACGGACCTCTGGGGAAGCCTGCTCCGTTCTCCCCGCAGTTAGGGACCGTTCTCCACGGTACCGCTGCTGCTGCTGCTGATGATTTTACCTTTCTGTACATTTTGTATATAAATTCATAAAATAATTTTGCTTGTAAATGTCTATTTGCATCACGTTTATTACGGAAAACACATTATTTGTTCAATTTACATTGTGCTCCTAAAGTTCTTTGTGCGCTCCTTACTTTTTCAACTTAGGAGCACATGTGCTCCTTGGGGGAAAAAGTTAGCGTCAAGCCCTATTAGATCATACTTAATACGTATCCACTTAAAAGGTAGGTGAGTACTTGGCTGTCTTACCATTTGTAGGCTACTTTATGAACAGAGAACATGTTTTATATTGTGATATTTACTAGAAATGACACACAATAGCAAGTAGGTTATTAGTGATAATCATTGGCAGAAACATTCAGCTCCAGTTTACAGGTCAGTTTCAGCTTACTGATTAACACATTTGTGAGTCAGGCGGTTCGGAGTGGCCCCAACAGGCTGGGTTGGTGTGACTTTAAAAAGACATTGACCCACACATCACAAATCTGCAGATTTAAATAGGAACAGGTTCTTCTTTCAGTGCACAATAATCTCTAACACAGGCAGGCAATGTATTGCTTTTAGCAAAGCTATTCTTCAAACTTCACAATAGAAATAGAAGGTCAAGTCAGGGTTAGCAGTATTGGAATTGGATCAGGGAATATCAGGTGAACATACTATGGACTGATAAATCACAGTACAAACCTGTTCAATCTAACCACTGAGTAAACTGCAGATGGCCCAGAGAAAATGGACAACTCAATATTTAGAGCCCAGTTGCAGCATCATGGTTCAATAATGATCGAGGGACACTGGGGCTTTTCTGGTCTGGAAAACAAATGGTTACAACAGTATTCTCCATTCTTCCCTGTCATACAACACTGTGGAGACATAGAATAAATGGAGGTTGGAATAATTTAATTCTTCTTTTGGGTTCAAACTATTTTAAATGTAAATAATACTTTTGGTGTCTGAATTCCACTGTTTTAATCTCTGTTTAAATAGCCATTATTGAAGCCAAGAAGAAAAACATCCTTTTAACAGCCAATTCCAAACTTTTGAAGTGTTCTGTAGGCTATTAAACCTTGCTGATATCTAAAATAAATTCCCAAGATGTAACCATGTGTGGTTTACTGTTAGAGTGAATAAGCAGACTCTGCAAACCACACACACACACCTACCCATTATGCCAGATCAGCCAACATTTGCATGTGGGGTCCATCTGGTTAGTAAATGGTTTGAAAAATGGGCCCTATATTGGATTGTCCATGGGTTCCATATTAGCCCACATGGGTGGGTTAACCCAAGTGGGCCCCACATGGGTTCTCAAAAATATCTCGAAAAGCCTGGATATCTCAAAAAGCCTGGGATGCAATGAATGAATGTAATGTCTTTCCCCAAGAAAGGGAAATCAGGGTTCCAAGACAGAAAAGAAAGAAAGAAAGAAAGGAAAGTATAAGAGAGCAAATTTACTTTGCAAAGAAACATTTCAAAATGTACATGGAAAGACATGAATCAGGAGAGAAGAGGCGGAGGGTCCACTGAGACTGCTTATGCATAGGTTCTAGAATTGGTATTACACCCCTGATAACACAGGAAGTATTATAAACTATACACATGAATGAATGAATGGTTTATTCACATCAATGAATTTGGATGTTACTGGTGGGAACACAGACCCAAATAAAGCAACACTTATTGTATTGTAAATATTCATTAGATAACAGGACATTAATACATATCCCCATTTAAAGTATATTTGACAATATGTAAGTATGCAAATATCACTTGAATATGGAAATTAAAGTAATTTACATTTAAAGATTTTATAGATTTAAAGTATTTACACTACAATTGAAAACATTTTTCTCTGAGTTTAATTACATAATGCAAACACGACTGTATGAAACTAATATCCCTCTGACAAACGTTAAGTATAATACTATTTAATCACTCTTTTTCTTCAGAGCTACACAAAAGCATTAAACTGACATCACCTTATGTTTGCCTTAATAAAAGCTGTAGAAGATTTTTTATTGAAAAAACTAATCATTTTAGACCATTAATCAGCAGTGTTTTTAATTTCCATTCATCGCAAAGCTCAAAGAGGCTAACACAGCCATTAGAGCTGGTTCCAGTTCTGCCAAAATAATTTGGGAATTCATTTTAGTCTTTGTCAAGCCTTTGTCTGATTCCAGTCCAGCTTTAGTGAAACGAGCCCGGCTTCCAAATAAATGATGGACTCTGTCAACCAGGGACTCAGGCTCATTAAAACAAATCATTTTCATAGATATCACTTGTGTCTGCAAACACCCACAGAAAAAAAGAAAGACTTTAGCTGAGCATAACATGGAATCATGAGTATGAAGGCATATTACGAATCATTTATCTTAAATTAATAGAGCCATTTTAGCAGACTCATTTTTGTTGTGACGAGAGCAGCATTTTGAATTTTATTGGAATGATAACTCATCATTGACCTATTAGTGTCTGAAGATGTGAGTTTCACTTTACAAGGATATTAAAAAGATCACTCTGTAATCTCACAGAGGCAGCAGGCTGTGTATTTTTAGATTTCTATTATAATGGCATAGCAGTGTTTATGTATACAGCATACAGAAACTGTCTATCACCAGCACAAGTAGCTCATAGCGAGCCAGTTTATATACATTATGTTTAGGTTGTTTACTGCAGTGTTGGAGGATTTTATTGAAGGAATAAATCATGTGTTGCTCTGTTGTTTTATTAGATGATTAGCTTTTTATTGTGTGGGTATTAATTCTCTGTAGGGCCACAAAATAGCGTGAGTTAGGACACGGCCTCCGGCTGTGGTAGTCTGTGTGTGTGTGTGTGTGTGTGGGTGTGTGTGTGTGTGTGTGTGTGTGTGTGTGTGTGTGTTTATTCCCTAAAGCTCTACCAGTATCTATGATGCACAGTACAACAGGCTCATCAACATTAAAACAGAGTGGAGGATGAAGCCTTCACTCAATCAGCACTTTTCTGTATTTCTTTCTGTTTTAAATCACGTTTTATTGTCTATATGACGTACATACATATTTCTATATTTAATCTCCCAAAGGCTATTTGGGAGGCAACCTGTGTGTGTTTTATGATAGGTAAGCAGGGTAGAGAAAATGTTTTCAACTTCCTACGGATACATTGAACTGACTATAAAGTACAGTGTTGCCATTTGTACTTTTATTATCATATTTGTTCAGTTATTTTGGAATATGTCTAAAAACCCTAAATACGTTTTAAAGTAAATAAGTGTTTGGTTTCTTTTAATAAAAGTAAAATTATTTTAAAACAGGCACATTTTTCAAGATATTTCAGCAGGTGTTTCAGACTTTAGCATTTACATTAGCCACACATAGGTTCATAGAGTAAACCACTGAAATAACATAACTGCTTCTGAATGTACAAGTCTGCCTTTACAAAGAAATATCTATATGACCAAATACAGCTGGAAGGTTTTAATGTGCACTATGACTCACATTCAGTTACCGCATCTTACCAGCTTCAAAATATCAAAATGTCTTTTGCTAAGCCCCGCCCCTTTGTGATGGTCCAACAAGCTGTCGCAGTAAGCATGGAGCCCACACTGTAACTAACTGCACTCCCTGAAGAAATATGATCATATTTTTGGATAAATGAAACAGTGATTCCAGAGAGAAGGAGACAGAGGGGTCTGCAGTCTGTGTTTGAAGGATATATCCAGGACATCAAACTGACTCAGCAGCAACAACAGGTTAAAAAGACAAAGATAGTTAGAAGCTAGAGCTGAACTATAGGCTACAGATCACAGTGTAAAAGTGAATCACCACATCACTGCTGATCGCCACGGAAGATAATGAATATAAAGGGAAACTTTGCTGATATTGAACCAGCTGTGTGGCATCGCAGTGTGTGCAGATGAACGGTGTTTGGCTTCGCCCCCGTGCAGCTGCCAGCACCCCGACCTCGTCACTGAACGGGCAGGGATCTCCAGGGGAAATCAAACCACGTTCATCTGTGCACAATGGGATGAAATACAGCTGGTTCAGTATCAGCAAAGTTCCCAGCTTCCCTTCACTGGTTCCTGTACAGCAGGGTCAGTCTTTGTTTCACTGTTATAATCATTAAAAAGCAAAAGCAGCATGTGTATACATTCAGTAGGCTATACCTTCAGTAGCTAGCTAGCTAACCCTACACTTTACAGGGTTTGGTTTTGATCTTGGAACAGGAAAGAAACGTATATCTTTTTCCAACCTCTCCAGGTAACGAGTATCATTAATACACGACGTGCCCCAGGCACAACATTTAGTTCCCAATCCACAAAGTCAGCCTGAAAATGAAGGAAATGTGAAACGATTGCATTAGAGTCAATGGAGCACAGCTGTGTTGTTGTTGGACCCTGATCTGAGCCTGCCCAGTGCTATGTTATGATTGGCCACTCTGTGGCCGGGAACGGGACTTAGTGAAGGTCAATTGGTACCTGCTTCACTATTTTACTGCTCTCACTAAACACATTAGAAAACATAAACGATCATACAGTAAATTACGCAACACATTTGGTTCCTCTAAATGACCAAAACATCACTACAACATATGTATGGCTTTAATATTGACCTTTAACATGACCTCAATGAGCAACTGGAGACTTTCAAATAACTTTCCGCAACCCATTGATTTTGCTGATTTAACAATGCCATATCTCATATTGCTTCACTTAAACAACTGTAGTAACGTACACATGTCAAGGACCTTCAGTGGCAAACAAGGACAATATCAAAAGTAAGATGGCCACCTTGTTACAGTGTTTACAGGGGAGTTGGCAAAACCATCAATGCAATGAGCAGGAAACTTTTAAGTTTCTAACATGACCCAAACTACAATTTTCCACACTGAACTTCATCAAAACGAAACAAAGAAGGTTTAACAAGAACTTAAGCATGTTTTGTGATGATAAAACACACATTACTAACCTGCAGAGACAGGAGATGTTAGTTGTGTTTGTTTTGGCTGTTCAGGGTGGTCTCTGTCTGAGGAACAGAAGTCTCCTGCAGCCCAACTACAACTAGCGCTCATTTGGGTTGATGATCTCCCTGATGTCGCAATTAAGCAACTGGACCTTCAAAAGAGCTATTTGGAAAAAAACCTTCACATTTGGCCTTTTTTTCCAGATTAATACATAAAACAACTTTACAATTGTGACCATCAATTTGTAGGTGTCACATTAGTTTATCTTAGCTGTGATTTGTTTACATGCTCAGATGAATAGTGTGTCCAGTTGGTGGCACGGTTCCTCAGCCTTTCTTTACACAAGATATCAACACCATTGTAGTCTACAAAACAAGTTCATTTTACCCAGATGAACTTAAAAGCAACTCTGAGAAAAATCCATTAAAATAATAAAGATCAAATTAAAGCCCTGTGTGCCTGCCGCCAGGAGCAAAACTATGGGCCACATCCATGAACAGCGTTCAACCCACCAGCTCAGCTGAAGCTACCGAGCATCAGCACAACTGTGCAGTCATCGATTTGGCCGGAGGACATAAATATATTCACTTGATAGATTCCCCTGCTGTCAAGCTCCTCTGTTTCTCTTTGTCTAGTCTTACATTGCCTCATTTACTTTCCTTTATCTTTCTGTCGAAATGTTTTTTTTCTCATCCACATTATCAGTAATCCTGCAGTAAACTGTTGCAGACGTTGACTCTAAAAACACAAACATGAACACGGTAAACATCAGACAGAGAAGAGCCTATACAAGTTGAGTTGTTAACAGTGTAAACAATGCTAGAGCAGTGCCTGTTCAGTAGGACCGATTGCTCATTGCTCACACACTCTACACTGTACTTCCTTGGGTCCAGATCGTTGCGTCCCCAAGCAATGCTTGAGTATACACACCATTTGAGTTTGCTACATCTTCTGTTGCTCCTGTCTCTCTTTCTTCATCTGTTCTTTTTTTCTGCAAGTCTTGGTGGTACTTTTTGTGGTTGGCTTTGGACAATAGTACTGTGTGGCTGAAAATCACCCATCAGGAGCAGGAAATCAACCCACCAGTCTGCAAACTCTCCTTCTGCTGTCTTCCATCTAACTAGCTGCTAGCTAGCCAGGTCAAGGTTCTCAAATGTAAATGTCAGTAAACATTACCACTAATATACACTTCTAATAAATATGCCCTGTAGCTCTCAAGAGCTCACACTCAACACTGCACTTCCTCCTGGTCCTTAGCAATACACCTGTCAAGTGTAAAGTCGATCAAATGAACAGTTGTGGAGAAAATTGAAGGGCAGACATACAGACAGAGACTCCCTCCGTTTTACTTAAAGAGTGCCTGTGATGCCTACAGCACACAAACACACAACAACTCACAAAGCAATGTGTTTAAATGTGCACTTAAGAACAAGCACTCACTGAATATGTACATGGCTTTTACAGCTACACCCACACACAAAAGCAAACACACACACACACACACACAGTTTCCCACTCAGCAAGTCACTGTGCCGACATTAATGGTGTGCAATTATTGGCTGTGGGCACTGGGAGAAGTGGTAATTTGTCTCACTGCTGAGTGTGTGCGAGTGTATGTGAGAAGTGTGTGTGCACACATGTCCTCAAGTCAAGCTAACGGTTTTGCAGAGAAAGATAGAAAACAGATAAAACCAGGAACCAAGGCCAAACCTTGTGCGCATACAGTATGTCAGCATATGAGAATATGCTCCCTTCACTACCCACACAGTATGTCATGTGGCTGCAATGCCAGAGATCATTCTGTAATTTAACACAGTTTTCTTCCCGTTGGCTACAGATTTACAGGAGAAATGACCAAACGTGTAAGAGAACATTCCTGCCCTGAAGGCTGACTTTCTTTTGACTAAGGAAGGTCTGAATTGTGATGCTGCGGCAGCATTAGGTATTGACAGGCTAACCCTTAATCAGCTGTCATACAGTGTTGTAGGGGTAATGTTCTGCTCTCTGGCTTAAGCATTTAAGACTCCATAGGCTTGGTGCTGTTTTGTGAGTGTACCTATGTTGCCTGGTAGGAATCATTATCTTGAAGGTTCAGTGTGTAGGATTAAAGGGAATATAGTGGCAGAAATAGAATATTATAAAATAAGTATATTTTCTTTAGTGTATAATCACCTGAAATAAGAAGCACTATGCTTTCCTTAGCCATTTATGTCTACACAGGGAGCCAGTCCTCATACACAGACATCACCATGCTGCACCGCCATGTTTCTACAGTAGCCCAGCGCAGACAAACCAAACAATGGCTCTAGATAGGACCATTTATGTTTCAAGGGCATCAGAGAAACGTGAAACGTGATGCTACTTTATTCAGGGATTTTACCAGTTCTAATCACCATTCTTAAGCATAATTTTGGATTTATTAAAGAAAAAGTGTGTAACTTATGGGAAACCTTGACCCATGTATACACACATTTTGGAGATGGGGAAATTGGCAACACAGTTGGTGAAGTGGTGAATTGAATTTAATTGGGGGTGAATTGAAGCCAGACCTTGGAAATTAAATGTGAGATGAATCCTAGGTGTAATGATATCGCTCACACATTTACATTCACCACATATCACATGTTTCTTATGGATCCACTTCATTAACTTTCAAATGCAGCAGAGTTATTTGTGCTTGAGCTAGTGAGTCGTAACTTTTCCATGAGCACCTTTTGATTAAAAGATATAAGTCAACTCAAATCTCAAATATTTAACACCGCTCAATATTTCATTAGCCTGTCTCACCCTCACATTCCCCACCACCGGTATGCAGAGCACAGGGACAGACTGAATGCTGCTGACACTCATGGTCAGGTGAGGAGCCTACTGTTTGCAAATGGATGATGCCGGGCTGTGGCAGGTAGCGGTATTCAGGAAAGTCTGGCTTTTCTTTTCCTGATGATGAGCGTAAATATACCGAGTTATTTTCACCGCAGGCAGCAACATGTTGCCACTTGCTGCCTTTTCTTTTCTGGCTACCAAACAATAGGGTGTGTGCTTTCTAACTTCTAAATACAGAGGCATAAGGTGCCATGGGGCAGTGCGTCCAGTGCAATATGAAAAGCACAGATGTAAATCATAAATGAATGATGGCTAAATTCCATTTAGCTGCTTCAGTTTCAGGTTTACTTGTATAGTGTATGCTGGCTCACTGTCAAACTGTCGTGACTTACTGGAACACTTGAATAGAAGAGAGCCATCATTAACAAAATGTTTCACCTGTGCTTTTCCTGTTATGCCAAGATAAAATGTCTGCTGTGAAAAAAAGGCCCTGGTGGTTCTCTGCTGATAAATTAACACTTGCGTAAAGCAAAGTGAAGCCAAAACAAGAGAAAGACAAAGTGAAAGAGTGTGAAGTCCAATGGCAGCCAAAACCACATAAGAAGATGAGAAAGAGATGCAGAGCAACAAAAAGGGAGATGTATGTATATATGAGGCAGACAGATGGCACGGTGAAACACCTCATTGCTTCCCTTTACATTCTGACCTTGGAGAGTGTGTTTGTGCGTGACTGCTTGTGTGTGAAAGAGGGAGTGTGTGTGTGTGTGTGTGTGTGTGTGGGAGAGAGAGGGTGAAAGTGAGTGTTTGTGTTTTCAAGGCGGATTGAAATGGAGCGCTTCATCTCACTCGCTGTTGCCTTATTGGGTGAAATTGGTTTGTATTGTGAAAGATGATGGCTTTCTCACAGTGCACACACACCAACATATGTACAGACTGAACACCCACATCCGCACCCACACACACACACACACACACACACACATATATAAATGTATGCGTAAAGTGGCCAGAAAACATAGGTAGCACACGGTACTGGATGTATTTAATTTCATTGACTTTGCAATTCCACTCACCTACTACACTTATGATAATTACCATTGTGTTTCAAGGTTTAAAAACATATCTCTACATTGTGCAGTGAAATGCTTTGTTGCCTGTGCTAATTATATAGCAACATTTCTGATGGTAGAAAAATGCATATCAGGTCTCAGTATGTGTTGTCACATCACCAAATCAGGGCCTGGATTTTTGTAATAGAATGTCAGGGGGAGAAAATATATTGTTACCAATGTCATATCAGCTCTACTAGTAGCTTTTTGTGTTGCATCTTGACACAGAAGGGGTCGGTGGTAAGAATACATCAGTGGTTAGGTTTAGGCAACAAAGCTACTTGGTTACGGTGAGGAACAGATAGCAGATCTTGCTAAAAACACAACTGGTTTAAGGTGCCACAAACACCGCAACAGGTGTTCTTTGTTGATGTTGCCCGGTGCATCTCACACAGACCCTAAACTGTGCCCACAGCGTAACTATAGTGACGCCAGGTACACTGCCCAAGTGGCGTAATTTGACGCTCTGAGAGTTAAGACCAGGCTGATTATCAAACCAAATAATCATGGGCTGCTCTCTGTGCATAGAACAGTCTGAGCTACCTGCCTCATGATGCTACAGCAGTTCACATGTTCTTTTAAAAGCACTTTAATCACAGAAAGCAAGTGAAATATATTTTTGCTAGATTCCCCCAGAGACTACCCTGGTCAATGATAAAAGTATAAAAGCCTTTTTCTGGTATTTTGTTTGGTTTACCATTTTGTCTGCATCTTTGGTGCTAATCGCTTATTGCTATAGTTTTGTCTCTCTTCAGACATCACCTTCGTATTCTTGTACTTTCACATTTCTTAGATGTTTATTTTGAATTAGCATGCATTCAAACTTTGGATTATCACATGGAATATGTTTAAATTGTGTATTATTACACATTACATGATCAGTAAGGAACCTTAGCAACTAGGAGGGGAAACAATTGAGTAGGGTGATTTAAATGAGTTTGCATATTGCCAGAGGCAAGGACAGCATGAGGTGGATTTTTTTTTTCCATTCAGCAGGCTTTTTATTGGTTTACTGCATAATAGAAAGTACAGCTTATAGATGGCAGCGGGAGAGCCTTGAGCTGCTGTTTAAATGTTAGATATCTTACATTTAGAACATTGTCTAACAAGCAAAAATACCAGCTTTGGTGAGTTTAGTGAATTGTAAGGTGGTGTCCTTCTGTTGGGTGACATGATGTTTCACGTTATGCTTGAATGTCATAATACTATAAATTAAATTGGTCCTAGATTATAGAGAAAAAAAGTGTAGCTGTACTGTGCATTAAAGCTGCCTTGTGGAACTGTCTTGTCACTGGGACTGTATGAAATCATTGGCATTGTCGTGTTTAAGATAATCGAAAACATCATAGCATGACATCACTAGGAAGTCAGGACCGACACAGGCATAAAGCGAGATTTATACTTGCACATCAGCTCTATGCAGTGCCTACACCATAGTCTATGCACATGGCCTACGCCATTGTGAGCATTTTTACTTGTGTAATGTGGTGTCCGTGTCACTCTGCAGTTACACCTCCAAAACACTAGTCAGTGGGGTCTCTGTATAGTGCTGTGAAATTTAGTTGATTCAAAACACACATTAAATATAGCTTAATAGCAACAATTTCAAACATGAGTACACAAATTGGCTTCACTGTAACTCGCAGGATTCTTAGCCAAAGCACTTCTCTTTTGCCGGACACATTTTCCTCACAAATACAACATGCTAATATTTTTCAAATATATGGCATTATATATTGTAAAATTAGCCTAGTGGCTAGCAGACTTTTCCTCTACTCATATGAAGCCAGGGACAACAGAAACATTTTACAAATTTTTTTCCATTACAAGTCACAATGTTCACAGACAAAACAACTGTCTTATACTTAACAAATACAACATGCTAACATTATTAGCACAAGCCTATAGCATTTTACATTGTATACATTAGCCTAGCGACTAGCAGAGATTTTCTCTACGCATATGAAGCCAGGATAAACCACACACAGCAATTACGGTATTTTTTGGAGGCTTTATTGACTTCATAATTTATTGTTTCCTATCTGTGAAATTAAAGTAAATAAAAGCTTTGTTTCCACTGCGGGAAATTGTTTCAGCTTACAGAAACAGACAGGAGGCATGCATCGCCACAACGTGTAGTTCTGTTTCTGGGGAGGTGTATGTCAGGCTACGGCACAGGCTACGCTAAGGCTCTACATCATCACAGAGCATACACCGTAGGTATGGCATTGGTTTGATGAAGAAGTATAAATCCTGCTTAAAGCTGGCAACATATACTACAAAAATCTGTTGTATTGGCTGACATGAGCCCAAAGATGGCCACAATACTCCGAATTTGAGCAGATTCTCAGCCCAGACTGGCACCTCCAGGACGCAGTCAAATCTAGCAGCCAAATACAGACCAGAGAAAGTTCTCGAGCGATAGGACACAATCAAGTACGCCGACACTATAGGCCTGACTTGACTGGCTACCTGGGTCCCTTCAAATCGACACTCCTTTCATACCAAATATTTAATACCTACTTTCAGAAATACATTACATTATGCTATTAGCTGTAAAAAAGAACACATTACTGACTTTTATCCCAGTTGGTTGACTTTAAAATAAACTTTTGCTTTTAATGAGGGCTTCTGCAGCAAATATCATACAATTTCCTCTGTCAGAGTACACATTCACCAAAATTTAACTTGATCTCAGTGCTGCCTGTGGAGCTCCATGGAGCTTTGCTTCTGCTGCATGGCATCTAACCAGAGACAGAGACTCCAGGGTTTAAACTTTATAAACAGCAGAAAGTTCCAGACTGGTTGAGTGGGTTTCCATCTGCCTGTTTTTATGCGCATTTTCAATTTGTGCCTATAAACCCTGAGTGGAAATGCCAGATATTTAAAAAAAAAAAGTCTGAAATATCACAAAAAAACTTCTTAGAGCATGGCTGCTGTGGAAAAGTTGTGTATTGATAAAAACAAAATGCAAGGAAGTGCAATGGGAACCAAACATGTATGCTACTGTCCACTGAAGCATCTGCGCCACTGAAGAGACAAAGAGCTGCAGCAGATGAAAACATGAGATCTGTGTGGAGGTAGAGAGAAGAAATATACCAATAATTCCAACATTTTCTAAATGTCTTTTAATTAAGTCATCCCATTGTGGCCTCTTCCTCTTACATTATTTAATGGCACATGACTGTAGCGCCACTACGAGCCTCACTTATAATGAAGGCTAGTGATTGATGGAATCGCACATTAATCAGCATTTTTCTCCTTTTCTGGAAATTCTGTTCAATTTTGCACTACATTTGGGCAGAAGCTTAACTTGTGTTAGCTCCAATATGTCAGACAGTAACTTGGCACTCTTCAGTTGTTAGAAACGGGCTCAGGCAACCCAAATTCTGAAAAGAACAGCTTTTAAAACAGATTTGATCATTTGGGCAGCAAAAATAAACTTGTGCATGTCTTTTACCATGTTTAGAATAACACAAGACTATGATTTGTTCAACTCCAGTGCTTGATGTTGTTCTCTTCACCTCTGCTATACTTGAATCTAGTACCACAATACCACACAGCACTTGGGTAAAAAGCCAGAACAAGATACAACATACATAAACTATGCAGTACTAGAATATGCTCTCCAAACACTGTTGGACTCCTAATTTAATGCATTCACACATTAAAATTGTAACAACAGGGAATCCAATGTAGCTGACATATATATTTTATTACATTTGTTTAACATATTTCTCCATATTTATAAGGTTTCTGTTAATTCCCACACTGCAATAGTTATGTTCTTCAGTAGCCTTCACATGCTTTAAAGTTAAAGTTCCACTGATTGTCTTGTTCTTAGCATTTGACCCATCCCCTGAGGGAGCGGTGAGCTGCAGTGGTGAGCAGCAGTGGTGCCGCACTCGGGAATCATGTGGTGATCTAACCCCCCAATTCCAACCCCTGATGCTGAGTGCCAAGCAGGGAGGCAATGGGTCCCATTTTTATAGTCTTTGGTATGGCCCGGCTGGGGATCGAACCCACTACCTCCCAGTCTCAGGGCAGACACTCTACCACTAGTAATCCATTCAAACTGCTAACTGCACCTCTTTTCAATCTGATAAGTGTATGAAACTGCGCTCTTAGAGAGCTGAAAAATGCATTCCTTTGCCATACATTGAAGTGAACTGAATAGCAGCTTTCTGCCCTTACAGTGGGTAGTTCAAATTATGTATTTTTGAAATGCAAGAACATATTCTACTGCTTGCCCTGTGTCATTAATTTTCAATTCAATTTAAATCATGACATGACTAATAAGCCACTCTCATTATACTGTCAATGTTTTCTCATAGAATGCTACATATGATATCCTACGAATTAGCGCCTCACAAATGACATTGCATCCTTAATGTAGGGTTACAAAATTAAAGTTATCAAGGTTAGGTTTCTGCAATTTAAGTTACTGAGATCAGGTTTATGAAAACAAACATGGTGATGTACCTTAAATTTACTCAAAGTTCACATGGTTCTGAACATGTGACTCCCAGGGAAGGTCCCAGGGCAGCGTATGGGTTATTGTGACCCATCCACCACCTGAGCCTAAAAGACAGCTTGGGACTACTTCCTTGTTTACTCTTATCAGTGCATTGGTCATGTGATATGTACAAATTTGCATGCATTACTTTTTGTAGGAAAACATACGAACAGTTTGTGTCAAGAGCCTGACACTGTATATGTCAGCCTTATTTTCCTGTCTTTTTTTTTTTTTTTTTGTATTTTCACATTTTCAAGCTCTTTACAGAAACCTATCCCAGATAATTTGCAGACACAAACAATATCACATAACATATTCTACAATAGAACAATGTTTTGTGCAAACTGTCAGCTAAAGGAGGATTCAAGCAATTTAGTGTTGTACTTTTATAAAATAAGAGTGTCAAGAAAGATTAAAAAGAGTGGTCAAAACTGATGCAGAAGAGGCTGAGATACCCCGTCTTTTATCCTGCTGTTTATATGGATTCAGGTGAACACCTTCTGGATGGCACGGGAAACACAGTCAGACAGAATGGCGGGATGGTGAAATGAAACATGCATGACAATATATCGCTATAGAGATGTTGTATTATTTACAAAGAATGGTAAAAAATAAATCATTTTGTGTCTATCGTTTTATGCAAATATTTGAGTAAAGTCCAGTAGTTGTCCAGATTGCTTGTGTTTTCTCCTTGTGTTAGGAAGCTACTTAACATCCAGATGAAAATTCCATTCCAAAGAATTGCAAAAAGTTAAAGCCTTTTGACTTGAGATGGCAATGCCTACTACTGTTACCAGTATTCTCTGACAGCCTCACCCAATCCTATTGTCCTATCCTGCTCTCATCTACTAAAATGATATCTGGTTTGCTGTCTAACGTCTGTCTGAATCCATGTGAAAGCAGCGTTAGTATCAGGTATGGGTCAAGCTGCAAAACACTTCATTTCCTGTAAGACAAGACCTGCCACTTTGTTGTTGCCCTTACACCACTAAAATATGGTCTAGAGTGTAGCCTTTGTATTGCATTAGTCTGGCGGTCCAATGGCCAGTGATTATAAATAAAACAGAGGAATAATTAATTCAGCTACAAAACCCAAAACCAGTGAAGTTGGCACGTTAGTAAATCGTAGATAAAAACAGAATACAATGATTTGCAAATCCTTTTCAACTTATATTCAATTGAATACACTGCAAAGACAAGATGTTTAATGTTCAAACTGAGAAACTTTATTTTTTTTTTGCAAATAATCATTAACTTAGAATTTAAAGGCAGCAACACATTGCAAAAAAGTTGGCACAGGGGCCTTTTTACCACTGTGTTACATCGCCTTTCCTTTTAACGACACTCAGTAAACGTTTGGGAACTGAGGAGACCAATTTCTGAAGCTTTTCAGGTGGAACTCTTTCCCATTCTTGCTTGATGTACAGCTTAAGTTGTTCAACAGTCCGGGGTCTCCGTTGTCGTATTTTACGCTTCATAATGCGCCACATATTTTCAATGGGAGACAGGTCTGGACTACAGGCAGGCCAGTCTAGTACCCGCACTCTTTTACTATGGAGCCATGCTGTTGTAACACGTGCAGAATGTGGCTTGGCATTGTCTTGCTGAAATAAGCAGGGGCGTCCATGAAAAAGACGTTGCTTGGATGGCAACATATGTTGCTCCAAAACCTGTATGTACCTTTCAGCATTAATGGTGCCTTCACATATGTGTAAGTTGCCCATGCCTTGGGCACTAATACACCCCCATACCATCACAGATGCTGGCTTTTGAACTTTGCGCCTATAACAGTCCGGATGGTTCTTTTCCTCTTTGGTCCGGAGGACACGACGTCCACAGTTTCCAAAAACAATTTGAAATGTAGACTCGTCAGACCACAGAACACTTTTCCACTTTGCATCAGTCCATCTTAGATGAGCTCGGGCCCAGCGAAGCCGGTGGCGTTTCTGGGTGCTGTTGATGAATGGCTTTCGCTTTGCATTGTAGAGTTTTAACTTGCACTTGCAGATGTAGCGACGAACTGTAGTTACTGACAGTGGTTTTCTGAAGTGTTCCTGAGCCCATGTGGTGATGTCCTTTACACACTGATGTCGGTTTTTGATGCAGTACCGCCTGAGGGATCGAAGGTCACGGGCATTCAATGTTGGTTTTCGGCCTTGTCGCTTACGTGCAGTGATTTCTCCAGATTCTCTGAACCTTTTGACGATATTACGGACCGTAGATGATGAAATCCCTAAATTTCTTGCAATAGCTCGTTGAGGAATGTTGTTCTTAAACTGTTCGACAATCAGCTCACGCATTTGTTCACTAAGTGGTGACCCTCGCCCCATCCTTGTTTGTGAATGACTGAGCATTTCAGGGAAGCTGCTTTTATACCCAATCATGGCACCCACCTGTTCCCAATTAGCCCGTTCACCTGTGGGATGTTCCAAATAAGTGTTTGATGAGCATTCCTCAACTTTCTCAGTCTTTTTTGCCACTTGTGCCAGCTTTTTTGAAACACGTTGCAGGCATCAAATTCCAAATGAGCTAATATTTGCAAAAAATTACAAAGTTTACCTGTTCGAACATTAAGTAACTTGTCTTTGCAGTGTATTCAATTGAATATAGGTTGAAAAGGATTTGCAAATCATTGTATTCTGTTTTTATTTACGGTTTACACAACGTGCCAACTTCACTGGTTTTGGGTTTTGTATTCATAGGGGTGATACATAATTATTAAAAAATTACGTAAATCTGTTCAAGTGCTAGCCAACTGCAGTTCTCTGGCAAGTTGTTCTGAAACCAATGAATGGGACTGGTTCAATGTTCAGCAGCCACAAAATTCAGTAGTGGGGTCTTCATGAACTTCCTATGACTTATGGGTTGTTTCTATTTCACCTAACACAGTTCTTTGTGAGGGATGAATGAGTTTGTGGCTGTAATGTCGATGTAGTGTTGACATAAGTTGTTGTACCATCCCATTTTCTTATGGTGGGCTGCATAATTAACTCATATCGCAGCGGTGCCTGGACAGCGTGACGTGTGTGGTTGTGCTGCTGCCGTGGTCCTGCCAGATGCCTCCTGCTGCTGCTGCCATCATTAGTCATTAGTCATACTTCTACTGTTATTATACACATATGACTATTGTCAGATATTAATACATACTTTCAACATATTGTACCACAGTAGCCAGAACTATAACTATAATATTATTACTTTCATTAATGTTGTTGTAAGCTACTGTCATTACCTGCATCTCTCTCTCTCTCTCTCTCTCTCTCTGTCTCATTGTGTCATGTGGATTACTGTTAATTTATTATGCTGATCTGTTCTGTACGACATCTATTGCACGTCTGTCCGTCCTGGAAGAGGGATCCCTCCTCAGTTGCTCTTCCTGAGGTTTCTACCGTTTTTTTTCCCCCATTAAAGGGTTTTTTTTGGGGAGTTTTTCCTTATCCGCTGCGAGGGTCATAAGGACAGAGGGATGTCGTATGCTGTAAAGCCCTGTGAGGCAAATTGTGATTTGTGATATTGGGCTTTATAAATAAAATTGATTAATTGATTGATTGATTGATAATACTGGATCAGCTGGTCCGATAAATCTGCACCGCCTGTGTACTTTGAATGTGAGTTTCGAATCTGCCACAGTCCGTCTCTCCCTTTCACACGCCTTCTCACAATTTCACCTGAGTAAACAATGCGAACTGTAGAGCAGACAGACACTTCTCTTGTGTCCGTCCACTCTATGAAAGCAGCGATCCATTTCTAATCCACCTTATCATTCCTGTGCTGGACTTTTCTGTTATTGCATTTACTTTTATAGTGGGGGTTTCTCTCCTTGTGTCCCTGTTTGTGCCACATGCACAAACCTTCAAAAAAAGGCTACTTGAGGAGCTTTGGGCTTGCGAAAAAGTTCTTACAGTACAGGTGATAAGCACTTCCAAGGTAAGTTAATTCCATCAAGCCCATAACTGTCATATGAAAGTCCATGTCTAGATATGAAGTGGGATATGTCCATAACTAAGAACGCATAGGTGTAACCATTGCTGGATTAGCAAACATGAAGTTTAAGGCCAAACTTGGGGGGTTTATTTTTGATGTACTGACTGACACATTACATTTTTATTTTATCTGTTGAGAGGTTTTGACAGGGATGGTAAAATGACTTGCATGCATTCCACCAATGCCTGTGTCAGTCCAAGGGGTCATAACCAGTTGTGCCCTTTTTTCTTGTCATTTACTCCAACTTCTCCTGGATTACTTATGTGCAGTTTCCATGATATCATGTGTTAAGTGTTTTTGGCCATGACTGAGGCCCGAGGCATGATGCTGAAAAATTAATTCCGTCTCCAGTACTGTGTTGTCTGTGGCAGCTTTAGGATTGCCATGTAAAATAGGAGTCCCACAAATCTGAAGAAATCAATAGGACTGATATCTCTCCACTTCAGTTTTTCCTCTATCAATGTTCTTTTTGGCACATTTGTTTTTATCAAAATTTGATTTGAGCAGCTCAGAGGGGCTGTGGCTGACTGATGTCCCAAACTGTTGTACTGCAGGGAACTCATTTATAAAACTGTGTGGAGGGTTCAAAAGCTGGCATAAAGAAAGTGCTTACATCCAAAATATTCTCATTTCTCTCCTCTGGCCTTCTTCTGCAGTCATGTTCTGGCTGCAACAGTGGCTCCAAAGCCTTGGTCCTCTTCTGTGAATGGGTCTTGTACAGTTGTTAGAAACATAGATTTGAGACTGCTCATTGAAGCGGGATTTATGTAACCTGATGGGTAGTGCCTTGGTCAGTGGTGGTGGGTCATGGAGGGAGCATAAAATTTTGAGAGAGTAATAGGTAATTTAAGAGAGCACTTGGACTGGTGGGAGATAGAAGGTTCTACAGCAGTGGTTCCCAACTGGTGGGTCGTGGTTGAAAAGTGGGTTGCGGGTCCATTCTGAATGGAGTGACTCGCAAACGTGTCAGGTTTTAAAGACACTATATTTACATTGCATTTTGGCACATAGCTTTTACTTTGAAGTGCCATTTCCTCCTGTAGAGTGAATGGACAGCTACTTGAAAGAGGCAGCATCTAGCTTGACAACGTGGCCAAACACAAGTATGATGCTGAATGTATTAAACTGTGTGGACCCTAAACTAATGGCTAAGGAGAAATCTGGACCCTGTGGCTTGGAACCATTGGTCTAACGAGTGGTCTGCTCCCAACCCCTCACTTTCCGAATATGTGCGTCCATTAATTGTGGAATTGCAGAGTTGTTAAAAAGGAAATGTTGCTTTTACCAACTGTAAGGACAAGAACAAATTACCCCATAATATTCCAAGTGATTACTCCCTCTCCTGTTGACACACTGTGGTCCTTGGCCCTTTTGTAAGTGGTCAAAAAGTTTTAAAGTCTTCTTCCGTAGTTTCTAGAGAAACTGTATCCCTGCTTCATGAGCTGTTGTTTTATTGTTTTGTAAAAGCCATGTTTATTTCTATACTATACTGTGTTGATGTGTTTCTGTGAGGTCCAAGAACAGCAATATGGTGTTGTGTGTGAAATCTGTTAAGGAACAAGTGTTAGCAACACAAACAAATAACATCTGCTGTTTAGATTCTCATTTTAGTTAGTGTACTTTGTTTGGACTGAAGCTGTAAGGACTGGCTGGAGGAGGATGAAAGGCAGTAAGTTCCTCTTTGGGATGTAGCAGGAGGGGTCTGCTGTCGTGGGTTTATGGAGGGAGACCCTGAGTGATGGCTGGCTGTTGTGCTTGGCTGAGCATCTGAAGACAGCTCTAAAGGTGAAGGTGGTAAAGATGCAGCAACAGATGCTGTGACTGATGTTATCTGGCCAACAGGGGTGGGTGATAGAATGAAATTTGGTTTTGATCTGATACCAAGTAATACAGGGCAAGAATTGTTGATATTGATACTGATGCTGTTTATTAGTGTCACAGTGAGCATCCTGTGACCTGTCACTTTACTCAGGGTGCTCACTGTGTATGGTTTTAATAGTCAAGTCAAACCTTATCTGTAAAGCACATTTAAAAAAAATTGCAGTACAACAGAGGATGAAATCAATTAAAGGCGTCATGCTTGAATCAACTGTATGCTAAGGAAAAGAGAATGCTCTTTAGCAGTGACTTAAAGGTTTCAGTTGTTGAAGCAGTTTTATATGAATAGGTAAGATGTTCCAGAGCTTAGGGGAAGCCACCGCAAAGGCTTTGCCATCACTATTTTTGTACCTGGCTCTGGGAACGTCCAGGAGCATCCGATCGGTCAACCTCAGTGCTCTAACCAGAGTTTGAAGATGAAGTGACGACAGACCATTTAAAACCTTAAAAAACAGCAATAATATCTTAAAATCAATCCTAAAACAGATAGGAAGCCATTGGAGGGAGACAGATACTGATGTCATGTGATCCCATTTTCTTTTTCCAGTTAGAGGACAAGTAGCTTCATTTTGCACTATTGCAGAAAACAAAGTGACGAATGATCTACACCCACATTCCAAGAATTACAATAGTCTAGGCCAAGAGGTAATAAAAGCATGAATAATTCTTTCAAGATCTTTGGGAGAGAGATAGGCCTTTACCTTAGCAAAATTCTTCACAGGATATAGCTAGATTTTTAACAAAAGGTTGACTGTGAGATGCTAAAGGGCCAAGAATACCAACAGATTCATCAAATAGATTGGGTTGTCGAAACAAACCAAACTCTGCCTTATTTTCATTTACACTGAAAAAGTTGAAATTCATCCAAGTTTTGATATTATAAAAAAAGTTCAGCAATAGAAACATGTGGTGCAAGGCACCCTTTAGCTCACCTGGTAGAGTGTGTGCCCCATGTAGGCTCAGTCCTTGTAGGTGGCCTGGTTTCAGATCTGACCCATGACCCTTTGCTGCTTGTCAACCCCACTCTCTCCCCCCTGCCCTTTCATTCTCCAGCTGCTCTGTCATGAAGGCAATAAAAGCCTTAAAATTATCTAAAACAAAAAAAAAACAAGAAACATGTGGTGCTGCAACACCTCATCAAATACCAATACTTTGTCACTCGTTATAGTTAGATGTAACATAACTTGTCGTATCAACTCATTCTCCTCCAACCTTGTCACATACTGACATTTGGTCATGGACTTTCAACGTCCAGATACATTGTGAAAGGTACCCTGGGTGCATTGGTTGTTGATGTTCTGGGACGCGGTGTCAAGTTCTGCCTGTTACATGCATTGTCTGTTTTTAAAATACACTTCCGTTTTCACAGGAAATTTACCGTTTACATACAGTCTCTTTCAAAATGAACGCACAATGTTGGTGCAACACTGCAAATTGACCCTTTTTGTCCTTCAACAACAAATGCACAGGGTAATGTTTAGCCAACACTCGCACGTAGTTGGGTTTGGCAACAAAAGCATGTGGTTGGGTTTGTGGGAAAAAGAACAGGGTTTGGCTTTACAATCTTACAAGAAGGAAACACCGCCCTCCTGGGTGAAAGTCGGTGGTTGTTGGACCCATACACCTGTCCCACGACTTCAGAGTGAGACCAGGTTGGTCATATGTGTCAAGTAATGTCAGTACCTGACACCTCTGTAAGTTACATAAAATAAGACAATGTTGACTTTTGGATTCACACAGGACACAAACAGCAATCTCCTAGGTGACTGTGGACCAGTAGCTGCCAACATGGACATCTCTTTACAGCTTTTACTCTAAATGGCTTATAGATGGGTTTACATTGGAGTTACATGATACAATATGATACGATATGATTCCATACTGTATGATACAATTTTATTGGCAGTTTACACTGAGAGCCTGGTGCATTCCATACAGACACTAAAGGGAGCATTATGTGGTGTTATGAGACTGAGTCGTGACACAGTGTCAGTATTTCACGACCTAGACTGACACCAAGCTGGGTGCTGACAGCAGGGTTATTCACAGGGCTGCTGTGACTGGAGGATATTCAGTATGCTTTGATCTAACTGTTAGAGAGGATCAGTATCAACGGGGTTAACTAGAAGTGCTGCATGGCTGATGTAGAGGGTTGGTGGCTGTTAGGTTTAAGTGGAGTCAGCCATAAATCAACCACCTCGTTAAGATGCTGCAATGTGTTAATGAGCATCAGAGAGCTTTGACTTTTAATGCGGGGTTTTGTTTGGCCTGTCTGTGGAGAAATGAGATTTGTTGAGTGGGTGTGTTGTTTGACAGGTTTTGTGGAATTAAAAGAAAAACTTCTCCCCAAAGCTTGAACACAGACATAGTACACACACACACACACACACACACACACAGATTGCTCCTCAGTCCCAGACAGGTAGCCAAGCACATAGAAAACAAGGCTGTGGTTAGCTGCTTGAATTAAGAGACACAGAACAAGAAACAAAAAATGGGGAGCGAAATTGAGGAAAGCAGGAGAAAAGAAATGGAGAGGCAACGACATTAAGGAGAAAATGAGACCGAAACAAAGGGAAAGTGACATGAAGGCATAAAGAAACAAAGAGGAACAGAGAAGCTGAAAGAGAAGGAGGATGGAAGTACAATCTGTGTGGGCAATGAGGGAGGAAGTTATTTATGGATATAGATTTGAAAAAGTGAGATTTTTTTCAGGTCCATTAGAGAAAGTAAGTGAGAAAGAGTAAAGAGAGGAGGGAGCATTTAAATATTTATATTTCAGCTTCATGTCATTGGACGTGATGCACAAGATATGCAGCTTTCACCAAAGAAACATCCATCCCCCAGTAAACTGGCAGATGGTCTCTGTCAAAGTCTGAGAAAATGTTGTCAAAAGGAGTGCTATGGATAATTTAGAAACAAATTACTCTGCATCACTGCCCATTTTAAAAAGTAGTATTACTATTTAATCTGGCAGCCAGTTAGCTTAGTTTAGCAAAAGGAATGACAACAGTTAGATTAGACTTAAATTGAATATGTAACCACATTTTCTCTGTCTCAGGCCTCTCTCTGGACTTAAACTGCACTTTTATCACCCATAAACAAAGCTTTTGTTTATAAATATGAAAATGCCAGCTTGATTTTTTCCCGTTTACAGGGAAAATGGAACTTTTGCAAAACAATGACTTAAGCCTGCGCAGTCAGGGGCTGTGTGTCAGTAACATTAAGGACTTCCTGTCACCTCAAACCTTCTCTGTAATCCATCATTTTAAATGTCAATATAGCCGAACACACAGCAGAGCTGTTGTCAACATGGATTTGTGTTGATCTTGTCCAGTGATGTTGTGACCATAAAATAAATGATCTGGTCAGCTTGTCTTTCTCTCGCTCCTCACCAGGGCTGCGTTCAGCACCAACAAAACATAGCTAAACTTCTATTTAAACAGAAATGGTGGTGCGTTGAATGCCCTTATGCGCTACGCAGGTGCACTGCTTTTTTATATAGCAGGATTTAATTCAGTTTCATTCGAAGGGGCTTTAATGACACAGGAAACATACATTTACATTTCCATAGCAAATGTGAAAAACAAAAGTTGTACGTACAGGTAGAATCAACAAGAATTTGTTTTATAAACAGGGCGTTGTTAATGTGACACACCCACCAAATCAGTTAAATGCACCTCAAAGCTTGTTGCACAGTTTCACACAGTTTCAAGGAAACATGCCATTCAACCTGGAAACATCACCCAATAGATGCACACCATTTTCAGATTGAAAGTGCCCCGAATGTTGGCTGTGAAGCATCAAATGAAGAAGTACAAGAAGAAAAAGAAGAAAAGGAAGAATTTCTGTTGGCAGATGGAAACTCTAAATCTCTCACTAACATGATTTATCTTGTTTAATCCATACAAAAGTAAGTAATTTATAAATGACAATTTGCCACTTAAAGGGATAGTGCACCCAAAAATGAAAATTCAGCCATTATCTACTCACCCATATGCCGTGGAAGGCTCAGGTTAAGTTTTAGAGTCCTCACATCCCTTGCGGAGATCAGAGGGGAGAGGAGGTAGCAACACAACTCCACCTAATGGAAGCTGACGGCGCCCCAGATTCAAACGTCCAAAAACACATAATTTAAACCACAGAATATCTCCATACTGCTCGTCCGTAGTGATCCAAGTGTCCTGAAGCCCCGACATAAAAAGTCGTTTGTAAAAACGCCTGTGGTTTCAGTTATGTGTTTTTTGCATGTTTTAATCTGGGGCGCCCAGCCTCCATTAGGTGGAGTTTTGTTGCTAGCCTCTCCCTTGGCATATGGGTGAGTAGATAATGGCTGAATTTTCATTTTTGGGTGCACTATCCCTTTAAGAAAAAAAATCTGTTGAAAGAAGTTTAGGTTTAGGAAAAATGGTTTGGATAACTAGGAAGATTTCTGCCAGAAGCCAACTTCTCCCATGTGCAAGGGCATATGTCTTGTTTCAATATTTGGGTGCAGGGGGCACACATGGATATGCAGTAGGGGGATCATGGATCCTCTGCCAGGTACATTTGAGCTCCAACAACTTAATTCCCTGCAATTTCTTTTGTGCACCGATTTGTGTGCCTCCAGAATCTGTGCCTATGCCCATGTACAGTTCTTGCCAACAAATAGCCCCGCACATATTCCATGTGGTAAATGACAGAAGTTATCAGTTGTGCCCTTTTTTTGGTATGGGTTTAACAAACAAGATACAATGTGTTATTTACTGATCTTTGGAGGTGCTTTTGAGACTGTTTTGGTACCTTCAGATGGAGACCAGCTAGCTGTTCCCCCCTCTTTTTGGTCTTTATGCTAAGCTAATTGACTAGTGATTTCAGGGACATTCTGAACAGACAAGCACAGAAGTGATATTCATCTTTTTATCTAACAGTGCAAGAAAGTAAATAGAGTATTGGTATTCTTCGTCCCTTGAATATTAGTAGAAAAAAGATGAGTGTCCAGGGAATTAGCACCTATGGCGAGAAAATTGAACTTGTTTCCAACCCCCCTCAAAACAGTTTTCTTTCTTTAAGTGAAATTGTGTTGATATCAGAAAGCTTATACAATCTGTTCTGTCAGTGTTGACACTGCCCTAAAAATGCAGGAGACAACTTCAATGATGGCCCAAAACAATTAAATATCAGATTAAATAGCTGAGCCATGTTGTTTGCAGTGAGAATGGGGTATGCCACAGTCACGATCTCATCTCTTGCAGCATTGTCTATGTGGAAAGGTTAAACCAGTCCTCTGCCATATTGTCTTAGTTAAAAGTAGACCCCCAAATCCCCTCAGGCTTCAGGTGCAGCAGGGACAAAAAGTAACTTGCTACTTTTACTTGCGGCACAGTTTAAACCCTGGCCATGAACTTTTTATGTACCTGTTCTCCACTTCAGCCTTTTAGTTTAAAGACCCAGATACTTGTTCTTCCCCACATCGTATGTACTCTGTGAAAAGTGAAGCATTAAATCCCTCCAGGCAGAAACAAGAAAGATGGCACCAGCACAGCTCTCAGAAAGATTCTCATGGAACAACATTCCCCCCCTCTATTTATGTTTTATTTCTTTTTTTTCCCTAAATGTTGTGGGTGGGAGTAATTTCCATTTCGGTTCCACATCAACCCGTGGTTCAGACACAGTTATTTTAGTTGTTGTGATGTTTTCAGTGTTGCTAATTTATGATTAAAGCCTACTAATACTTTTCTTGTTGATGTATGTTTTTTGAGTAGATTCACACATTTACATATATTTTATTCATAATTCAACCAGACTGGCTCTGGTGCTTCTTGCTTTTTTAAAGGAACAGCCAGCTTTACTTCCTCTTCTCATGAACCTGATGGTGAGTATTTGCATTGTGCTAGCATGGGGTAAAGTGCTTTGCAACTTGGTGGCGACTGTTTAAAGGAGGGGATAGCAACAGTCCCTCCGAGCTTGCTCCAGCTGCTCCAAGCGTTTAACCTGGTGATGCTCCGGTCATAAGCCTCCCTCTACAACCCTCAGGCTGCTGTTGCCCCCATTTCAGTCCCAGAGGAAACATCTTGAGCAGAGCTGCCTCTCCACTGCAAAATCTTTGCCTTGATTTTGTGTATATACAGTCTTTACTGATAGAGATGGAGCCAAATGTAACTAATTATGTGTTGAATAGATCTTGGCAGTACGTTAAAGGAAATGTACAGACTGGAATTGGCTTCAGTTTGATTCAATATGGTGCACATCTGCAGCATGTTTTTTTTAGGTTTGAGTGCACTCTCTAATTATACATTGCTTCTGATTTCTTAATAATTTGACATTTTGGAAAATATGCTTATTTACTGACTTGCCAGGAGTTAGATGAGAAGGATAGATGGCACTCTAATTTCTTTACATTATCAATGGAATCCTGATTATGAGTGATTAAAAATGAGACACATTTAGGTTAAAGGATTCCAATAGGCTAATGTTTAAACTTTAGAGAAGGTAACTAGCTAGTTTCCTTTGCCTCTAGTCTTTATGCAAAGTTAAGATAACTCCATTGTTAGTGCACTGACATGAGTTACCTTCCAATCTGACTTCTGGTATTCAAGCAAATTAGCATAGTCCCCACAAGGCCAAACTGTTCCTTTGAGGCATGCAAGAGTGACATCTGGTCAATTTTAGATTGTTTTGTTTAAAGTGTGGTTTTTGGTCTGAGGTGCCAGTCAAAGTCCAGTCTACCAAAACAGTTCTGAATCTGCAGTTGGCTTGCTTGTTATTCTCAATGAATAACTGGAGAACTCAGTGAGAATGATGTGGGATAGTTCAGCCTGTTCTCATCCCAAGGTCGTTCAATACCATCACTTTGGCAGTGATTTCAGTGTCAGACACCTGATGCAAAAGGCCCCCTTAGGTGACCGGGCAGCGGCTGTATGTAACCTTTTGCGGTATTATGATACACACCAGTCAGCCGGACGACACCTGTTGCGGCAGTATAATACATGGACTGGTGATGTCAGTTCATAACGCAGCCAGACAGCACCTGTGGTGACAGTATTATACTCCACTGTACGGCATCAGGTTAAAACCCTGCTGGTAACGACTTAATATAAGGAGCTAAAAAGTCCCTATAGGGCATGCAGGAGGGGTGGTGGATGGGTCCAACAAACCCCGGACTTTCACCTTTCAAGCTAAATCATGATGTTTTGTTTTTTTTCTGAAACTGACCATGTGCTTTTGTTTACATTGCAGTGCTGGTAGTGGGCGTCTTGGAACATGAGTAGCAGATGCAGAAGAATACCTTGCATGTAATATGTAGGCGTGAAAGGCCACTGACAAAGCCACAATATGTGACAACTTGGGATGAGAACATGTTGGGTACTTCAACAGTCCAAAATTTCCATGTCGTATCTGTTATAATCAATGTGCTAATTTCAGTTCCTCCCACCCAACCAGAAATAAAGACAACAGTTACTGTTCAGCTCTTCTAACATTAATAAATAAATGAAAAATTCCACACCGAGATTTACCACCAGATCAACTAAAAGGCAGGAAGAGTAAAACAAATTCAAAAATCGAGAAAAAAAAAGCATAAAAATTATCCCTTAATGCAGTTCATATAAAATACTTACTGATGCTATACTAACAATTTGCATGCAAGTCCCAGTGCTTACAGAATCATAGACCTTTCAATCAGAGTCAGTCACTATGTGTTTGTTGACTGTAACCCAAGGAAGTTCTCAGGGACAGAGGTTTGAGGTGACCTGGAGGAATAATTCCACATAGGAAAAAAACACTATCTCCAAGAATAGGAACATGGAGCATAACGTGACAACCACCAGGACCCAATTGCTGCCACCTCGAAGTCACCATGTTATAGAATCTGAGAGCCTGTGGCGTAGTATAGTCTACTTTATTGTAGTGGGTATACTGTCATGACCCATCAAATCAAAATTGATGCAGCAGAACCAGAGAGATTGTCTTTTTTATGCTATGCATTCTTCTTTCTTGCCCAGGTGCCATCATTACACAAGAAACTGTAACTCAACCAGCAACAGTTCTGTCAGAGATTTGGGTGTGTTATGGTGGTAGTAACTAATGTGGCCTCAAGCTTCTAGCCTCAAGCAGAGATGAGGAGTGAGCCACAGAGGTCTGGTAAACTCATTTCATTCTAACTCCACATCCCCAGAATTTTATTTTATTTTTTTCAGTTTTCAGATCTGACAGATCCAAAAGATTTCACAAAGCTCTTTCTGGAACCACAAAACGCAATAACAATGCTTTATTTCTCAGATTTCTCAGAAATTGTAACCTAAAATTGGAGAAAATACAGAATCATTCATGTAACCTGAGGCAGCCATATAATAAAACATGGGACCTCTGCAGTGCCTATACCTACATCAACCTGCATCTCTGCCCTTCCCATTTCTGTCTGATTATCTATTCATTTTCAATTCCCCCTCTCATTCTGACTGCAATTCTCTTACCTCTCTCTCTCTCTCTTTCCATTTAAATCAACAGAGGGCCAGAGAGGGTTAGTTGAATACCACTTTAATCTCTCTCTTTCTCTTTGGAGCCAGTCTTATGCTATAAGCCTCTATTGGTAGGCAGCCAGTGACTGCTGAGTCTTGTTAGCTGTATCCCCTCTTGAGACTGTTTAATGTGTTGCATTGCTATTCAGTAGCCAGGGAAAGAGAGGGAGAGAGAAGGAGAGAGCAGTGATAGAGGGAAGTATGGGGAAAGAGTGTATGGGACAGCGTTCCCCCCCGAAGCCTCATGCAGCGTTGAGGAATAGTGATGGTCATTTGTCCTTGTTTGTCCTTCCTCATGCTTTGTGGGTTTTTCTTCTGTGCTGTGGTGCACAGCAGCATTCTGTCACTGTATAGTGAGGCTAGGGTTAAATAAGTTTCCACTGTTCCACCTTGTTATGAATTATTTAACTTCTAGAAATGCACAAATGCAGGTTAGTATGTAGCATCTTATAGCAACTTCTACTTTTAAAGAAGTAGTAGTTTAAAACAGAGGTGGCTACATTGACTGTGTCAATACCGATTTAGGCTAGCTTACACCTGTAGCTTAGCTAGGCAGCAAAATGTAGTAGTATAATAATTAGCAGCATTGCTGAAACAACTGATTCAGTTACTAGATTCCTCAATTTAGTCACTTGATTCCACAAGCACAGTTAAGAAGAATGTGAACTGGATTACAACTGGCTATTCATGTTGTAACCAAGCAGCAACCTTGGGGACTAAAAAATGAAGCCAACACGGAAGTGCCAAAAACTGCAGTTCTGTGAATGGCCACTTGAGGCTTGCTCCAGTCAATCCCCTAGACCCCCATATTAAAATGTCCATCTTTACAGCAGAAATAATGTTTACAGTCTGGTACAAAAAATGGGTTTGGTCTCTATAGCCAGTTTCTCCCTTCATTACAACTATATGGTAATAGATTTTTATATAACTCACCTGTTTACATTTTATTAAGGCTTAAAGTTACACATAATTTAGGGTGGGCCACTTTGATTGACAGGCTACCCGCAGATGGTGTCCTTAGCTTCTCAGTGAGACCCACCCATTGCTCCTACATTGCGCCAGCCTCTCACCTAAATATGGTAACTTCTGGCTCCAAAAAAACAAGATTCATTTGAAATCACAGTCTTAAACCTGAATCTCAGAGGTGAGACCAAATAATTTTTTTTATAAGTCACAAGGAAGTTTTAAGTTTTTGCACTCAAGTCTCAAGTCAAGTCCCAACTCAAGATCAACAAGTCCCAAGTCAGGTCCTAAGTCCTAAACTTTATGTTTCAAGTCCTAATTGAGTCATGATGCAACACATTCTCACTCTGACCTCATCACATATCAACGTTTGATCATGGACTTTCCATGTCCAGATATGACGTGCAAGGTACCCTGGGTGTGTCAGTTGTTGATGTTCTAGGATGCCGTGTCAAGTTCTGCCTGTTACATGCATTGTGTTCTTTCAAAATACATTTCTTTTTCACAGGAAATTTACCGTTTGCATAGTCTCTTTCACAATAAATACAGTATGTCAGTACAACACCTCAAACTGAAATGCATGTGGTTACATTTTGTCAACAAACGTGGTTGTGTAGGAAAAAAGAACAGGGTTTGGCTTTACAATCTTATGGGAAGCAAACGCCGCTCTTCCAAGTGAAAGTTGGTGTTTGTTGGAACCATCAACCACACCTCCCGCCCACCCTACTCTGACTTTTGCCACCTCAACTTTTGTTCTTGTCCCGCCGTGTTTCCCCCTGATGCCGCTGAGCACTGTTGAACAATAATGTAACAATATTTTGTTTACAGCTACATACTCATTGTACATGGCAGAAATTATCCTCATTATCATTTTTTCCAATTGGTGCTCATGGTCCTCTCCTGCATCTTGATTGGATGCTGTGATTGGTTCAGACAAAGTGGATCTGGTTGACTTGCTGGGAATGAATGGCGTTAACATTAGCTGATTCAGGAGATGAAGGTAAATGAACTGATTCATGGCACACAAATAATATACTTTTTAATCTTTGGGCTTTGGGGAAGGCATCAAGTATTTTTGAAGGGCTCAAATCCAAGTGAAGTTACGAGTCATTACCATTAGAGTCTAGGTCGAGTTGCAAGTCCTTTTTTTTTTTTATTTTGTCAAGTCTAAAGATACGAAATTTGTGACTTGAGTCGACACTTTTGCTAAATCTTTTCTCCAGTATATTTTTTGTTAATTACGCCTATGTGCAAACAATGAACTAGCTTGCTTCAACATGCTGGACAAGCCTTAATTGCCTCTGTCAGCTCATTAAAAACTGTTTTGGAGTTACACACCCCAGATAAATGTCATGGCTGCAGACAGCATCCATAGCTACTCTGTGGAAAAAAACCTATTTTACATGGTACCTTACCACAACCACACTGCTATTTCTCCCTTTTTCTCCCTTTCACAGTTAGGAATAGCCCGCAGTAACATTTTAAGCATCACTCTTTTGCAGTGCAGTGTTGAGGTGACTGCTGTGAACTCTACACATTAGAGCCAGTAGTAGGAAAGAGCAGTCTTACGCTGACAAGCTCTCTCTGACTTCAACGTTTGCTCTGGGGTTAAACAGCTGACAAGTGGGGCTGCATCCCGTCTTGGTGATGACACACTCCCTCACACACACCACACACTCACACACATAAATGCAGGTTGGAGGCAGGAAATAACAATTATACACAAAGGCTCCGCACACACACACACACACACACACACACACACACACATTTCCGACATTTCCGACATATGGCAGGCTGGAAGGGACTGACATGAATGAATATAAAGTGCTCTGAAGTCACATGGTGAGGCGTGAGAGTGACAGTGTGAAGTACCGCAGTAAAAAGTCAATGTAAGCTCGAGGCATATACAACATCAATCACAAAGCAGCACTAAGAATACTAACATACACTTTGTATACAGCTAAGTGGTAACACACTGAAAGGCAGTTGGATTCATGGAATCTCTCCCATTCAGACACGTTTTATGGTGAATAAAAAGCCATACAGAGAGTCGCAGACAACTATATCAATCATTTTGACACTCAGAAGCTTATGGTTACTTTCAAATTTGCATCCTGAATGCTAGTCAGAGGAAGACACACAGCAAAGAACTTATAAATCTAAAGGCTAAATATCTGCCTTGTGCAGTTTGACTTAATACAAATGAATGCTGACACAAAATAACATGACTAACATGATTATAGAGTATAGAGTAAGCACATATCAAATAATCTCTTGATGTTTCAATGTAAGGTTATATTACTTTAACTAAAGTACCAACACTACTACTAAATAGTTTGACATTCTTGGTAGACATCCAAGAGAGAGTATCAGGTATGAAAAGCTGGACAGCACCAGGCCCACGACATGATCCACACCTACTGGCTGAAGAAACTAACCTCAGCCCTTGGTATTTTTCAAGCTTCTTGTGTTCCTTCTTTGTGATGTTGCTAGTCACACCAGATTGCTACATCTACCACCACTTCCTTCTACTGCTGTTTGTCAATCAACATGTCACATGTCCGGTTGGTTAGCCATCACCAGTTTGTCAGTCTGGATCTGGAAATCCCACAGAATCTTAGCTCGGACATTCTCAGCCACCTTGTGAGTTGTCTTCCATTCTGACCTTGGGACCTCTGAGCACGGTCTCACTCCGAAGTCATCGAAATCCGGCGCATGGGCAGAGACTTGCAGCGTCAAAAACCAACAAAAAAAGGCGTCCTCTAATGTCAGCATGTTACGTGGCCCATTGCTGTTATAGTTTAACTGCACCTGGCAACATCAGGGGGAAACACAGTGGGATAAAGAAGAAAGTTAAGGGGGGCAAAAGTCCGAGTGGGGTGGGCGGAATGGGTGGTGAATGGGTCCAACAAACACAGACTTTCACACAAGAGAACAGTGTTCATGTTCTGTATGATTCTAAAGCCAAACTCTGTTATTTTTTTACGGAACCTAACCACTTCCTTTTGTTGTCTGTTTGTTGTTGAAATAAATAAAACGTCAGTTCGCAGTGTTATACTGACGTAAATTTCCTGTGACAAAGAAAGAAGAGAACTTGGTGTCCCAGAACATCAACAACCAGTGCACCCAGGGAACCTTGGATGTAGAAAGTCCATGACCAAAACATCGACATGTGACGAGGTAGGAGAGAGCATGTGTTGGACCTCCAGCCCATATTAAGATTTGTTAAGATACAATGTATATTTTTGAGCTTTAAACAGAGACAGCTTAGCCAGCTTCCCCTGCTTCCATGCTGTCGTTATGCTAAGCTAAGCTAAGCTAGTCATCTACTGGCTCAGGCTCCATATTTACAGCATAGACACAAGATTGGTATCTTCTCATGTAACTCTCAACAAAAAAGCACAAAACTGTTTTCCAGAATGTCAAACTACTGTTTTAGGGTCTGAATTGCTACTCGTCTGGGCAGCTAAATGTAACCCTACTTAACGTGTGCTTTGCTAAGTTTACAGGTATATCTAATGTCTAAGTTCGATGAGGAGACTGGCATAAAATGAAGCAGTGAAGTATGCAATGAAATTACCCAGTTCTTCCCTTCATAACTCACACCAACAACCGGATATGTTTAGGTTTAACTGTAATGTATTGCTGTTCTTTTTCCTGTCTTATTTCTTTTCAGTTAGAAATTATTTCCTTTTCAGTTAGAACAATAATCTTCCTTGTGTTAATGAATGTACACCTCTACAATGGACATTTTGTTACAGAAACGTTACATTTGTACACCTTACGCCAGGCATGAAACAGAATTGCACCTTGCTGAGGCCAAATCTCAACTGGAAAATGATACAAAATTCCTATTACAGACTAACGTATAGTCAAGTTTTACAGAAAGCCTGAAATAGCTAACAAAATTATTCAAGGTGGCAACCAAATTTAGCTTCTGTGCTTTAGAGCTTCAAACCCAGTGTACTTTAGCCACAGTTGTTTAAATGTTGAGCGCCAAAAAAACAATAACAGCAATAATTTGAAAGAGAACACCCCCGAGATCTCGGTATTAGGCAAGAACAAACTAAACCGTCTTTATAATAGTTCAACCTCGTTTCAAAAGTTTTGAGAGATTTGAGAGTTTTAAGAGTGCACTAGAGTTCCTACCATCACCCTGATAAAGGAACTGTCTGCCCTGCCTCCCAAGGAGATGAAGAAGATGAAGAAAGCTGAATCCAATGAGTAGTGAAGATGAAGACTGAGGATGATGATGGTGAAGATCCGGTGAGAAGATGGAGATGATGAAGATGAAGACCAGGAAGCAGTGGGACGATGGCGACTCAAACAGCACAGTTCTGTCTGTAGTACAGTCTCAACAAAGAAACAACCTGCACAAAACGTGCAGAGCAATCATTCAGTTATCCATATTTATCCACACTTCAGTTGAATGTCTTCTCAGGCAATCATCAACACATCATAACGTTACATACTACAGTGCATATCTCTCATTAACTATACATATTACCATCATTGCACTGACATATTTTAGCTTAAACATTAATCCTGTCTGTTCACCTTAAAGACCAGCTTATTCTGAACATAACAGCCATTTAACCACACAACACAAAACACATTAACATTGACTGTTTCTGCCCACAGCTCAATTAACAGTAACTTCACATTTTTCCCTCAATGTACATTTTCAAATAAAACCACTTCCATTAATATTCCTATCAGGTTATTAACTCACCCTGACTGTTTTTTGTTTTTTTACACACAATAAAGCAACAAGTTCTCAAGTTTAGCAATTACTCTCAATGTTAGCAACAGCTCAAGGTTAGCAACAACTCAAGGTTAGCAACAACTCAAGGTTAGTTAGCAACAGCTCAAGGTTAGCAACAACTCAAGGTTAGCAACAACTCAAGGTTAGCAACAGCTCAAGGTTAGCAACAACTCAAGGTTAGCAACAGCTCAAGGTTAGCAACAACTCAAGGTTAGCAACAACTCAAGGTTAGTTAGCAACAGCTCAAGGTTAGCAACAACTCAAGGTTAGCAACAACCAAAATGCTAATCGCTCAGCTAGGAGTTAGCTTACCGGAATATTCGACACACACACACCTGTTTGGACAGGTCAGCAGCTCCGCGGCGGTTGTAAACTCCTCTTTTAGCTTCCAAAGGATCCTTCCTGATTTATTATCACTAGTTTTCTACTTTAATCAAATCAGTTAGGGTGTTCAACTTCCGTGCAATGAGCAGCCTGCTGATGCTGCTGTCGTGCTCGTGTCTCTATCTGATTTAAAAAAAAAAAAAAAAAAACACGTCACACGCACCCATACCTCCCTCTCTCATTTACGTCACTAGGGGGTGCTATTTGACCATGATAACTGAGGGGAGTATTTATTCTAATACTGTCACCTGTCTGATGACTTTGTTTTCATAATGTCTGATCAGAGTACCAGGCTACATAAACATTATTGGATGTGGAGGAAATATTTATTGTAGTGGTTTATTGTTATTTTCATGTTTTGGAGTCAGGGATGTATGTGTTTTGTTGTGTTTTTGAGTGCTACGTGTGATTTGGATTTTTCCTGCATGTAAACCACAAAATGAGGTGTAGACTCCTGTCTGCAAAGTTTCTAACTGTTTTTTCTGGGCTCACAAAAATCCATAAAATTAGTTAAAATTATTTTCCAGCACCACAGAAACTGCGCCAGTGGAAAGTCAACTGGGATCCTTTATCCTGGTGGTTGTGGTGGTACGTCCTTCAGTGTGACATAATTACATCCTGTATGTAACAAATGTAGTTATCAGTAAAGTTAAAAACACAATCTTTTTTCTAAACCTAACCAAGTAGTTTTGGTGCTTGAACCCAACCATGCTGCCACCACATATTTTAACACATTACATGCCACCACCATGCAATGCAGCGTTAACAAGTCGTGGTCATTTCACAGGTTTTTCTTAGATCACAATGCTTCTTATCCAGACACTGTGGGAGCAGAGGAAAAGTGTGTGTATCGTGCAAAAGTCTGCCCCTTATGCATAAAGCTACATCACAGACAGGATGAGCAGTGGATCACGTGAGAAGCAAGACACCTGCCATGTAAGATGAGAGGCCGGATCTTAGAAAGGAGAAGAAGTTTGAATCTTGTAGCCGATTGTGGAAACATTCCCGCTGTGATTTTGGATTTGGTCACCAAGTGCAGTGAAAGCAGTGCAGCTTGAGGGACACATCCTCCTCACGGATGTTGAGCAGATGTCAGTGGCAGCAGGATCATGAGTGCCTCGCAGACATTGCACTTGACTACTGGGCAGAGCTGAACTAACTGATGGGATTACACACCCTGCATAGCCCGGCTCGTATATCTGCTGTTAGTAGCTTGGACTTGATTTTGCACAAGGCTTTATTTTTGTATGGATATACCAGTTGGTCAGTTATTACAAACTAATGCTGGGCAGCCAAACACGGCTCAAACCCACTCTGAACTTTAATTCAAATTCTTATGGAGAGTCCTTTTTCTTGTTTGACTGAAAATTAAGTGACAAGTGTTTTGATTGTGTATCAAGCAAAATGCCCAAACATCCCATGCCAACTCAAATCTTTTGCTGTTTGTACTTAATATCAGTGGAGACTGAGCCTCTTTGGGTTTTAGGCTGATGGCCCAGCAAAAGAAACAATCTGATGATGCCACATTTGGCTCTGCGAGATGGTGATTTTGGCATATTTATTTATTTTCTGACATTTTATGAACAGAATGATTAATCAATTAACCGGAAAAATAATTAATAGATTAACTAACAATCCAAATAGCTTGTTGATGAGGACCTATCTCAAAGTTTCTGAAGAAACCAAATGTGCATTGCATTCATTACATCAATGACACTGACGGCATTGACAACATTTCCATAATGCAAAAAACAAGCAAACAAACATAACATGAAGATGCTAACAACCTTGAAGCTTTTTTGAGGAAAGACACAACACTAGCTGTTTTTGATTGTCCAATAATTTTTAAAAAATTATTATATGTTAACAAATTAATTATATTTTACTTTACACCTTACAGTGAGTGTCTGTATTGTTTCCTAGGATCCTTATTGATCCTGCAAAATAATTGTGTTTATGTTATGAATAGCTCCCAAATTGTGACACTGACAGAAAAGTTTCCAGTTAAGAAAGATGATTGTTTCATAAGATCCAATCTATCAAACTCAGCTCGATGCAGACCCAACTGTAATCTCATCCATTTGGAATGTGTTCTGGTGCTGCTGTTACTTTTACACCAGCAATCATTTTATTTTAAGAGAGGGTGTAAAGTTTTGTCCGAATGACAGATACCTCATCCTTTAACACATGAGGAAGAATCATTGTGTTGGTGGCAAACAACGGAGACATGTGAGGAAGACTGAGGGGAGAGATGGAGAAAATGTGATCAGGGAGGCAGTGAAAGATAAGGGAGGAGGTGAAAGAAAAGAAGGGAATGCAGGAGTAAGGGGCAAAGCCCACAGGAGGAGACAGAGGAGGATGTGGGAGAAGAGAAAAAGGCATGTTTGAAAGCAAAGGAATAATAGATGAGTCCTATAGGATCCGACCATAAGGAGATAATGACAGAAATGTTAACTGGGGAGTATATAATACAAGATTCTGTAGATTGTAAGGCCAAAAGAAACATACATTTTTTCAACAAAAAAAAAGAAAAAAAGCCACTATTCAAATAACAGTCAGGCTTAAAAATAACTACTGTGTTTTGCACAAACAGATAAAAGCTGCAAACTAATAAAAAAATTCTTCTTGTATAACAACAGAGTCATGTCATACTCCCCACTCTGCTGCTCAGAGTTTTTCTTGCGAGATGTATTGTTTTCATTTACCTGTTATTTCCACCTGCTGATACTGAACGAATGCCAATGAAACAACTCTTTATGTTAATGGTTAAAAAATATATGTCCATATTTCATCAGTGACTGTGTAATAAACATGAGATCAAAATGACAATTATCATTAGTTCTCTCTGGTCTTGAGAGTAAGGGCACGCAAGCGACGCGGGCGACACTTGAAATGCAATACTCGCACAATAGGGGGTAGCAGAGTCACCAGTACATTCCGGCGAGCTAGTACTGCTGTAGCTGGCTAGTACTGCTATTTTATTAGAGTGCAGGTAGTCTCGCTCACCAGACCTTTCTCAAGAAAAGAAAGGTCTGGCTGGGCCGACTCTCACTTTAAGATTGGAGTAAAAAACGCCCGGCTGCTTGTATTTCTTTCAACCAATCACAGTCGTTCTGGGTGGTGCCACAGCAACAGTGTGCTTGCAAAAATATTGCTGGGGGGAAACAGGTTTTGGTGTAACACGCCCACAAAAATAGCGCCTACAGGACGCGAACCATGGCAGAAAAATGGCTACATCCCCGCAAGATCAAACACCGTAAAAGTTTCAGACTTCAGTGGGTGGCTTGTTCCGCCCAATGAGAGGCTGATCTATGCAGCGAACTTCCGCCCACTCAGACTAGAGTGCAGGGCACTAGAACTGTCATATAAATGGGGGTGTGTCCGTACGAGTTTGCAGTTTTTCCTCCTCGCCCGCCATATTTCATACCTGCTTCTTCTGTGAATAAAAAAATTGGTTAATTTCAAGTACGTCGCATGCATTATCACCCCCGCTGGCAACACATGGTATTACACACGTCGCTGCGTCGACTGCAAAAAAATGGACAACACATGTTGAGATGCAAGCATGCATCATGGTGGCCAATTGCGTCTCAATGCATCCCAATGCATTTGCATCTGTGTGCCTTTGTGTCGACTATGAAACGGCCCTAAGAGAAATAGGTTACACATTGTACAAATGTCACTGTCTACTTACAATATTTCTGTTTCCTTAGATTGTTTCCATGTTACCCATGTTTCCATAGCTCCTTCAGAGGTCATAAAGAGGTGTAAAAAGAATAATGTCGACCAAAAAATAAAGGAATTATGCCCTTTGGGCAACTGGGCGGCTTTCAATGGAAAATATCTGTGCAGGAAGTGTTGAGTTTTATTAACAGAAGGTTTGATCTTAAAATGTCACAAAAAAAGTTGAGGTTTATGTGGTTACCCATTTGCTTACTTTTGTGTACTGTTGGTCTGGTGTTTGATCTAGGTCCCTTAGTTCCCCCTGTTTACAGTGCAGCCAAACAAACTTACAGCATTTTAATAGCAAGGTGAGCCAATTATCACTTCCTTCCTTTCATCATGCCATGAGTACCTGCGATATGATAACATCCTCCTTACAAAACAAGTCATTTTTCACACTACAGCAGGACACAATAAAGTCATCCTGCTGAGGAGTTGGAGGTGTGCAGCCTCTCACATGCAGCGCTTCATCTAACAGCTTATTGTAGCTGCTCCTGACTTTTCAAACACTCACTGAAATATTGAGAACTAATTTGCTGATTTAAAAAAATGCCAAAAAATGACCATGTCTTGTTTTGAGGACACATTTGTGATAAACAAATGAAGCTCTATTGAAAGTTCAGTCAGGAAGACAATACTTTTCATGCTCAAGCTGTAAGTTTTCTTTCTCACCCTGCCATTCTCTCCTTGCACGCATGCTCACTCACCATCCCTAGGTGTTATTGTCTGGGTCTGTAAACTAAGTCATCAACTGTTTTTCACCTGATTTACAATCAATCAATAGCACAGCGACACACCTTCTCTGTCAGCCTATCATCTTACTGCTCATTTTAAATATGGTTCTTTCTCTGCTGTAGTTTATTCTTGCTGCTGTCTTGCATGCCCTCCACCTCCCCATCACCACCTAAGGCGGATAAATCCATAGTCTTTACCGATGCCTGCCTCAGCAGTCAGCAGACTCAGATTCATCAACCACCTCCACCAATGTAAGGACTCCATGAGGAGATTTATCTTTCTGCGGCTCAGATGTCTCTCGATCACAAAATGTCCCCCTCTGGTGTCCAAGCGCCAAAGACTTATGTTAAATCTTCTGTTAATTTGTACACTTATATTCCGCATTAAATATTATCTTTACATTTGCTTTGCATCCCTTTGAGGTATTTTTGTGTCTGTTTGTAGTTATTTTGAGTCCCTTCCTGGTTGGTAAGTGCTAATTTGAGTGACCTTTGCCGGTGAAAGCCAAAGTGACCCCCTGACACTTTGGGCCCCTGGGTCTATGCCCAGTAGGATCATTCAGTAATCCATCCATGACACTAACATCCATTCAGCAGTATCACCCAGATATGCCAATCACAGGGACAGGAAAAAAAAAAAACAGAGCCTATATACTTATCCTTGCTGCTTTAAAGGAACTATATGTAAGAAATCTAAAGCAAATAGTCGTAAAATCCTCCTAATATGTCACAGAGACTAAGGAATAATGTTCATATAACACACTGATCTCACCGACAACAATAGTACAGCCAGAATATTTGCATCTAGAAAAATTTTTTGCAGCAGAGAAGCTGGACTTGCTCGAATGGTCCCTGCCACGGCAGCCGCCTGTGGGCAAACAAATCAGTCTCCAGTGTGCCGATGTCCAGCAACCTCGAATCTGTGGGGGGGGGGGGGGGGGGGACATGACTCGCGGCAGTATTTTGAATTTGAGTGCAGTAACCGTTTTGGCCACATTCTTACATACAGCGCCTTTAAGCAGTCTTAAGATGCAAAAGCAAAACAGGATATCCTGTTGACGTTTTAAGTAGCTGAATGAACTTTAAAATGCTAAAGCACATTCAACAGCATCACCCAGATGTGCCGATCACAGGCACCCTTCTAAAATGCAGACTATGAAATGACAAGACGCAAAAACCTTTAGGAGGAAATAGTCTTCTGAGGGTGCACTGGAGGAAAACAGTAAACATTTAATTTTGGGTGGTAATAACATTACAGTAACGACATAGTTACTGTAATGTAATAATCTTACCCAAAATCCTGTCAGTAACACATTTTGTTACATTGTTACTGCTAAAAATCACATATTACTGTAACGCTTTACTCTTGAAACATGTTACCCCCAATACTGTTACGAAATATATAGACACAATGAATGGCTATTGCTGACAAAAATCCTTCCATGGTTTGGTTTCCTGACACACCGATGAATTTCAGCTTTAACTGTAGGGCCACTTGTGCCATCTCGCTCTACATTGTCTCTTCCTTGGGGAGTGGGTCTTGAATAAAGATGTGAAGATTTCTCACATGCTCTGTTGTGTAGCATGCAGAGGCTACCCCCACCCCACCTCCATCAAGCCAATTACTTTGACAAGAGCAAGAAGACACACACACACCCACACACACACACACACACACACAAACAAACACACACACACAGCAATGTAAAAAAGCCTATGTTATGAACAAGAATATATACATTTTACCCAAGCTGGCTCACAGGCTATATTTGTGTGAGTGTGTGTGTGTGTGTGTGTGTGTGTGTGTGTACGTGTGCGTGTGCGTTTGTGTGTGCATGTCTGAAGTTTTCCCTCAGATGAAGTTGTGTGTCACAGCAGTGATAGGCATGAGTAGCACCTTGTCTGTGATGAGATGAGAGCGAGAGGTGGCTGTGAAGTGTCTCTACTGAAGCGGAGTGTGTTTTCAAAGGAGGCAGACCTTGTCAAGTTTAAAGAACTTAACATGTGAATACAGACTTTGGTTGAGAGATGACAACTTAAAGAAGGGTTCAGTGGCTCCTGAAGGAGCCGAGAGAAGAGGGATAGGCCTTAAAGGAAGACGAGAGACCCAGAGGAAAGTGTTGGAAACTGGGAGAGAAGGTATTAGTTTATTATGATCCCCATTAGCCAACACCCTGACGTTAGCTAGTCTTCCTGGGGTCTGATATATGAATCACATAGTTTAAAAAAGAAGTATATACACTACAGTCATTCAAGCATTACATTAAAGAAAAAAAAATCCATAATCACACCATTAGACACCACAAGCAAAACAAAGCTGTTTGTTAATTTTAATCTGAAAGTTAACTGAACTGTCTTTTTAGATAATTATGTTTGCTACAATGTCAATAAAACGCTGTGGTTTCTTGTTTATTCTCGCTGAAGTGTAAACCCCATAAGTAACAATGATGTCCCACTTTTTCTTACAAATTGTGATCTTATAAACAAATCTTCAGTGACTGTGTGGGACCCCTAGCTTTTTATGAACACAAACTTATATTCATTTATTGAATGAACATTGCTGTGGATATGCTAGAATTAGCCAAAAGGCTAGGCCAAATGTTAAAACAGACTTACTAAAAGTAAAAGAACAAAACAAGTAAAGGAACACAATTATTGAAAAAAGAGAGAAAGTCAACACGCTTTGAGAGGTATTTTCATGTTTAAAAACCTGTTGGTGAGGACCAATGCCAAACTACATTTTATCTCAGTTGAAGGAGTGAATTTATGGAACAGCTGAAGTGAGGAACTGAAAACATGTAGAACATTAAGCAGGTTTAAATAAAAATTTCAAAATAACTTATTGATCAAATATGAAAATGGATCATCAGACTGTAATACTGATGAAGAAGAACAGGGTGCAGGAAGTGTGTAAGTTCCCTTTTGTAAGTTGCTTTTCTTTTTTAGTTGGTGCTATTTTGTCTTGTTTGCCTGTTTTGGTTTGTTTTTTGTTGATTGCTTCAAATGATTGTCAAGATGTCAAGATTACTTCTGTTCTGAAGGCGTTTTCAGAATCCTGAAAGACTGGATAAAAAAATATTTGGTCTGTTATTTGTTTAAAAAAGAAAAAAATACAACTAATTTTGTAAATTGTCATGTTATTTCCAAACCCAGGTATTCCAGCATTTGTCTTTGTTCTGTCTGTGAAACACCAGTAAAATATAGTAAGTTATTTTGTGTGGCAGTACATTGTTGTATGATGGACAAAAACACGACAACAATGACAGATAATGTTGCTCTATTGGATGTGTTAATAAACAGCTGATTGCTAACATGTTAGCCATTAAAGGCTGATGATATGTCAGAGTTGTGTTCACAACTTGTTTTCCACTGCCCAAGACTGGCCAAAATACTCTGTTAAGACAGGTTTAAATCTACAGTGATCGATAGTCACCTGGGGGCAACAGAACAAGTTATAAACACACCATTTACATTTTATCTATTGAAGCTGTTAATGGTGAACATGTTAGCAAACCATTAGCGAATTTCAAATCCAGCAAACATGGAGCAACATTATCATTCATTTGGAGTTGCGTTTGTAACCAGATGACCTAAGTGTCCACTCTTCACTCTCTTTCTAACTCTGTTTTTGGTCTCCACCAACTCCTGAACAATATTTGGGTGATGAGAGCTGTAAAGCTGAACCAAACAACTTAGCTTTGGGCCAGAAAACTAAAACAATAACGTAAAAGATGCTTAAATGCTCTCCAGCTAGGGAACTGCAGAATCATTTCTCATGGCCCTGTTTAACATTACACAGCCATCTAATTAACTGCTATATGTTGAAATATTGAGCTTAAAGATTGATTAATTAATCGTTTTGTTAAGAACATCTGATATGCAGCTTTAGTTCTGAGCATTTTACATTAGCCTCAGTAATGAGTGAGTTAGCCATGGTAATCAATACTTTATAGCTATGCAGTCGCCTGAGGGAAAAAAATGTTAACAAGTAGAAGCTTTATCTGAAAAGTGGTTATGGCTGTCTGGAGGAAACAGGCCTCACTATACAGTAACTTGAAAGTAATGTGCCATTTGCCATTTCCTAACAAGTATGAAATTTAAAGTGGAGGGAGACATAAAAAAGAACTGGCATTTCACTGATGGGGTTAACTGTTAGAAAATAACAGTATAGAAAGTAAAGTGCAAGTTAATGGCACTTTCACATTTGTAGCCTGAGACACAAATTACAGCAATTCAAAAACACCCTGCAAAGGGCGACGTTCTGTGAACCCATAAAAAGCGGACAACATAAATAAAAGCACCAGGGCTGATGTAGTCATTAGTCTGCCACAGTAGCAGAGGGCAGTGTTGCTGACCCTGAAACATCATCACAGTGCACATACCTTATGTTACATTGTGAACAGCCTGAATAAAGTTTTTTTTAAGTAAGTGAGTCAGTTGGCCAATAAGAGAGACTACCCAAACTTTTGAAGCTCCATTGGTCTGAAAAATGCCCCAATGAATAAAAAGCCCATTTCCCCAACAGCCTGTGACCCCAAAACAAATGCCCATTGCTCCAAAGTCCTGTTTCTCCAAAAATACACACAACTACACAATACAAGTTTGCATTGTATGTTTTGGTAAACCACAGAGTTACAGTTATCAACAATGCTGTAGTGAATGCGTGGTTAGGTTTAGGTACTAAAACCCCTTTGTTATGGTTAGGGAAAGATCATGCTTTGGCTTAAATCGCCCAAAATAATTTCACAAAGATTGCTGCAAAAGCAGAGACAGGTCAGTAAAAAAACATCTGGGTTCAGTGGCTCAAAGCCACAAAGGGTCAGTACCTAGAATCAATGACTCAAACACCTCTAGGAAATTGAAACTAACTGCAGGCAATGTGTATTTGCGGAGAAATTGGACTGTTGGAGGGTTTTTTTTTGTATAACAGGCTGTCAGAGAAACTTGCTCTTGGTCCAATGTGACATTTATCAGACTAATGGTCCTTTGGGTTTTGGGCATTTGGGACAATGGCAAGGCACCCCAATAACACCTACTCCCCATCAAAGCAGAACACTCTTTCAACTCTGATGTCCTCTCACTGTTTTAATATGGTGATGAGCCAGTGGCATATCTAGAAAATGTTACTTGAGGTGGTAAGGGACTCATGAAAGCACTGATTCTGCAGGGTAACGGCAAGAGTAAATAACAAATAATGAAACAGAACAGAGAGCAAACATACCATGAGGTCCAGCTGGATTTGTGGTAGGCACTGCTACTTCTGTCTCCCTGCCTTTACATCTCTTTATCAATTTTTGTTTGTGTCCTTCTTTCTGGCTTTCTCTCGTCTTTCTCACTCATTTCTTCAAAAGAGAAGTTTGTCTTGCTCTGCCTCTGTTTAACACAGTAGAAGCATGTAGTTAACACAAGGTACAATCAAACAATCAATCCAGTGATATTTAGATCAGTGGTTCCTAACTGGTGTGTCATGGTGCAAAAGTGGATTGCAGGCTTATTCTGAATGGGCAGCAAAGTAACAGCAAACGCTTCAAGATTCTAAAAAACACACTTTACTGTTTTGTTTTGTTTTTTTTTGGGTACAATGAATTTCCATCACAGAGTGTTTATTTTTGAAGTACTGTTTCCTGCTGTAGAGTAAGTGACTAACAGACAACTACTTGACAGAAATGGCAAACTAGCTTGACAGTATGGCCAAACGCAAGCATGACACAAAATATATTAAACTGTGTCGACCTTGAACTAATGACTAAGCGGAAAGCTGGACCAGCTGGGAACAATTTTAGATCACGGCTAAAATATTCCCAATCTGAGAGTCGGAGGCAGCCTGCTTGTGTGTAGACTCGTGCTCATATTAACAGTTAGAGGAAGGCAACCCTGGATTTTATTAACTTGCCAACCAGATAAAGCTAACCAACCTTTTCACACAAATATTTTTACTAACTGAGTTAAGCTTTAAACAGAGAAGCTCGGACTTCAGTCATTCCCCTTTGTTTTACATGGGCTGACTATCTGTAAGCCAGCACACCCCCCTCCTTTTACCTTTTACCTTTCACCTTGGCCACCCATGACACCCTGTACATCTGCCCCTCAGAAGAACTTTTGACATTAGGTAATCCACTTAATAACTATCACTGTCTACAGCCTTAAGTATAATCTTTTTTTTTTTTTTGCCTTTATTGTTTTTTAACTTTAATGTTGCACACTAATGAAGAGTTGCTTGTTCTGAGCACAAAGATCATCCATCTAAAGTAAAAAAAAGTACAATAATTGCCTGAAGCTGTAAAGGTGTACCTAATAAACTGCCAATTCTGCGGCAAATCAGGCTGTGGGTATATCTGTTTGTGGATGTATGTGTGTGTCTGCATGCCTCTATGTGTGTGTTTCACTCTGGGTTTGGGCTTAATTGCCTCCTCTGTATTGCCCTTCCTTTTATTGGACTTTCCTCACTTCATCACCATCTGAAGAACACCACCACAGGTCTGTCAGGGTCACAGGAAACACACTGTACTTTAACAGACATTGGCTGATGGAAAATCACCCAGGAGAGGCTTTGATCATTTCAGTGAAAATTGGACCAAGACAAAATAATAAAAATGTCTTTGGCATCAGGCCCACTGAGCACTAAGTTCCTCTACAGGGACGGAGAAATCCCCAGAGAGGAGTTTTAATACCAAATTGAGATATCCACCACTTTTGACATTCGCAATTTGAAAAATGATTGATAGCTCAAATTACGCAGTCTTATGATAGACGTTAACAAGCCCTTGGTACAGAGAATGATAAGGCCAACTGACTGGATCCTCTAAGTACTGGAGATATGACATGATGAATTTCAGGTAATGATTTTGTTAAACTCAAATTGATATATAGGCCACATAGTGTTTTGAATAGTGATGGAAACAGCAGTTCTTTTCAGTGCACTGAATCACTACAATAGTTCTTCAGAAAAAAAAAAAAAAAAAAAAAAACTTCACCTAATTGTTTAGTGCTTTACTGGAACTCCAACTATGTGCCGTTACACTTGTTGATTGAAACATGGCTGAACGTTCAGTACAGCTGAAAGACTGCTCTCATGCACTTTTCATATATATGCCCAAAGAAAGTAATGCAGCACAATTCGTATGTAACACACATAAGCCAGTAATTCGTACAAACACGTATTCTTATACAGTGGTTCGTATGATATTTTACAAAAATGTATACAACAGGTTAGCACCCACAAATAACATTACGTAAAACACTGTACTTCAGGTAGAGTAATATAGATTAGGTTTAGGCAAGTAAAGCTACTTTGGTTAGGTTTAGGAGAAGACACGTGGTGACGATGTACCTTAAAACTGGACAGGAACAGACTGAAAGGGACAATCAGGTGTGCAGAGAGGATTACTGGGACTAATGTTCCCTCCATCGAGGACCTGTACCGGTCAAGGGTCAGGAAACAGGCAGGAAACATTACTGTAGACCCCTCACACCCCGGACGCAAACTGTTTAAACTCCTCCCCTCTGGTAGGCGCTACAGAGCACTCTTCGTCAAAAACTACCTGTCACAAATACAGTTTCTTCCCCAGGCTTTCGCTCTGATAAACTCAGAGTGGCAGGACAAACAACACTTGCATCCTTGTATATTGTATATTTCTATATTTGATGTATATTTGCATATTTTCTGTATATTGCATATTTCTGTATATTCCACTTCTTGTCTAATTTTTGAGTACTTATGTCAATTCTGGTACATTGAGAGCAAGTCCACCGGAGTCAAATTCCTTGTATGTACACGCGTATTTGGCGAATAAAGCTGATTCTGATTCTGATTCTGAATTAACTCAAAGTTTATTTGGTTTCACATAGGACATGAACTCCTGGGGGAATGTCCTGTGTTTTGTTCGGTTAAAGGTTCTTGGATTTCGTGATCCATTCACCACTCCAGCCTGCCTCCTTGAGTGGACTACTTACTTCTTTACTCCTATCAGTGCATTGTTGATATGATCACAGCCTTCCCACTTGCATAGGTTACGCAGGAATTGTTGTGTTACTTTCTGTGGTATACATAATAACAGTGCATGAGAACAGCCTTAAGTGTGAAGGCTGCAACTGTGACTAATGCTCTGATGGTAGTAAAGGAGTAAGCTGTACAATGAATGAAAGTCTGCATAAGGAGGCAAGATGGGGCAGTGGATTGGTCTAACAAACACAGGACTTTTCCCCAGGAAGTCAGTGTTTAGATAACTTTAACTTATTTTAAGGTACCTCTTCACCATGTTTCTTTTCCCAAACCCAACCTAAGTAACTTTATTGTCTAAACCTAACTTAGGTAACTTGATGACACCCAACCATGTGTCTTTTCCTCAACCTAACTGATGTAACTTTATGTTGAGTACGTAACATGATGGGGCTATTCATGGGGCACTAATTTGTTAGATCTTATCCAGTGGGTATTTTTGATTTAAAAAGGTTCTTTGTTGTCTTAAATTTTATAGAACCTTTTTTTTTAGACAGATGGTTCCTTGATAGAGAATATAGAATCTTAGGGTGTTATATTGAGCCTTAATGTTTTATATAGAACCCCAATGAACCCTTGCAAATCACTGAGAGCTCAACTAAACTGAGGAATGAACGAATCATTTCAAAAGTGATTCAGTTCAGTTTGTTCACCAAAAAGATTTATTTTTCTGAGCGAATCATTCACAAACGACATAACAGCAGTTTTGAAAAAGACAACTCACATTCACACAAAGGGAAAGAAAAAGACTAAGATATGCTTCATATCTAATGTATACAGCATGTTTAAGAACTCGTAGTTTTCTTAAGTAAACCTTTTTTTCACATACAGTGGAGCCAGAAAATAGAAAGCCATAAACCTCTCAAGGGTTTTCAAAATGAAATGGATTTAAAGTAATTCTATTACATCATATGTTCCATTTGCTATTAATAAACTTGAACAACTGTCAAATTAAAAAGTTCTCTTAGACAAAGAATAAGGAACTCAAGATGAATCACATGGAAAAGAAACAGCATCATATTTTTGAACTCTCTTACTTAGCCAGAGGCGCAAATCTGCTTTCTCTGTAAATCACAGAGATCCTACATATCAGAGAAGTTCTGCTGTCAACCATGGACTTTTAACATTGTGAGTTTGATTGTGCCCTTTGGTCTCACGCAACACGTTCAGTCTATTTTACCTTCATATTCATTTTCTAAGACATAAACATAACATTCAATTCAGTATGTAACAAAAGAATGTAAGATATGAAAGGTTGACTTCCTAGCTTGGTGGTGGAGGATGTCATGGGCTTAGACGCATAGGTGTCATCCATGCAAAACTAAAAGGAAAGGTTCAAAATTTTGGGAAATACTCTTATTTGTGTTCTTGCTGATTTTTTGATGAGAAGATTTATCTCACTATTATGTCTTTCCATTGAGTCTAGAGCTGGACTCAGGATGTGATTAGCTTAGTGTAGCATAAAGACTGGCAGCAGGGATAAACAGCTAGCCTAGGTCAATTTAAATGTCAAGAATATGCCTACCAACAACTCTGCAACTCGCATACCGAAATGCTGTATCTCATTTCAGTGATGTGTGCACAAACAGAAATGTAAAAATATATCTATTTTTTTGGTATTATGGTAGGTTACATACTGAATCTGGTTATTGGCAAATAATAGCCACTGCCACTGCAACCTAGATTAGATATATTGCCATAAGAGTTTTTGCACACATTCATGTCATTTTATTTAACCTTTATTTAACCAGGAAGTCCCATTAGCCCTTTTTAGATAGGAAGTGTGCAAATTTGTAGGAAAGCCCAATCAGTCTTAGCAGTATAAAAGCAAAATCGGGGAGTGTGGCAAAATGCCGCCTAACTAATTTTGTTTATACAGAATGTGCCTTTTTTGGGGCAATGGGGGGCGTGAGCAAGTAACAAAATGTGTAGCTCAGCGTGTGATGTAAACAGTGACGTGGGAGGGAAGCCACGGCTAGTCAGTCCTTCGGCAATTCTCTCGTAAGTCGGCCCATCCTTCACTGTCCCCATCATCTGATGGTTAATGGCCTCTTTGTTTGCGAGGACAAATAGAGTGCGCAATTCCTTGTCTCCCCAGTTGCTCATCTTTACAGTGTCTGTCAGGTTTGCGTTTCCCTCCTGCTACTAGCTGCTCGCTAATTGCTGCTATCTACTGCCAGTGGCTCGCACGTGCGGCGTCATCAGCAGCTCCTCCCACAAGTCTTCAACAGCCCCTCCCGTTGCGGAAGGCTGCCTCGGTCTTTTTAAACAAAAAAGGGTTCCGCCAATATGACTGCCCTACAAGGCGGAAAATTGGGCACCTCGGATCAACAGATCAACTGTGTGTCTAAACGCTCGCAGCTTGCCGGCAAAATGGCCCAACATTCGTGGAAAATCTGGCAGTGTAAAAGGGGCTATTGAGATTAAAAAATCTTTGATACAGGAGAGACCTGGCCAAGGTAGCAGGCAATCAAAACACATTTAAAATGCAACAAATACAACATATAATACAAAAATCCCCAATATAACAACTATGCAAACATAGTGGCCTTTCTAGAAAAACACGCACATGTCACTGTCACCACATTCTTCATGATGCCCTTGAATTCACTGATGGATATAAGTGTTTCTAATTTTAGATCTTTTTGGAGATTGTTAGATTATGTGGAAAACATTTTATCTGCTAAACATCAGCACGTTGGCACTGTTGTGTTGAGCATGTTAGCTTACTGAAATTAAGTTCAAAGCATTGCTGTACCTTATTACATTTTAACAGAGCTGCTAACATGGCTGTGGACTCTTGTTACATAATGTATAAAAGGCAAAGGTGTGTCTCTTTGTTCTCTGTGTTGAGTTTACTGAGTTTTGGGATTTGCTGAACAGTACTGCAAATTAATTAAGAATACAGGTTTTTTAGCGTATGACCAAATTGTTGTTGCAGTTGTAAATGTGAGTACCTAACAAAGTCAGCTTTGGTATTTCCTTGCATCTCTTGCCTGAGACACATGTTGTCCTAATCTCCAATAACACGTATGATCAAGACCTTATTTCATCTTTCATTGTGTGATGTATTTCTTCTTCGTTGTGTCCTTTGTTCTCCGTACAGTGAACTGTGATGAAGCTGATTTGTTAAAAGCGCTCTACATATAAATGTGACTTAACTGGACTTGACAGGGAAAGCGCTGTATTGGTTGTTTGAACTCGGCCTCTTTGCCAGAAGGGTGAACATCTTTCTCTATAGCGTTAACCAGCCCTTCACCATGTGTCAGGAAACTCACATGTCAAGGAGGAGAAGGGAGATGATGAAAGATGATGACAGAGAGTGCATTCATACATGGGTAGATAGACACATAGAAATGAGCAGCACAAAGCATTGCACAATGCATGCAGCAGTAGTAATGGCAGTACTCAGTCTATAGCGGAGGCCTTGAGGGGATTTTTTCTGGTGTAGCAGTGGCACAAAGCTCTTACTAAACCAAGGCATTCACCCCTTAAGGGACTTAAATGTGCGTCCGGAGGAAAGTAAAGTGTTGTAATAGATGGTCAATGTCATGGTGGTCTATTGTGTTTGCCTTGTAGGTGATAGCTACAGTGATGGGGTCAAATAAGATAGGAATAGGCAGTCCAATTCCCCCTGTGAGTGAGGTAGAGAGCGTGAGTGTTTTTGGATGTGAAGCTGGAGACTGACCTCTACAGCTCATCAGGTTTTCTATTGGCTGTGAGGAAGCTGTTTTCTATGTGTTTCTGTGAGTATGTGTGTGGTGTTCAACAGTGAAAATGTAGCAAACACAGCCATAAAAACTATGGTACAAGGCAAACATCAATAGCAACTCACCAGCAAGAGGTGGGTGAACGCTGGGGTTGAATGAGGGGTTACACACCATTAGGATGCTGAGAAAAAGCAGTTAGGAGCATAGAACAAATCAAAGTAACTGTGTTCTTTTTGAACTACAGGGAAATGTCCCTGTAACTCCAATCATTACCTGAGTTCAGCAGCCGGGGAAACTTACCTGATGTGTAGGTGCTTCAAAAGCACATCGACAAGCTTGTCAGAAGTTTGCCACAGCAGAATGTTTTAGTCATCCCAGCCCTCGAGGTCCAATCAGATGTCTGAGCTCCTGTGTTTCCCTCCTGATGGGCCTATGCTCTACCTGTGTAGTGCAAAACTGACAATAAGTTGATCAGAGCTTTTCAAAGCTTGCCTGTTCTTTTATCTGAAAGACTAGAGGAATAAACATCCACAAAGCTGAATTATATTGCTGCGAGTAAGCATTTTTGGTTTGGGATAAATAACAAGACTTGGATTGGCTATGCACTGTAAACTTGTAACTTGTAACTCATCTCACTAGCATCCTCCCTGTGTCTTGGAAGGGATACACCTTCTGGAGGGCACTCTGCAAAAATACAGCAGCTATTTTAAACAATTTTTCAATCTAATACAGAATCTTCATATTGTGTTTGGCATCAGTTGACCTGTCCTAACAGACGGAGTGAGGGAGATGCCAATCAAGCAGATTTAGAGAAAACACCTGTGTGGGAGGACTATGACAGTCTGGAAGTATTTCACTGAGGGTCCTTACATAAAACTAAGCTGCCCATGCAGTAAACAGATACAAATATTTTTAATTGGTGCTACCTGACCAGAGAAAACAGAGAAAAAGAACTGTGGCAATCACTTTTGCTCATTAGGTAGAAAACCTACAACTACCAGAATGCACCGCGCTCCTGCTGGTGGGTGCTGTAATGTGGAATGGTGCGTGTGAAACAACAGTGGCTGGGGGTAAATAAACAATCTTGGTATTTCAGTAAACATTTGAGGTGAGAAGCCCTGCTTTGTTTTACCGTTTGATCTTTGTTTTTTGGCCTCTGTTTTCACTGTGAAGGAAACAGTATGGCACCCACTTCCTGTTCACAAACTTTGGCTATTATAGCTAAATATGGCACTGAAATGTATTTCTAAGAACATTTTTGGAGAAAAATTGGCAGTGCAGTAACAATATCTTGATTTATATTTGATCAGCACTGCAACACCTAGTTTTACCATTTGATCAGATTTTGGTCCAAGTTTGAGAGGGTAGGGGTAAGTCTTTTGATCTGCTTCCGTACTCTTTCTGTCCGCAGTGGCAGCAGCATGGGTGGCAGGCAATATGGACATGCAAAAATACAGCCTGTAGTTTGAGCAACAGCCTGAGAGTTGGTGAAATTACGTAAAATGTGGAGTGCAGTGGAGTTTTGCCATGGGGAGCTGCTGGCTTTGGAGGAAAGTTAACCATAGTATATCTATACACACTACGCATATTGTGATGATACAGTACAATGCGCCCCTTAAAGGGTTTTCCTGGTGACATTGTACTTGAGATTTTGATTCGCCCTTATTTCAAGACATAGATACAAATACTTGTGATGGTTTTGGTGCAAATAACTTGAAATAACAGAGAATGGATGAGAATGTTCAGACAAAAAAGATGTTATGACTAAAGATAAGATGAAATGAGACTTTAAAGCAACATGCACTAATATTTTTTATTCATTTATTTATCTTTTAAATTGGGGGCAGTAGAAAAAAGCTAAAAACATGAAATCCAATATTTACTCACCTTTCAGCTCTGTCTTGGGCTCCATCAACTCCTGACAAAAATATCTGGCTCTTTAGCAGCCCAGTTACCAGAAGAAAGTATTGGCATTGTATGTTTCTACAAATCACTGACACTTTACATTTGTATACTTCAGATCTATGCTATCAGCTTTTTTAAGTGATGGAGTATATGAGCTGGCTTTGTCATCTGGGGCAATATTTCCAAAGCTTCCTAGTACTTAGAGTTGCTACTAGTGATGAAATTCTAAGAAAATTTTTAGAATGGTGATGTTTTCTTAGAGTTTCCCCTTAAAGTTAAAGTTAGACCTTAAACAAGCTCCTAAGGTGAAAAACTGTAAGAAGCAGAGAGGAGGACTTTTAAGAGGTTTAAGAGTTTCTCAAAATGAGGAGAGAATGGTGAAAATACGAAGATGTCTAAGAAATATTCTCCAAACGCCAGATGACAGTGAGTAAATGAAATGCTACAGGTTTGATTGTTTCCCACCTAACACTATAACACCAGAAATAACATGGTCACAACACTGAGATATTTGGAAAACTGGAAAAATGCAAGAGTGCAGCAGTGATGACTTTTGTCTGTCTCAACCTTCCATCAGCAGAGTGATCACATTAACAATGACAACACTTTCACAGTCTCATATTGTGATGCAGTTCATTTCATTACCACTGGGTGTCCACACCTTGCAGGCCCACAAAAGGGTGTGTCTGTGACAGTCAATCACATCTGTTAAAAGAAAGCATCACACCTAGTCTGGGGCCATTTAGTGGCCGTTTTGGTAAGGAACCGGAACAAGGGTGAGAGAGACAGGATCCGGAATTTGATGGATGCGCCTTTCCGTCAAAATAAAAGCATGAGAATATAATAAAGAATATAATTTACAAGAAAAGCCCCAAGCCATTAAGTTAACCGTTTTCTTTTATTGTCAATCGATGGTGCGCCAGAATTTAAAGTTTTACTTTGGTGAACACTTTTACTTTGGTGAATTTGGTGAATTCCGGATCCACTCTCTAGACCGGAACCAGAATCCAGACAAATTTCAGAGTGAATGGAAACCAGGCTCTTCCCCGTACGAGCCTGGTGACGTGAGGCTACCTCACACCTAGCAACAGGGTCAACCACACCTCCTCACTAAGGTAAAAGTTTCTGTCCCTTCCTTGCTCAGAGTTGCTCTGAGAACTTTCCTAAATCACTCCCAAGCTAAGACTCCGTACTAAAAGTTTTTAGGCTAATTTCGGAGGTCTCCTTTTCGAATGTTTGTGAATATGGCCCCTGGAGTTGGAGGTGATGGTGGATAGCATGTTGCCTTGGTTAGAAGAGATGCCTGCCAAGCTGCAGACAACTGCAGACCACTGTCCAACAACAACCTATAACAAAACCTGTTTTTTTTTTTTTTTTTTGAATGAGTCATTGCTTTATAGCTATCGCACATGGGTGTTTTTTAGCAACCCATTGCTGTTTCGAGAGGGATCAAGCCATCACATTTTTACCGAGACATTGCTCTCTACAGTGGGATTACTGAGAGCAGCTGAGACTCAACTAAACAGTAACAATTCATTAAGGAAGGTAAACAAGTCATCGGCTACATAAAACTGAGAGGAACTGCAGAGGTGGGTTATAATTCTCTCGCTGCAAGATACCTTTTTTATATTACACACAGCCATTTGAATCATTGTAACTATAAAATATTGATTACTAACGCTTTAAATGGTGATCAACTTAGCCTGATTGCTGTTTCCAGGACCACAAAATAAAATAAAAAGCATAAAATACCAAAGGATTTTAAGTGACTTATAAAGACCAACATTTTTTACAGAGGGTTTATTTTCTGCTGTCATTGGCACCAACACAATTGCTGAAGGCAGACACCAACTGCAGAGGCATGACCCACAGCAAGCACCCCCTCCCAGCAAGGCAGATCATAGCTTCTGTCAAAACAGCAGTGAAGCTGCAACCCCAGTTGAGAGTGTCAGCTGGCCTTTACACACGGTGCAAGACTGGCAGCTGAAGGTCGACCCAGTGAGACAACACAAATTCCCAGAGAGCATCACTGGCTGCGCCTAATTCAGACATGCTTATGACAGAAACATCAAAAAAGAGGTGGTCCCACTGACTCTTCGCTCAGACTACTGGATGCACAGAAGCAAGGGGGGAAATACAAACCGACCATGATTAAATCCAGAGATAAAAAGCATGCAATATTCATCACTTCATTTTATGTTCTGGCAATATGTGGCTGATGGCGATGGTTGGCAGGGCCAACAGTAAGCCCTGATCAACAGGCAGGCAATGTTTGCTTGCCTTCCCTCTAATCTGATTCATCTTCCCATGCAAACAACTAATCCTTTTATGTGTACTGTTGTGAGACTGAGATGGGGCCATGCGCCTTCATGTGAGCTACTTTGTATCGAGGCATGTGTAGATTGCCTTTTCCCGCCTGATCTGATAAAAGCAACAGGAAAGTGTTCACTTTCACTGTATCCTGGCATTCACATTCATCTCACATGGTTTTATCACACCTCGCTGTAGTTGCCACAGATGTCGCTCGCAGATGCAAAAGTCCTGTCAAGGCATCTTAGAAAATGAGTCTCAGTCGACTGGAAACTTGTCTAGACAACAATGCAATGTGAAAGAACAGTGACATAATTAAACATGACATATGAAAACAAAATACGTGTAGTTTAAATTACTTCTCAGTAATTTTATATTAACAATGGATGTGTCATGTAAGAGGCCACAGGTTGTGACATAAATATATCTATATCTGACTCTGCAGTTACCTTCAGCTCTATAGAGCTTTTTAGCAACTAAATTTTAACCTCTTGTACTCCACCCCCATGTTGCAGCAAAAAAAAAAAAAAAGCCTAAAATGACACCCAAATTAAAATGCAGGAGGAGCTCCAAATGACAAGTCGGTCACTCGGCTTCAAAACAGTACTATCAGTGATCAAACAACACTCAGCCAGCTTCAGACATTGTACCTTATTGAAATCAGGTGTGATTATGATAAATAAAAGAAAAACAAAATCCGGCAATACCAAATGTCACATGGTTTGATGGCGTAGTGTGCCTGGGAGATACCATTTAACAGAGGAGGGGAGCGAGAACATCAGCGTCCTGGCGGAGCTAGAGAGGTTTTAAGATAAGCCAGTAAACAGTGAAAGATTTAGCAGCTTAAGTGTCAGATATTTCCTACAGGAGTTCTCGAAGACCATACGGAACTATTTAGCTAAATATTGCACACAAGATAGGCAGCACGAGCAGCACTTTTATATTCACCGTAATGTCCCCAGTGTGAGATTAACGTGCTAAGAAAACAATGTAATCCATTCACGTCAAGGGTAAAGGCTCCGAAAGTTGTTGCCATGTTTGGTCGGGCATCTCTTATTTTTGTAACTAGGTGTCCACTGTGCACACTGCCCTTTTCACTTCAACTGGGAGGACTGTCTGAGCAGTTTCACCTGTACAGCAAGACACCTCATTAGGATGATCACAGGGACAATCAAACGGCCTTAAATTCTTGGAAAAAAAGAGTAGACGCCTGGAGGGAAACAAAGCAAATTGAAATCATTTTGACTCGGAGGTAGGAACAGTTATTGTACACAAATGCGATGCTTGGCAGTACATCAGTGTTAACCACTGATGCCAGGCAGCCTTTTTTTCCCCAATAACATTCTTTGTGGTTACACTCGTTGTTCTTGCTCGTCCACAGAATGTATTGTTTGTACGCTGCCTCGCTTTCCGGAGTACACTACAATGAACAATGCATTTAGCATAAACACCTTTGTGCTTGCTCATTGCTTGTGCGCCATCTATGGAAGTCCATATTATGATGTCTCTGGTTGGTTTAAACAAGGATGTGTTCATGCACAATATTGAGTATATACGTTACTTGTGTTTTGGCAACGCTCCAATATATAATCACTGTAGTTACATGCAAACAATAAAAAAAAAAAAAAAAACCTGAAGCTACTGAGCAGCTATAGATTCATGCAAGATAAACAACTAAAAAACATGGCTGACACGCCTTTTGTATTGACTTACATTTGCCAGGTTGCCAGAAACATGCCTCCAAATGAATGCTACTGTTACTGTTTTTCTGCCTAATGTATAAAAAGTAAATTGTTTGGTAACTTGTTTTCATATAACTTCTTACTGTAATAATATGTTGATGTTGTATTTACAAGTTGTTCCGCTGGCCCCAAGTAGCTAAGGTTTAAGGTTTCTTTAAGGTTTATCCATTTATTCATTTTCCATAGCCACTTATCCTGTTGGAGGCTGTAGGGGGGCTGGTGCCTATCCCAGCTATCCACACCTAGGGCCACCAACACCAATTAAGCTAGCCTGCATGGCTTTGGATTGGGGGATAAAGCTGAAGTACCTATACTGACATGGGGAGAGCATGCAAACCCTGCATGGAAGGGCTCCCCCACCCTGGGTTCGAAATGTTTGCCAGGAGCCCTCTTGCTATGAGGCGACAATGCCAACCACTCCACCACTGTGCAGTTTAATTTATCTGTGTTGTGAAATAATGCTGGGTTAAGTGCATAAATCTTAGCTAGACAGTTGAACAGACAGCAATATGTGACCACAGGAAAATATGCTAATACAAAGAAAATACCCATACTTCAGTGAAAAATAAACCCTTTGGCCAAAAAGCATTTTCCTTTGAGCTGTGCTTTGATGCTGTCAGAGGTGGATACACATACCACAAAATATGTTTTTAAGAGATCGATCAAAAATAAGCTTGGAATCTAAAAAAACTGAGCGCAATCCTTAACAGGATTTCGTGAGGTTATTAAATGTTTCATCATCGACATTTCTCTGAATGTGATAAGCTTTTATGAGAATACATCTGTGCATAGAGATCCTTACTGTGACAACAGACAATGTGAGGTGTTTTTTTTTTTTTTTTTTTGGCTTTGGACACATGAAGAAATTGTGTGACAAATTCACCATGCCACTAAATAGATCATGATCAGAGTCAAGAATACTATTGAAGAAGACTGTAACAGTTCTGTGGGTCTTCTGTCTGTAGTACTGTCTGAAGTAGAATGCCTCTTTTTGCTGGAGTTCTTTTATCACTGCTTTTGATATTATTATATTCTGTAAGACATATACTGAATTATGTTTTTGACTTTCCAACAAAGTAGAAGCCACATGGGCACTTTAATAAAGTGAATTGAGTATTACAGGTAATTCAGCCCCAGACATCTTTCTCCCTGAATGGAGATTAAGAGAAGAATCCCCCTTAATCACTGCTTTGGAATTGGCACAGTTTCACCAAGGGGAGCCGCCTGGGTGGAGGGAGTTGAGGAGGTGCAAACTCATCCGATCTTACAAGAATATCCCTCAGATTAGTGGCACATCCGTGGGCAAATCTAGGTTTATACCCAAAATCTTGACTAACAGATGGTCTTTTGATAAAATATGGAAGTATTTTGTAATGTAAGCCTTCATATCTTATGAGGGCATGAGTGGACACAAATAATAGTTTTACTGTGGAGCTGTCTTTATACAACATGCATTTATCCAGTAACTGTCATAACCTTGAGATGTGACGCTACCCCAGAGGGAAATAGCTTGTATGCCAAACTCATGCCAACATTAGAAATGAGAAGTTCTCCCGATCGTCATTAACTGACAGAAGGCTCTCTACACATGATCAGAAGCAGGATTGCATGGGGTTGTATTATGACCATGACCATGACCAACACTCACCTATGGTCAGGAGCTCTTCAGGACATTTGAGGGGAGCTTGGAGTAGAGCCGTTGCTTCTTCACATCGAAAGGGGTCAGTTGAGGTGGTTTGGGCATCTGATCAGGATGCCTCCTGTGAGCCTCCTGTTAGAGCTGTTCCAGGCACGTCCCACCAGTAGGAGGCTCTGGGGTAGACCCAGGACACGCTGGAGGAATTACATATCTCTTCTGGAAATCATCGCCGGGGAGAGGGACATCTGGGGTGTTTTGCTTTACCTGCTGCCCCCACGACCTGGCCCTGGATAAGTGGATGAAAATGGGTGGATGGATGGATAGCATGATGAGCCATAGCTTACCTATGAAGAGAGTGAAGATGCCAGGGTTACCTTGGGCATTAAGCACCATCAGATCTGATGTCTCTAAAGATCTAAAGTCATGACATAACCTGCAACGACCTGTGATGGACAAATAGGAAGAAAAAGGCTAAATGCACCAAAACACTTCTTGCCTATTGGATTCTTATCCACCTTTTTTTCTGAAAGAATATAATTACCAATGCCATTTAAAAACATGTTTTAAATTTCTGCTAGGTCAAAGTGAGGGAAACTCACAAGTCCTGCTGAACATCATGATACCAAACCCTGTACTGTAGGATGTAATGTTTGAAAGCATTTTCCGATTTCACATTATGTATGGAAAAATAATGGCTAAAGCTCAGGAGGTTTGCTGCCTTTTAGATATTCATCTGCAGTACCATTACAACAACAACGACAACAACAACAACAACAACAAATCTCAAGTCACCTGTTACTTTGACACTCAGCAGTGAGAAGGAACTCACCATGCACTTCATTTATTTATTTCACTTCAGTTTCTCTCCATTATCCCCTCCTCTCTGAATGATGATGAAGTAGCCTTAAAGCAGTAGTCAGTTAGTTAACTTTAAGTTAAAACCTGTTGAACTCACATGGTCACAACTTCACCCCAAGCAGATTTGAGCCCAGAGGTCTCTTTTTTGCTGGCTTTTTTTTTTTTTTTTTTTTACCTTTATTCAAAAGTAAATCTGGAGATTGACAGAAAGGGAGGAGAAGGAGAGGGGAAAACATACAGCAAAAGGTTAGAATCAAACACAGGTTAATGCTTAATGCTTATAGACAGTCTTAGATAAAATTCCCAAATAGATTTCTGGTGAAAATGCAGTGCAAATGAGTAATAAGTGATCAGCAAGAAAAACAAGCAACAACAAAAAAAAAAACACTGGAGCACTGTGGAGCTGAGTCTGTGGTCACTGTGGCTACGGCACAGCCCTTTGTGCATGGGGCACCCGCTCCACCCACCGAGCCACCGGGCGCCCCAGCATTGTTCAAAGAATTTTAAAACAACTTAAACTCACTGCAGGATTCAAAGTAACATGAGTGATCCTTCAAAGATACTTGAGAAAGTAGTCGCAGACCAGCTGTGTGATTTTCTCCATGACAATAATTTATTTGAAGAATTACAGTCAGGATTTAGAGTGCATCATAGCACTGAGACAGCACTAGTTAAAATTACAAATGACCTTCTGATTGCTTCAGACAAAGGACTCATCTCTGTACTTGTTTTATTAGATCTTAGTGCGGCGTTTGACACAATTGACCATCAAATTCTGCTACAGAGACTGGATCACTTAATTGGCCTAAAAGGTTCTGCACTAAGCTGGTTTAAATCTTATTTATCTGATCGTTTTCAGTTTGTTGACGTTCATAATGAATCATCCTTACATACTAAAGTTTGTTTTGGAGTTCCGCAAGGTTCTGTGCTCGGACCAATCCTATTTACTCTATATATGCTTCCTTTAGGTAACATCATTAGAAATCACTCTGTAAACTTCCATTGTTATGCGGATGATACACAGTTGCATTTATCGATGAAGCCAGAAGAAAGTAATCAATTAACTAAACTCCATAACTGCCTTAAAGACATAAAAACCTGGATGAGCACCAATTTCCTGATGTTAAATTCAGACAAACCTGAAGTTATTGTTCTTGGCCTGAAACAACTCAGAGACTCTTTATCTGATGACATAGTTTCTCTAAATGGCATTGCTCTGGCCTCTAGCACTACCGTAAGAAACCTCGGAGTAACATTTGATCAAGATTTGCCTTTTAATTCTCCTTTAAAACAAACCTCACGGACTGCATTTTTTCATCTGCATAATATTGCGAAAATTAGGCCTATCCTGACCCGAAAAGATGCAGAAAAATTGGTCCATGCTTTTGTTACCTCAAGGCCGGATTACTGTAACTCTCTATTATCTGGTAGCTCTAAGTCCTTAAAAACTCTCCAGCTAATTCAGAATGCGGCAGCACATGTACTAACAAGAACTAAGAAACAAGATCATATTTCTCCTGTTTTAGCTTCTCTGCACTGGCTCCCTGTAAAATCCAGAATTGAATTTAAAATCTTACTGTTAACTTATAAAGCTCTAAATGGTCAGGCTCCGTCATATCTTAGAGAGCTCATAGTGCCATATTATCCCACCAGAACACTGCGCTCGGAGAATGCAGGGTTACTCATGGTCCCTAAAGTCTCCAAAAGTAGATCAGGAGCTAGAGCCTTCAGCTATCAGGCTCCTCTCCTGTGGAATCATGTTCCTGTTACGGTCCGGGAGGCAGACACCGTCTCCACATTTAAGACTAGACTTAAGACTTTCCTCTTTGATAAAGCTTATAGTTAGGGTTGGCTCAGGCTTGCCCTGTACCAGCCCCTAGTTAGGCTGACTTAGGCCTAGTCTGCTGGAGGACACCCTATAATACACCGGGCACCTTCTCTCCTTCTCTCTTTCTCTCGTGTCCTATTACTGCATCTTGCTAACTCGACCATTCTGGATGTCACTAACTCGGCTTCTTCTCTGGAACCTTTGTGCTCCACTGTCTCTCAGATTAACTCATATTGCAGCGGTACCTGGATGGTGTGACGTGTGTGGTTGTGCTGCTGCCGTGGTCCTGCCAGCTGCCTCCTGCTGCTGCTGTTATCATTAGTCATACTTCTACTGTTATTATACACATATGATTATTGTCACACATGTATACTATCAGATATTAATATATTATTCTAAATTATAATATTATTACTTTCATCAATGTTGTTGTAAGCTACTGTCATTGCCGTCTGTCCTGCATCTCTCTCTCTCTCTCTCTCTCTCTCTCTCTCTCTCTGTCTCTCTCTCTCTCATTGTGTCATACGGATTACTGTTAATTTATTATGTTGATCTGTTCTGTACGACATCTATTGCACGTCTGTCCATCCTGGAAGAGGGATCCCTCCTCAGTTGCTCTTCCTGAGGTTTCTACCGTTTTTTTTCCCCGTTAAAGGGGTTTTTTTGGGGGGAGTTTTTCCTTATCCGATGTGAGGGTCCTAAGGTACAGAGGGATGTCGTATGCTGTAAAGCCCTGTGAGGCAAATTGTGATTTGTGATATTGGGCTTTATAAATAAAATTGATTGATTGATTGATTGATTGAAACTTACCATATTGTAGGACCAACATGGATCAAATTCTTTTTCACTCCCAAAGTTGTTAGTTGGCACTACACAGCACAACCTTTATCCCCCAATTATCCTTCAGTTTACTGGTCCTCTCTACCAATCAAAAGTCAGTTTACTGCTTCCGTGCTTACCTGTGGCCCAATAGGAATGACTAGTATTTTACAGTGGGCAGTGGGACATATCAATTCAATGTACAAAAATATATATGTTTATTTCAAATATTGTGATCGTCACTGCCCACATACTTCCATGCATCCTTTATGTTGGCATATATACATTCAATGGCTGGCAGAGTCAAAAGTATTTGACAACAACACACATGGCGTCAGTGGAGGAGATCATAATCAAGAGATCAAGATAATGTTTAAAGGTGGCAGCGTTGTTGATGGTCTGTAAGGTCATTAAATGAGTTGCAACATATGGACAAAGAATTCTTATCACGATGTTACTGACTTGGTCCAATCTGCCAATTTTAAAATGTCTTTGTATTCTATAGTAGTATCTTGTTTGAACTATGCGATACTATTCCCATGATCTCTGATGGTATTGCTCTGTTTTGTCCATATCAGTAAGCTTTCAGAAAACATGCAAAAATACAGACAAAATGATCGCAGAGTACAAACAAAAGGCTCTGTACCTATATTTATCCAATGCTGAACCATATATTTTGCACATCATAAAACACATCCTGGTTTCAGAGGCCTGAATGAGCCCTTGTCCCGAGTGTGAGAAAACCCAGTAGATAGCAGGAGCACTCCAATAGAAACCAGGCATTTGGCACGTTAACACCTCATCCAGGTTTCTGATAATTGTCTGTTCATACAGAAATGATTGGCTGAGATGTTGAGGAATCAAGACACAACTGCAAGCAGATGAGCCAAAACCTGGATACTGTTTTGATAATGTATCCAGTGTTATTCTAACATGTACCATGTAAAACCAAGATCGAAACAAGGATAATAATGCACATGTAAAAATACTTAATGGTTCTGCAGCCAATGTGTCAAAACTACCTAAAGTTGAGAGGGTTTAAGCTTTAGGAAAAATGCTTACTTCTTACAGAGGCTGGATTTGATGGGTCCCAGAGCATTTCCACTATATCACCATAGAATCACCAACTCCAGATTAGACTTGAAACTGAAAGCCCTGCTTTTTTTTCATGAGTAATCTCTCTTTGCGTGTAGAAGACATACTTAGATCTTTGATAGATCAGTATCATGAACATGAACAACTCATGCGTGTTTGACCCATATGGTCTCATGTATGATGCCGATTGCTTTTCATGTCAAAGCAAATAGGACCAAGACTTTAGTCTGATTCTTCCAATTTGTTTAGTGGTAACTCTCCCAGCATGCTTTCATGTCAACTATTTATATGCGCATACAGTTCTGTCATGCAAAATTTGTTTGGAATTCCACTAATAAGTGGTAGAAATGATCCACAAGCATACAGCCTTCTCCCACATATTTTTGTTCCCATGAATTCAGATGAACTTATTCTCCATGCATTTGTATGTGTTATTGTTATTTTCTGAGAAAAACAAAGGTATAAACTTTAATTGGCTGTTAGTGTTACATCTTTCGACTGCTAGATCCTGCACATAAAATTCCACATGGCTAACAATCATGTTGCTCATGTTGGGGATTTAGTTCACCAATGATACCAATATGTTACAAAACATATGTTATTTTAGTTAATTTGTCTCTTTAACTGCCTTATGCAGTCTGATTGTCAGACAGCAGCCAAAAAAAAAAAGAACAGGAGCAGAAAGTGTAATTTTATGAAAAGTTCCTCTCGGGAGAAAATGGTAATGGAGATTAATTAACCAGCGAGCCATATGCAGCCATGGGTAGATGTCCCAGTTTTTGACTGCACACCGGTGAACTAATGCTGGTTAATTATGGCTGCATATGTACTCTGTCCCAAGAGGAATTATTTGGAAAATTCACAGGGAACTGTCTAGTAAGAAAATGCAGTAATTAAGGTGAAGAAGGAAACTGAGGACAGAAGACTGGAGAACTGGAAGGTGGATAGAAAGGTACAGTGTATGACAGGAGGGAGAAGTTTTCTCTTCGCATGGTTCTCACCCTGAAACATTAGCAGACGTGTGTGTGTGTGTGTGTGTGTGTGTGTGTATTTCACTATGAACCATGCAATTTTAATCTGTCCAATAAAATAGCTCCCCAGTGCAGCAGCAGATCGCTTACAAGGCTGTAAAAGTTTGATGTGGCTCTTGTCAGGTTGGATTTAGCATCCTGGGCTCTGTAAATCGGCCACCATGGCAGACCGTATGGCCGACTGCAGAGTGCCGGATCTCAATCTTGATTTATTTATCGTTGTCTTATTTCTGCCAGGACGGGCAGTGCAGCTTGGCCTATCTCTGTTCCTGCAGTATACAGGGGAGTATCAGGTCCCGTGCCACTTCAGAGATGACTTAATGTATGGGACATTGTCGCCAGCAGGCAACATCTGATAATTAACAAACTTATCAGTCACAATTGTACTGAAAATGTTTGGTGTTCTCTTCCCCTTGTGAGTCTGTGTCTGTGTTAATATTGCAAAGTGTGGTCCTGCAGACACCTAATGTAGCAGAAACAAAAACAGAAGATGTTTTGAGTACTTTGTCAGGTGCTTATAAGTCTGTGTACACATTTTGTCATCCCAAAAGCATCATAACCTGGCAAGGATAAAACTACCACTGGTGTGTAGGTTAGATCACAATGAAGGAGTTCGAAGATGTCTGTGGTCTAAGCAAGGGTGCCGGAAGTTCAAGTGTTCTCATACACAGGTCGTATATCTTACAAAAATGCACATACAACAGCTCCTCTGATATCTAACGATTAGCACCAAACAAATGACATCATCATGTTACGTACAAAACGTAAAGTTGCGTAAGTTAGGCGTAGGCAGGTACAATTATGTAGGTTAGGTTTGGGCAAGTATGTAGGTTCAGGAAAAGTAACGTGGTTAGGTGTTGTCACATTACGTACATAATGGAAAGTTACGTACTTTACGTTAAGTTATGTAAGCCAGATTTCGGAAAGTGAAGTTACATAGGCTAAATTCAGGAAAAGAAGCATGGTGATTTTGGGATTCACAGGACCACAGATGATTTGCCATTTGTTAAAATCTAAACTGGATATGTGAAGGCCTTTCTTCTCTGCATGCTTGACATTCATCTCCACAGGATGCCTTATGGTCACACCTCTTTGAGAGACAAGTCTCAAAACTTGATTGGACAGGACTTTTACAGTGTCATGCCCCTCTGTGATGTCACCAAGCAAACTTCAGGAAAGTTGTGCTCTCTCAGACAACTCCTCCTCTTGCTCACAGACTTTGCAGTCTCTGTTGTGTCCTTGTTCTTTCCAGCCTTCCTCTGCTGGCTATCAAAAGCAGCACACCACAGGGTGACTCTTTCTTCCATCCATTCAAGGATCAGTAATGTAATAACTGGGCATAGCTTTACCACAGCTGTAGGCCTACAGGCTAAGCAAGACTGTTTCACTTGTTGTATGTGATTTAATGCTGTCATTGAGTAATTGTTGTGATTGTGTGCACTTAGGTCATTGGTTAGTTGGCTTTGCCAAAGCTAAGTGTTTAGTTTGCTAATGCTGTTCACAGGGAACGTCTCGCATGCAACTAAACATCCTCTGCATTGATCCAGGCCGTTTGCAGCTCATATCACATTCTCATAGACTCATTTACAAACAGGCTTTCAACAGAGCTACACCCAAGATGCAAATCAAAGTTCCCACTTCTTTTCCTTTGTCTTTGTCCTGACCACACTGTCAGACAAACCCTCCTCCGGTCTTAAGCCAGCTTTGATTCGGCCATCTTGTAGTTCTCTGTTGTCAGCCATTTTGTTTTGTAGGTCAAACGGCCCTTTGAGTACCACACCACCTTTGTCTTTCTCTCTCGCGCACGCGCGCACACACACACACGCACACACATATATATATATATATATATATATATATATACACAAACACACACACACACACGTATACTCACCAAGCTTGTATATAGTTAGTTACATAGGATTTGTGTGTTTTGGTTTTGCTTTGCTTAGTTTATGAATAAATATAATTCTTTGGAATCATACCTGCTGTCTGTTTAATGTTGCACAAGAGTGAATGAATAGACAACCTCTGCTGCATCAAGAACTCCGAAATCCTTCAGGCTTTAATATTAAATTTGGTTATTATTATTAATTTAATTATTAATCAAAATTCCAAATTGATAGTTAAGTGCACTTTTGAGACTGATATCTTTAACTGGCTATCATTTTCCCTTTTCGGGAATGGTGCCCCACAAGGTGATATAATGCAAATTAAGCCACATTATGTAACATAGTTAATAATTATTATTAATAATTATTAATTTATTTATGATAGCCAATTTGATACTTTAATTGCATATCTATTACAAGGTTTACAACATCAATGGTGTCCCCCCTTGAGGCCCAGAATTGTTACCTACATTAATGGTGCCCCTTGGTGAGGCCTAATATTGTTGTTCCCAACACTGATGACATACCTTAAAAGTGAACTCAACTCAATGGTCTTTAACACCGGTCTCCTGGGGAAAAGTCCTGTGTTTGTTTGACCCATCCACCCCCCTAATCTGCCTCCTCACACAGCCTTCCACTCTTTATACTACGCTCTTCTTTACTCGTGTCAGCCCATTGGTCATGTGATTGCAGCCTTTCCGATCACGTGGGTTATACACAAATACTGGCTCAGGATTTCATGGGTTATATAGGAATTGTGGTGCATTACTTTTCATAGACAGTTCATGAGAACAGCCTGCGGAAGTAGGGGTGTATATATACACAGTACCAGTCAAAAGTTTGGACACACTTTCCCATTTACTTGAATGAAAAAGTGTGTCCCAACTTTTGACTGGTACTGTATATATAAATATATATATAAACACAACCTGTCAGGATATGTCCCCAAAACAAAGGTAAGAGCCAGGATGTATTTATCTTTGGTGCAATTTATGAATCCAATTACTTTCACCCTGTCTGAAAATGTTTGAAAATACAGTCTATTTGAGCACATTCTTTCACAGAGGGGTGGGCGTTAGGATTTTTAAATCTTACAATGGTGATTTAATACAGCATTGATCAATATTTTTCAAAGAACAAAGCAGTACATGGAAAAAATACTTCCTGAATAATGTGAAAGCAGTCACAGTTTGTGACAAAACCACAAAGAATTGTCACCCAACTACATAGTTTGGTAGCTAGTTCCCCAGCATTGTTCAGTTTTCTGTCACAGTTTTACCAACTCGTCAACTAATTATTTGGAGCTGCAGCAGGCAGCTGTTTTCAGCAAAAACCCACTGTATACAATCTGCTCAGCCCCCAAAACAGACAGATATAGTTAGAGACTGGTGAGCACAGTGGAGTATTTAACAGCTAAAGAGCCAGATGTTGAATATTAGTTTTGGAGTGCACTGAGATCAGAACAGTCGGTGGTGCTAGTTTTCCAGTGGGGTTCCATTAAACCACTGCAGAAGAAGAGTGCACAACAAGATGATGTAAATAAAAGGGTACCAGTTGAACCTCAAACCCACAAAAACAAACAAACAAAAAAACATTGTGATTTCATTTTGTCTCATTTAGCTTTTTATGGATCCACCAAATTTTCCAACTCAATCTTTTCATGATACCTTGACCTTTTAAAATTTTCCACTCAGGTTTTTTAATTCATAAATTTATAATACATATATGAATAGGTGGGTGGAACTATAGGCAAAAGTTGAAATAACCATGATTTGGAAAGAGTGGTCTTCAAAGCAAAGACAACATGAAATGTAGGTGTGGAGGTCAAAGGTCACTGGTGACATTTACTCATTTAACTCTTAACCATTTTGACCATAGTTTGTAAAAATCCAGCTATTAAAGTAGAGAAAAGGATGGAGGACAAGGTGGTGTGGCACCTGTTTAATGCATGAGGCTTGCTGGAGGCGTGGTTTTGAATGTAACTACTTCCATCGAACACTGGTTTAGTAACACATGGTGCCATTGCCTAATGATGGGTGTTTTCATCCAACAAAATCTTTTTTTTCCTAAAAGGTGGGCAACACTTTGATACGCCTCTGAATGATTTCTTCTGTGACCTCATACATGGCCATTTGTCAGTTAAGTGGCAGAATAAACATAGCATTGTTGCCAGTTCCATTAAAAGATATCCTGTGGAGTTTTTGACCATTAGTAGAGCTGGAGGTATTTTTTTAAGAGCAGGTCCCCATTTTATTTTTTAACGTGTATGCGTCACACATTCCTGCCACTGGTTTTATGTTGTTCCTCTGATGGACAGTACCTGGTGTAATGCACCATAAAATGTAGCAATGTAACAACAAACAGCAAAAAAAGGAGACTTCCAGCTAGCAAACACAAACAGAAACAGGTTTAAAATAAAGTCCAAAGTTAGAAATCCTTTCTCCTTGGTGCTGTGGGATGATAACATAGTAGAATCGCACAGCAGATGATGGCATCTTTTTCATGCTTTCATGCTGTAGCTGGTGTTCTCGGTCAGTCTGTCCCTCCGGCCCATTCTCCTGATCGTGATATCTCAAGAACACCTCAAAGGACTTTTTTTTTTCAAATCCAGCACAAACATCCACTCTTTTTTTCTTTTTTTTTTAATTTATTCATACATGCTTGTCATGTTTCCTCAATGTTCTTACTATTTTGTCTGTCTTGTCCTCATTTTTCTTCTCCTAATGTTTTGTATTTATGTTTTTAATGCTATACAGTAGGCTGTATAACAATGGAACGTGTAATGGTGACCACATGATTTTCCCACTTGTGGGATAATAAAGTTTACCCTGACCTTGACAAACATCCACTCAAGGATTAATTGATTGGATGCTGCTGGTCAAAGGTCAAGGTCACTGTGACATCAACCCTCTTATTCCCTTAAATGCAAAACCTTAAGAATACGTTGAGGGAATTTCTTTGGCACAAATGTCCGCTTGGACTCAGTGATGAACTGATTACATTTTGGGTGTCAAAGGTTAAGATCACTGTGACCTTGCACCCATCTTATTCTCATAAATGCGATACCTCAAGAAGGCCTTGAGGGAATTTACCCAAATTCAGCACAAACATCTATTTGGAGTCATTGGAAAAAGCGGTAGGAATTTGAAGGTCAAAGGTGACCTCAAAACCTGTTTTTTGTCATTATAACAAAAAAAATCATACAAATATCTAAGAGGATAAAATTAAGTGATGATATTTTATATCCAAAGGGTCAGTGGTTGACTTGACTGTGACATCATATTGTTCTGCAAAAACATGTTTCCAGTATTATTTAGTGGTAAAACTCAGGCACAGAAGGGGAGACATGTGGCTGAATGGTCCAAGGCCATTTTTCCCAGTATTTTTATTTTTTATTTTTTTAAAGATTAGTTTCCAATTTAGTACTGCCCTTGCAGATCCATTTTAGTCAATAGCATGTCCTGTTTAACCTAACATGCTAAAGTTTGTTAAACACAACCATCTGAGAAGCTGTCAATGGAAACTGTTTGGACAAAGGCAGACACTTTCAAACAATACTTGGCACCTTCTGTCTATCACCAGCTAGTCTTGAAAAGAGCAAAAAATATATATTCCATTATGACAAACCTTCAGGGTCATTCTTTGTTCCTCTTTTAATAAAGATGACTCTCCAGTTCTGATATAAGTGATGCTGTTGCAACATCTACACTAACCTCTTTAGGAGCTGCCATTGTTGTTTTGAACATTTGCCTCTTTGTTTTTTCACACATACCTAAACCCTGTCTGCAGCTGCCACTATAGCTCCTCATATGAAGCATTACTTCAAGCCAAGCCTGACAAGATGGATTTTCATATGATCTTGTGATCCTGTGAATATTCAGCTGCCGTCCAGGGAACTCTCCCATTGGCTTGGTTGATAAATCTTATGGTATGTAAACCTTACATTGTGGGTGCAAGCCTGTGGGTCAGGCTTTTAGGAGCAGTAGAGGCATGCTTGGTTCATAAAGCACAGGACGATGGATTAAAACCATCCTGTTATAAGTTAGACTTGAAGAGCTGTAAGTTTAGCAGATATGAGGTAGTGTGGCCGAGTGGTCTAAGGCGCTGGATTTAGGCTCCAGTCTCTCTGGAGGCGTGTGTTCAAATCCCACCACTGCCATTCAGTTATTGCTATCACAGGGTTTATACAGAAATTATTAAGTTGAATTTAATACTTTTTAATACCGTCACAATATTTTTTAATACCAACGCGACTTCAAGCTGCAACTGTGGTGGCAACCTTTCGAACTTCAGTGTTGGGGGTAACTAATTATAAAGTAACGGATTACTGTCATTTTCTTACTTAACTTTCTGAGTGAGTAAGTGTAATGCTTACAATTCAAATCAAGTACCTATTATTACAGTTACTAGATACTTTGTTACTTTTTTGCCTAAAAGAAAAACACTGACCTATACACAATTATTTGTTATTTAACCCTAACCCAAGACAAAAAGTTATTTCATTGTTATGTGTAGGAAGAGCACACACCACTTCTCCAGCGCTACACTCTTTCTTTCACCATCATTCTCTGTCATCTCAATGAAGACAGAATGACAAATGAAACTCAGAAAAGGTTTAAAAAGTTAAAAACAGAAATGTTTAATTAAATGAATTCAACATTTAACACATGCACAGTTCAAACAGAGAGAGAAAAACTGTCCAACACTGAGATAAAATCAGAGATGAATTGAGAGGGGGGGGTAGTTGGGAGATTCCCGCACGGCTCCATAAAACTGAATGATGTTCTTGTGACTCAGGACACTGAGAATCTCAGCCTGGATGAGGAGACGAGGAAAGGAGAAACTAGAGGGTTATGAAGAGCTTCCTTAGCTGCCAGCTTAACAGTTCCAATATCTGACACTGATGAGGAAACATGACCTTTGAGAAAATAATCATCCCTTATTGGATGTAAAGCTAAAATCTGTAGCCTTTGATTTAATCCTGACAGTGTCTCCAGGATGTCTGAACCTTTGTCATAGGACGGACCATTCACACTGCTGTGACAAACATGCTATTAATCTCAACTGACATATAGGTCATAACCTTTGCATATGTGGAATACGTAACTGTTGCCAAGCAACACAATAACTAACCATCAATTTGATAAAATTGTACAACAACTGCAATCAAACACCAAAATATTAACAGAGGAACACAATTCTCTAACAGAAAAAAAGTCTGTTTTCCTAATACTGATTCCACGTGTACGGTTATCCGTGTGTGTGTGTGTGTGTGTGAGAGAGAGAGTTACAAGTGCCTCAACTGTGTGGCCTTTTCCTCTATTATTTTGTCCATTTGTAGCAGTTCAGCTTTTTTGTCTTTGAATCTTCTGTGAAGAGTGTTAGACTTTGTGATTAGCTCGGCCATCTTCGTTCCTGCCTTTCCCTCAGCCATGTCAGCTAACTTGTCTGCGTCTATTTGGAGTGACTCAGTCACACTGCTGAGTACCCAGCGCTTGTTCCGGAGGTCCTCAAGCTCATCCTCTGCTGCTTTCCTCTTGAGTCCTTGTGCAGCACTCTCTTTCTTTTTTCGTTCATGCTCCAGGTATAGCCTGTACTGTGACCTTGCTGAAGCAGCAGAGGCCAGGAGCTCCTTGGTCAAAGGCACTTTGAGAATGCCACCACAGCCGCTGACCTCATCACAAATTAATCTCAGTGCTTCAAGAGATTCGTCAAGAAGGTTACACGTTTCCACCTCCTTGTTAACTGAGAAGCCCCTCTCTACGGTGGCTTGTCCATGGGAGAGGAGGAGAACACTTTGGCAGAACCTTAGCAGCTCAGGGTGGGACGTGCTGAGTTTGGAGTGCAGAAAGACATCCAGACGCTGCTTCAATGGTTGAAAGCACACAAATTCTTCATCTCTGCCCTCAACAGAGAGTAAGGACGTGAACTGCTGAATGATGACATCACCTACAATATTGACAGGAAAGTTAAGATATAATTATTCATGTCAGTAATACATTCCAGTCAACTGCTTCATCATCCATTTGTAGTGTACATACATCACAGCATGACATAATAGTATCCACATAGAGCTACGAGTGCATATATTTAAATTTGGCAAAAGCAAGACATTTTCATGCTTCTCAGAGTAAAAAGGCAGAAAACCACAAATGAAATTTCTAGCACAAGACCTTAAGCAATTTGCATAACCTATCCATTTCTACTGTCCCTATACAATATTTTCTTACCAGCTGGAATGCCACCTGTCAACTGTTTTCCCTGGACGAACATTTGTACTATACTCTTCATCTGTGTGATGCACCACTCAGGATCTCTGTTCATTCTTGTGGGATCCAAACAAGCAATCTGCCTGACCACAGGGAATTTCAGGGGACATTTTTCCTGCAGCTTCCTAACCACCTTAACCAGGCACTGCAAACATTCTCGCCTGAAGGTGAGCACAGAAAGTTCACCTATCTTGCATCCTGGTTTGCCCAGAAGCTCCTAACAAGGAACATTAAGGAACATGCATGTCAATAATTAGACAGGAAATGTTTACTTTTTAAATCTAAATCTGAATAAACTTCTTATGATGATAATAATAATACTGTACTGAACATATTGCATTTGCTGGTTGATTTGTGCAAGCATCACAATACACATATACACCTCCAAAAAGCCAAACCAAATAACCTACAACAAAATTACCTTGATGGCACACTCAGCACCCAGGCCTATGTCAAGATTTCTAAGGGAGACCCAGTTCTTCTCCTCAGACACCTCGATTTGGGTCAGCTGCCGGGGGGTTCGGTCCTGTAGGATCTCCCGTTTCACGAACCGCTGCAGTAAACTCTTATAATTACAACAAGCAGTTAGTAACCAAGTCATTCCTATCAATTGATACAGCTTAATCAAATTCTAATTAATTAATCAAAATCTTAACAGTGATAATTACCATCAAGAGCTCGGTCAAATCTTTGGCCAAAAATGGCAACACTGGCTCGTCCGTTTGGTATCTGGTTAAGAAGGGGTTAAAGCTTCTTGATATGGCAAGAAAGAACTGCAGTTTTGGGATGATAAGAGGGTCCCCTTGTGCTGCCAAGATGGTGTCGTATGAGGCCGTGCTGGGTTTTTGGACCTTCTTCTTCTCTGCAGCATCCACGTACATTTGAAGCATGGGCCAAACTGCTATTGCTCTCTCTGCCACTGGAACATTTTCAATCCATCTATGGCCGCAGAAAGGAAGGGGAAAGCAAGAGGACCTGGTGAGGTTGGTGAAGTCCTCTCTCCGGGCAGGAACATTGTGGAATAGAAAATGCATCCCTCGCAGGCGTTTTTCAAGCTGCCATGCTGTGAAGCCTGCCTTCATTGCGTTGTGGAGGGTATGCAGTCCACAGCTGCCAACATTGATGACTTGAGCACCTCCATGTAGCTCAGCGTGCTCCTTTTGAAGGAGATCCATCAGCTTAAAATTTACATTTGGGCCATCCATTTCGACCGACAGAAGTTGCCTCATGTTCAGTTGTGCAACACATTCCTGTGAACACACAGGGAAAAAAAAAAAGTTTAAAAAAAAAAGAAAAAGTTTTTTAATTAAATAAATCTGCCAATATAATAGCTACTATTACAGACGATGAACAGTAGGCTAAATCGATTAAATCATCACAAATCCATCAAAATGTTCAAATGCTTTGCATGAACGTCAATGCCCCTATGTAAGATGGGGGTGTGCAAAGCATCCAGTATTTGTATTTGTATTTTTATTTGTTGAGGGATAAAAAGTATTCGTATTTGTATTCGAATAAAATTCAAATTAGGTGTAAAAATGCAGGTTTTTTGAGTAACACTTCTAATTAAGAATATGTCAGTGTAAAAACAAGTATTCTTTAATTAGCCGTTATAAGAATTATGGTTGTATATGCAATATTGGTTGTTTTTTCATAAATACAGCAATAAACATGTAACAAGGAACATCATTGAAAAGAAAATAACATACTAACAGCGATTACCTCATCAATGCTTAAACCAACAAGAAATAGATTTCCTTTGAATGAATGGGGGTGAGGGGGTTTACTGTTGGTTCTCTCTCTCTCTCTCTCTCTCTCTCTCTCACTCTCACACATGCACGCACACACACACACACACACACACGTGTCAGTTTTATTTTCATGGACACAAAGTTCTAATCTGTTGAACTTCATCTTGGATGGATTCACCATCATCATACACAATCCACTCTGAAGTCATCGAAATCCGGCACTTGGGCAGTGACTTGCGGCATCAGAAGCCAACTAAAAAAGGCATCTTTTAACATCGGCATGATACTCGGCCGGTTGCCGTTTTAGTTTAACAGCACCTGGCAGTGTCAGGGGGAAGTGCAGCGGGACAAGGATGAAAGGTAACGCGTCGAAAGTCCGAGAGGGGAGGGAGGGAGGTAGTGGTGGTGGATGGGTCCAACACACACTGACTTCCACTCGAGAGAGCAGTGTTCAAACCCTGTTCTTTTTACCTAAACCTAACCACTTCCTTTTGTTGCCTAAACCTAACCATGTGTGATTGATGTCAATTTGCGGTGTTGAACCGACGTTGTGCGTTTATTTTGAAAGAGACTGTGTGTTAATGTTAAATTTCCTGTTAAAACAGTAGTGTATCTTGAAAAAAGAGAACTTGACACAGTGTCCCAGAACGTCAACAACCAACACACCCAGGGTACGTTTCACGTCGTATTTGGACGTGGAAAACGTCAATATGTGATGAGGTCGGAGTGAGAATGTGTTGTCTCCAGCTATTTAAACACGTTCAGTCATAGAGAGGGGACACTGAGCTGTTGTAACATTAATCTGACCCCTGATCAGTTCAACCACTGACTGATTTGTATGACTGACGGGGCAATGTGAGTGAGAGCCTGAAAAGAGAAAAATAACACTTTTGTCTTGTTTGGACTTCATTAATATAGTTTATCAATGTGTTTGTGTTTATGGATAGTTGGTGTGTTATTAATCAAACAGCAACCTCCGGGGCCAAATTGCAACGCAAAGAATGGCCACTTGAGGCTGGCTCTTGGGGGTCCAATTTTACAGCAGAAATAAACATGTTTAAAGCCTGGTACAAAAAACGGTATTGGTCTCTACAGCTAATTATTCCCTTCATGAAAACTGTACAAGGGTTGAATTTTCATATGACTCACCAGCTTGAATGTTATTAAGGCTTAAAACTATGCATAATTAAGGGCACGATTGCTTTAATTGACAGGCGGGTACCCATTGTTGACAAGCAGCAACAACACTGGTTAGGCAATGTAATTATAGCTTAACCCTAGATTCACAGTGTAGCGGTGCAGCTGTTGCTATTTCAGTGTGTTTTCAGTTCATGAAAGTTTATTGTAACATTTAGGTTGCCTAAAAACTCTTGTTCAGTAGTTGGTTATAATAAAAGAACCTCTAGGGAGTCAGATGTTTAATTTTTCTTGTTGTTTGATAAATGGTTTTAAGTCTCTTCTTCACTAAATTAGTATCAGCATTAGTATTAGCACAGGTAACCATAGCTCTAAATGCACCGTGCTTACTAAGCAAGCAGCCAGCATTAGGGTTATTATGGTCACTTGTGGCTCAAAAAAAAAACAAAAAAAAAACTCCAAGATAGTGACATCCAAAATGCCTAAGTCAAGGCTTGAAAACAGGTGTCCATAAACCAATTGGTGACTTCCAGGTGACAACGACCATTATTTTATACAGTCTATGGTTATTATGGATCCCACTGGTTTTATTGGAAAAGCCATGGGACTGTGCTGTGATTGCTATTACTTGTCATGTTCACATTCGAAGGCCTGAGGCAGTTACGGTTAGTGCAAAGAGGTCATGTTCAGGGCTAGTGCTAGCCAATCTCACAGTAGGGGTGTGACTTGCCAAGAAAAATATCCAGGATCCATAATGCATAGTTGATTATGTGGCTGGGCGAATGGCTTAAACATAACATTGCAATATTTTTAGGCTTTATCGCAATACACAATATATATAAGGGCCGTAACGGTACATGTATTTGTGTCGAACCGTTCGGTACGCGGCTTCCGGTTCGGCACGACTCTGTACCGAATTATTGGGCGCAGGATATTATTTTATTTTATTTTGTTTTATTTTAATTCCGTTTTTGCGAGCCGAACCATTTAAAATATCTAGTTCCCCGACGGACATAATTGAGTGACGGACCGAGTCCCGTAAATCTCCGCTTTCACTTTGTGCAGCGCATTCTCGCATTTTGACAACATGGCAAGTGAGCCTGACGAACCTGAAGACCCACCCGCAAACCTTAAGTCCTCCATTTGGGAACACTTTGGTTTCAGGGTAAAATACAAAGATGGAAATAAACAAGTTGACAAGACAAAAGCAGTGTGCCGACACTGCAGAACAGTGGTCGGGTATGTACTTGGAAACACGTCTAACATGGTAACGCATCTAAAGCGACACCACCCGAGTTTGAACGTTAACCGGCACGACTAGAAAAAGCAATCTGGTGCAAACTATGATATCGTCGTCGTTTAAAAAGAAAGAGCGTTTCCCTGACCATCGCGCTAAAGAAATAACCAACGCCATTGGAGTTGAGTAAAATTGTTTAAGCTGCACTTTAGATATAAGCATGTTTTGTTTACTGCACTTTAACAAAGTGGGAAAGCTAAGTAAGTTCCTAGTAAAACTGAATCTGAGAAGGCTTTAAAGCTGACCAGCTGCACTATACTTTTCATATTAATTGAGAAAAACTGTTAAAGCAGAAATTTATATTTATATTTTTCATTCAAAAAATGTGTTAAAAAAACAGCAGGATTTTATTTTTCACTTTTATATTTCTATTTTCATTCAAACAATGTGAAAAAGCAGGATTTTATATATATTTGTTTCATTCAAAAATTGTGTAAGAGTTAACTGCTGTGGTGGTGTGTTTTAATAAGGTTACCAATAAGTAAAAGATATTTAATAGTTGTCTATTTTTTTCATTACTGTACCGAAAAAAAAACGAACCGTGACTTGTGTACCGAGGTACGTACCGAACCGTGATTTTTGTGTACCGTTACACCCCTAATAAATATACAGTACAGGCCAAAAGTTTGGACACACCTTCTCATTCAATGCGTTTTCTTTATTTTCATGACTATTTACATTGTAGATTCTCACTGAAGGCATCAAAACTATGAATGAACACATGTGGAGTTATGTACTTAACAAAAAAAGGTGAAATAACTGAAAACATGTTTTATATTCTAGTTTCTTCAAAATAGCCACCCTTTGCTCTGATTACTGCTTTGCACACTCTTGGCATTCTCTCCATGAGCTTCAAGAGGTAGTCACCTGAAATGGTTTTCCAACAGTCTTGAAGGAGTTCCCAGAGGTGTTTAGCACTTGTTGGCCCCTTTGCCTTCACTCTGCGGTCCAGCTCACCCAAAACCATCTGGATTGGGTTCAGGTCCGGTGACTGTGGAGGCCAGGTCATCTGCCGCAGCACTCCATCACTCTCCTTCTTGGTCAAATAGCCCTTACACAGCCTGGAGGTGTGTTTGGGGTCATTGTCCTGTTGAAAAATAAATGATCGTCCAACTAAACGCAAACCGGATGGGATGGCATGTCGCTGCAGGATGCTGTGGTAGCCATGCTGGTTCAGTGTGCCTTCAATTTTGAATAAATCCCCAACAGTGTCACCAGCAAAACACCCCCACACCATCACACCTCCTCCTCCATGCTTCACAGTGGGAACCAGGCATGTGGAATCCATCCGTTCACCTTTTCTGCGTCTCACAAAGACACGGCGGTTGGAACCAAAGATCTCAAATTTGGACTCATCAGACCAAAGCACAGATTTCCACTGGTCTAATGTCCATTCCTTGTGTTTCTTGGCCCAAACAAATCTCTTCTGCTTGTTGCCTCTCCTTAGCAGTGGTTTCCTAGCAGCTATTTGACCATGAAGGCCTGATTGGCGCAGTCTCCTCTTAACAGTTGTTCTAGAGATGGGTCTGCTGCTAGAACTCTGTGTGGCATTCATCTGGTCTCTGATCTGAGCTGCTGTTAACTTGCCATTTCTGAGGCTGGTGACTCGGATGAACTTATCCTCAGAAGCAGAGGTGACTCTTGGTCTTCCTTTCCTGGGTCGGTCCTCATGTGTGCCAGTTTCATTGTAGCGCTTGATGGTTTTTGCGACTCCACTTGGGGACACATTTAAAGTTTTTGCAATTTTCCGGACTGACTGACCTTCATTTCTTAAAGTAATGATGGCCACTCGTTTTTCTTTAGTTAGCTGATTGGTTCTTGCCATAATATGAATTTTAACAGTTGTCCAATAGGGCTGTCGGCTGTGTATTAACCTGACTTCTGCACAACACAACTGATGGTCCCAACCCCATTGATAAAGCAAGAAATTCCACTAATTAACCCTGATAAGGCACACCTGTGAAGTGGAAACCATTTCAGGTGACTACCTCTTGAAGCTCATGGAGAGAATGCCAAGAGTGTGCAAAGCAGTAATCAGAGCAAAGGGTGGCTATTTTGAAGAAATTAGAATATAAAACATATTTTCAGTTATTTCACCTTTTTTTGTTAAGTACATAACTCCACATGTGTTCATTCATAGTTTTGATGCCTTCAGTGAGAATCTACAATGTAAATAGTCATGAAAATAAAGAAAACGCATTGAATGAGAAGGTGTGTCCAAACTTTTGACTTGTACTGTATATATGTATATGTATATATATATATATATATGTGTGTGTGTGTATATATATATATATATATATATATATATATATATAAATATTGTGATATTTTGAAATCTCTTATAACCTATATTGTAGACCAGTGTTTCCCATTAATTAACGAAACTATGGCGGTCCGCCATAGTTTAATTTGACCCGCCATAGTTTCTAAATAAAAGATTTAGGCTGCCGAAAGTATTGACTTCTCATGATATAAATAATATCTCGAACGCCGTAGCGTTTTGTGCCGATGTGCTCAGGCTGTCAGATCCAGCGCTCGACAGTGGGAGCATTTCACTCCACTAAAAATACGTGTGTGCAAACTGTAAAAAATATTTAGGGGCACATGTGTGCATAAAAAAAAATCAGCCGAAGCAGCCTATATTTTTGTCAATAAAAAAATATGATAATCTAACCGCAAATGTTGGAGGAACTCCAGCCGCCTTCCCTCTTCCCTGTGTGACATGATTATGGGTGGTTTTCCAAGCCACTGTCGGCACAATAAATCTAAGTCCCACTGTCGGCTGGGTGGAAATAAGTCAAAGGGCTCTTGTTTCCCGGCACAGCGCAGGGTTGCGAACCCCGCGCAGAGCTAGTTTCGAGCAGTGCAACCCGAGGTGCGCTCAGTTTGGTAGTTTGACAGACGGAGGTGCGCTGAGATGGGTGTGGTGGCGCAGCAGGGGGAGGTGTCGACAGATCCAGCTTGGCGCAGTGACAGTTTCGTGCCAAAAGGCTTCACCGAAGCTAAAAGCTCGCCAGCTGAAACCAGGTCTACTGTCAGCGCAGGGGGAGCGCAGCCAGTGTAAGCCGAAGTTTGGCTGACCGGCAGACAGTGCGCACACATCACCAAAACCTCACAGGCAGTTTTCCAGAATATCAGGCACATTAACAATGCAATAAATAGCCACAAAACCACTATTCAATGCAACTATCTGCAATCAGCACATAAATGTATCTCTATATCGACTGTCCCGTCACATCTGATGTCAGATCAAAGGGGATTGGCACCGTTTGGCACCGTTTGGCACGCGTAATGGAAACCCAACCTGATTTGATTAAACAGCTGCAAACTAGTGAGTTCACATCCCTCTCAGCCAACCACAAACAGCCACAGCATCAGATAGGGAGTATATATTCAGCATCTGTCACCTTAGAAAAGTCAAAAGAAAAGAAACAGAGTGAAACTGCGAGAGAGAAAGAGAGAGCGCGCGCACAAGAGAAACACAACATTGATTTACAATTGTGGTGACCTCCTCCCAGGCCACCTTTGCATCATCAGCCCGTGGAGGTCTGCTTGCAGTTCCGTATATTCGTACACTGCGAGCTTGGACCTCCCAGACCAAAACATCAGTTTCCTCCTGGGAGAAGTTTGGCCGTCTGACGCTGCTGTTCTCTTCCACCATGGCGAATTGAGTAAACTCTCATTACGCCTTCGTGCGGCACATTTAAGGGTGAGGAGAGGGGCTCATTTGATTGGGGTGATGTGTGTAAAACCCACTCCACGCCTTCTCTCCTCCCTCTTTCTGACTTGCGCAGGTAGGAGGGACGGAGGTGGGAAAGAGGAGTAGCTGCGCCAGCGCGCACGGTGTGCCAAACTTGCAAAATCCGCCTGGCCACACCCAGTTGGCGAAGCACAGGTGCGCTGCACCCCCGCCTCGCCTGGTCTGCGAAACTAGAGCCCAAAGTGTGGAGAAGAGGGACCGGGAAAAGCGGTGGACCTCCGTGGAAGCCTGCTCCGTTCTCCCCGCAGTTAGGGACCGTTCGCCACAGTACCGCTACTGGGCAGGGTGGAAATAAGTCCTGCAGAGTTTCAGAGGACCTGGAGAATGTTTTAGGATAGTAATAACATTATTACAAAGATAATATAAGATTTAATAACATTAAAGACAAAATTAAATAATTGCAATACTTTTTCAAAACTGGATGATTTCACCTTTCTGTACATTTTGTATACCCCCCCCCCCCCCCCCCCCTCCCCCATAGTTTCCCAAAATCCTGTGGGAAACACTGGTAGACTACTAAAATACAAATTATTAGATGAACTACAGTTACAATAAAGTTAAATAAAGTAGCTACTGTCATAATAGAATTAAGTAATGTGCTGTTAACAAAGTAAATACATTACTATTATAATAAAGTTAAACAAAGTACTGTTACTGTTAAAGTTGAATAAAGTACTGCTATAATTAAATAAATCAAAGCAGAACCACTGGTGCTTTTATTTTGAAGCACCCAGCTCTTCTTGGGCCGAAGTGTTGGTGTTTTTGCTTGAACGTTCGGGTCAATGATAATTGAATAATAATTTACTCATTAATTACATTCAGCCCAAAAACCAACTAACAGCTCTCCATTTTATATATTATATAATATAGTTTTTGTAAGTCCCACTGGTGCTCCATGGACACAAAATGTCACTGTCTGGAGCCCTGCAGATACAAAGACACACACTTCCTCTCCTCATGCTATAGTTAATCTCATTAAGTTAAACTGTTAAAGCAGCATCATTAAATGGGATGATTTATTCACTGTAAGCTGGAAAAAAAATGCAGGCTGCAGTGGTGCTCCATGAATGCAACTAAATAGTAATGTAAGTGGTCTGGAGCCCTGCAGATAAGAAACACACTTTGCCCTGCTGACACACTGTTGCTTGAGAGAAAGTGATGTGGATGGGATAAGGAGTGTGTGTGTGACTAAACAACTGAAGTATATGGGCACTTCACATTTCTCAAAACCAGTATGTAAAGTTACTGTTCAGAATCTGAAATTATATTAGCCCACAATGCTTTATGTGTGTAGTAAAGGAATACTACACCCCTAAAATGAGAATTTATATATCAGTTACTTACCACACATTACCTTAAATCCATAAAGAAAACTTTGTTTTTCCCACACACAAAATGTGACTTAATAGTTACCGTCTGGAGCCCTGCAGATACAAAGACACACACTTCCCCTGCTCATACTATAGTTAATCTCATTAAGTTAAACTGTTAAAGCAGCATCATTAAATGGGATGATTTATTCACTGTAAGCTGGAAAAAAAATGCAGGCTGCAGTGGTGCTCCATGAATGCAACTAAATAGTAATGTAAGTGGTCTGGAGCCCTGCAGATAAGAAACACACTTTGCCCTGCTGACACACTGTTGCTTGAGAGAAAGTGATGTGGATGGGATAAGGAGTGTGTGTGTGTGTGACTAAACAACTGAAGTATATGGGCACTTCACATTTCTCAAAACCAGTATGTAATTTTACTGTTCAGAATCTGAAAGCATATTAGCCTGCAATGCTTGATTTGTGCATTGAAGGAATGCTTCAACCCCAAAATGAGAATTTTATATCATTTGCTTATAACAAGTTACCTTGAATCCTTGAAGAAAACTCGTGCAGTATAATCCAAGTGTCACTTACCCTGTCATATGCTCAGTGCTTTCCAAATACATGCATTTTTGCTAACTATTTAAATATATATATGCTAGGGATGCACCGAATATTCGGTAACTGAATATATTCGGCCGAATATTGCAAAAAAAACACACACATTTGGTATTCGGTGGAATAAGTTAAAAGCAAGGCCGAATAATAGTGGCGTTTTTATAACGCAATCAAACAGCGTGCCGTGACGGGCGGAATAAAATGTCGGCAGTGTGGCGATCCCCCCGTCACCGCACTCACATTTGCGACTAAAAATAGTTCTGAGCGAGCAAAATAGGCTTAAATCATTCAGCACGCTGTGCGAGCAGCCTACAGATTTCAACCAGCAGCAGAAACGAAAGGTGAATCCCACCGATTGTGGGTTGAACGGGGGTCACAGACACAGCCAGTAACGTTAATGTATTCCTGTCAAATACGGCGGCCATCGGCTTACCGGGGGACAGAGAAGTCGGTTCCAATAATATCCTCTTCTTGGTGTCATGACTGCCCAGAAGTACCTGAACAGCCGAGCCAGCCGAACACAGGTATGTGACGTGTCAGAGGAGAAACGAGCTGTTCATGGCCCACAAACCTCACCGCACTTTAGGGACTGTTCATTACCTATGAAGGGGAGGAGGGTGGCTGGTTGATTCTTATTTTATTTATACACTCGCCCGCTCTTGCTCCACTCTTCAATTCTACAGGTTGCCAGGTTTGTAAACGACAGACACTGGAGACAGCTAGCCAAGTTAGCTAACATTAGCTAACATTAGCTGTGTTAGTTAATTCATTTAATTTTATATACTTTATTAATTATTGAGGGGAAATTCAATTTTTTCACTCTTTTGTCATTAACACACAGGTCCGAAAGACACACACATGCACAAACAGGACCTATACTTGCACAAAGTGGAGAGATGTCAGAGTGAGGGTACTGCCTTGGTCAGGCGCCCAAAGCGGTTGGGGGGTTCGGTGCCTTGCTCAAGGGCACCTCAGCAGTACCCAAACATTAGCTTACCTGTCCAGAAGGAAAGTGGCAACCTCTGCGTGGCTTCTTAGCCCTTTTTGTGCCTTCCGCTGACACCAACGATCAAAAGCTGAACTGATGTTGATTCTGGTTTTGCTTCTCCATTGGTCGGCTAGAATTTGTGACGGATAGCGCTGGGACGACGCTTTTCCTCTGCAGCTATCACAATCTGGCAACCCATTTAATGAGCGGGTCACTGACTTGTGCCACACCAATTCTGTGCCTCATGTTACTTTACAAAATATATCATCATGCGTACTAAAGAGGTAGGTATACAGATTTGTAAATTTAGAAAAAGTGAGCACTGGTATAGGATCAGTACTCTGTATCCTTGCTCATTACCCTGCAGTAACAAAACCCACTGCACAATAACACTTGTGACTTGTCAAAAATGCAATGCTGTTAACTTTCAACACACAATTTTTTTCTGGTCTCACAAGGTCTGCTCTTGTACAGTCACAGATTTTCTAAAGTCAGTCAGTTCATCAGATTGTTCTTTTTTAAAATCACAAAACTTTTTTTTAGTCTTCTATCAAATCTACAAAAAAGTACAGGGGTTACTGAGAGAGAAGGTTCCATCATTACTGTGTGAAATGTAGTTTCTTTTGACATTTTCCACTGTGGTCGCTGCAAGTCAGATGAAAGTGAATTGGGACCAGGTCAGGTGGAAATAAAGGGTTTTCAGGTGACATCAGAAATATGTGCCTTGCAATCCAACGGTGTGATAAGAAGATGATAGAACAACCTGCTCTGCTTTTATGAAAAGATACCAAATGGATTTTACCTTTCAGATTTCCTTTTTCATTTTTACTCGCCTAACTGTATTCATGTAAAAACAGCATTTTTATTCTCAAAAGTCGACGCACAAATCTGTACATTAACAAATGTGTGTGTGCTTGGTGTATTCAATGAAAAGAAGAGCAGCTTGCATTTCGGACAGCCGTAGACCAATCCTGACACCTTCGCACTTTAACCAGCTCTGTGTGTGAGTGTCAGCGCGTGTGTGAGAACTTAAGAGGATGCAAGACTAAAATGCAGACAGAGAGGTTATGTGTGTGAAATCAGTTGTAACGAAGATGACAGCACCATCAGGGCCCCTTTGACAAACTCACACTACGGCAGCAGTGAGAGGACAAAGTAGCACCCTCCACGCTACATGGTGTAAAATCTACAAAATGTTATACTGCAGTCTCGTTCCCTGGGGTGCTTGTTATTTGTGTTGGTGTTGTTTCCACAGGGACAATCTGAAAAATGAAGTTTGTCCAAAGTGCAAGTCGTGAAACCAAACAAACCTCAGAACTGTTGCTTTAAAGTAGAAATAGACAAATTTTTGCCTTTAACTTATCATTATGAAGTAAAGCTGACTGTACAGTGTAATGGCTATAGAATAATGACATCATCAGCATTTAGACTGGTTCCCTATAAGCCTGTGCAGTGCTGTCTGCTACTAGATATGTTGTTATGTTTTGCACAGTTAAAACAGGAAACTTTTGTTTTCCATGGTAGCTATCGGTAGCTTTCTCCACTTACCAAAGAGTATTGATGTGAGTTCTTTGCAGTTCTATCCCCAGTAGCAGAAATGGCAGATGGTGGAACAACCGAATCAACTGTGGAAACTGTGGTAGTTGCTAATCTCTGAGGGAAATTGAAAGCGGCACTAACAATAGTACCACTTGGAAACTCTAGAGAGGGAAAAATTAAAAACTTGTCTCTTTCCACTTTAGAGGTTCCTGGGGCTTATAGATAATGATGTCCCCTGCTTTTAGCCTAAACTTGAGCTGCATTATTCTCCACTGATTCATCTGTTTCACTGTAGATTTGCCCTTTCAAACCAAAATACTCTTTTGGTTTTGGTTTGGTCACTGATGGGAAATCACTTCAGTGCCCACAAATGATGTGTCCAGAGAAATGATAGCTGAACCTCTGAATCATCTCCACCCACAACACCAGAACAGAATTAGTTCACTGATGTCACACACACAAGAAACTGTTCTTTCTGCCTGATAAAAAATTAAATAAAACTTTTCCACATAAACCATGTAATATGATTTCAAAGTAAGCCCAATTAGCTTGCATTTTGTTCTCTAACACAAAGTCTGCAGTCAGTGAGGAGTCATTTCAAATTTTGAATATCCTGTCCCATTTGAGAGGTCATCTATGATTTAATATCACCTTGTTCAAATGAATTTAGCTTTTGTCACTCAGAGCGTTCGGTCAACTATGTTCACTGAAAAATTAGGGTTTTACTCATAACCAGCAGATCTGTTATCAACGTACCTTCATACAACAGTTCATATGATATCTAACAAATTAGAATCTCACATATGGTGTTGTCATGTTGCATACCTAACATAAAGTTACATACTTAAAGCTATAGTGCGTAACTTCTACAGGTCCGTAAATGTCCGTTTCACCCATGCCACTACTAGAGGAGATGACACAATGCTGATTAAGCCGATCGGCTCCTCTACCATCTCGCGGTATTTTTCAAAATATGTCATTTTTAGTTTGCATGTCGACCAGCAACATTCCCGCGCTGGCGCACAGGAAATGCTTCCTCACAACAAGAAGGGAGGGGGAGGAAGAGCGGAGAGTGTCATAGCAAGAGGTAGAGCGCAGGTAGAAAGAGAAAGCAACATGGCGGAGAAGCGGCCGAGACATGGTTCAGAAGTGGATCCTACCACAAAGAAAAAGTCTGGACGTTCGGCTGAAGGTCTATTAGCAAAGAAGGAAAGTGACCGACGGAGAAGGCAAACAAGGTGAGGATGTACCTTAAAATAACTCAGAGTTACTAGTTCAAAGTCAAATTTCACTTGGTTTCACATAGACAGAATACGGTCTCCTGGGGGAAAGTCCTGTGTCGTTTGACCCATTCACCACCCAAACCTGCCTCCTTGCACAGACATTTGTTCTTTATTCTTCTTTCTCTTTACTTCCATTAGTCCACTGGTCATGTGATTGCAGCCTTCCAGATCATGTCAGTTATCTATAAATTACAGGCTCATGATCACATGGTTTAGATATGAATTCTGGCGCATTACTTTTTGTAGGTCAGCCTAAATATACTAACAGTGCATGAGTACAGCTTGATCTCAAGTCTTCAAGTAAAGGTTTTCTTGAAAAAAAAAAAAAACAACTGGAAAAAACATCCTCAAGTCTCCCTAAGGTTTTCTTAAAATGATTACTTCAGGATTTAAGTTATTCTCCTTATCTTCGTCTTATACTTAAGGAACTGCTAAAAGTTTGTTAAACCACTGCACAGTAAGTAAGGACAAAACGTAAAGTACCTCTGACTCCATCTTAACTGTAACATGGTTGAGTTTATGGAGATAAATGAGAAAGATTAAGACGTCTGGATTTGAGTATTCCACGACCAGGAGAACCTGATGGACATGCTTAATGATGAGCGACTGATTTTGCACTTTAATTCTTACCAGAAGTCAATTTATGATTGTGACCGCCTGCAGTTGGATCACTCAAGTTTCTAAAGCTGCCCTCCTCCAGCCCCTTTACAATTATTGATGGCTCTGCAGTTTTATGCAACAGGATCTTTCCAGTCAGGTATTTCGAGTAAGCCTTAAGTGTCATACTTAAGGAACAAACTTAAGGCGCTTTGTGCAGCTGGCCCCTTGTCCCTTGGTAAATCTATACTACAGAAGTCCTATGGCTACTTATTAAAGCTGCACAGATCAATATGTTGGTATTACAAATGGATCAGGTGACTTTTGTGAAAGGGGTCGCTTGAAGTGACATACCCACAGACAATTATCACCCATCTCACATTGTTTATGCCCCACTGTACTGTTCTGGTGCATTCTCACCACTCTCATCAACCTTGTTTCCAGAAGCAGAAACAGTGTTCAATAAAATACTCTAAAACACCCACCATAGACACACTGTTCAGCTGTACACAGCAAGCACACACATTTAAGGACTGGCTGGTGAAAATAGTAGTTTTCCCTCAGAAGTTGGTGGAGACCAAAAACAGAGCCTAAAAGAGAATGGACTTTGGACTTAAATTTGCCAAGCGACCAATAACATGACCCAGGTGAATACTGCTCTCCAAAAATATTCACAGATTTTTAATTGTAGTTTAAATGTGGGGTTGGCATCAAGATAATCTGCTAAAAAACCGAATTGTATTACTAAGACTTTAATATGATATATGTGACATATTAAAAGGTAATGTGCATATTTCTTAAATATGTATAGGACCTCTATCTGATGGATGTGTAAGTAGCAACTATTTGCTAGCATATTTGCCATAGAAACTCCATATGTGCCAAGGTGTTTACAGCTTTTTCATTGCCTCAAAGTGGCTAACATTCAATGCTGGTTTAATGTTCAAATATGATATGATATGATATGATGGCTGGACCTGGCCTCTAGCTAAAAGTACACTGCAATGCCTTGCCTAATTTGTTCAGAAAAGGTTGGTCTTAGATATTACGAGGATATTGGATTAGCAACTATTGGATATGTGATTATTTATCTCTGGGACTTTCCTGGTCAACGGGTGACAGCAAGTTGCCACAAAACAGCCTACAGTCTAATGCAGTGAACCCAATTGTCAAAAAGAAATCAGACATAAACCTCCCTTATCTGCCCACTGGCTCTTATGGCATGTACCAATCATCTCTCTTTCTTCTCTTCAAAAAAAATTCCTCCACCTCTGTTTGCTGTAGCATCAACACACACACTGTATCTGATCTGTAAAATGTCACAAAACACATTCCCTGAAGTCTGTATTAGCCTTTTGATGGAGGATCCTTGACAATGCCTGTCTAGACTTGAGGCTGAAGGAGGTAGAAGAGCTCTCTGACTGTCCCGTAGTCAAGATTCCAGACTAAAGATGATAAAGAATACTTCAGGCTGTCACTCTTAACATTAAAGATGATTAAAGGTCCTTCTGGTTGTCACTGTACAATAAAAGGTGATTGAACATGCTCAAGCGTTCGTCACTTAATGGTCTGAGAAACTCAAATGTGTAATTCTGTACTGTGAGTGGATTTAAGTGTTTAAACGAAGACTAAGCTGGCTGTCTTTGTTGTCTAAACATCAGGTTTTAAATTGGCAGGGTATAATTGGGTTTTGCTGGGATTAATGTGACCAGCTCCCAACTGGCAGTAAATTATTTTTTACCACAGAACATGCCCCAGTGAACAGAGCTTCATAAAGGGATGAAAAAACAGAGTTTCTTGCCAAGGTTTTAAGTTGTCAGGATTTTGTCTCATAACGTGGTTGTGAATGTAAAGTGCTTGTGATTATAATTTGGCAGCTTTGGTATAACCCATAGAGTGGCAGTAAGGGATCTGTAGGTGGCAGAAAAGCTAAAGAAAGGGTCTGACAAGTCCCTCATCTGTTGTTGCACATTTTGTCTGACATTTCTCTCAGTTTTGCTCTTTTTTTGGTAAAATAGTGGATACCTCCAGATCTTCAGGCCTCAGCTTCAAAGGTCACAAGCCAAAAAGGTTGAGAATGTCAAGTCGCTCATACAGTCTACAGTGGGTCAAAACCAGCAGCTGTCCAGGCAACAACAGAAATCCTGGGCGAGTAATCAACTCACTAGCTTAGACATAACTTGGATGCACTCAAGAAGGCAGGAAATACAAGACAGCAGAGATTAGATATAATCCAGATCACCCCTCCAGCTGTTTTTCTCTTCTTTAACCCATCTTTATGAAGTGACTGTCACAATCATGTCACTTTGCATCACATTATATATATATATTTATATATATAAATGTAACATTACATTATTTTACTCTTATTTGTGAATTTACATATTATAGTCATCAAATCGTATTATCACAAAACAAGGTCTGTATTTCATTGTGTTTATGCGTGTTTAAAACAAGCTATTTGCAAAATCGCTTCAATGCATGACGTACAGAAATGCCCTGAAACTCTTTTCCAACTGGACCGCTGCTTGAAAAGGACCTGCACTTTTCACTAAAGTTAGAACATCTTGTTTAGAGGTCTTTCATTCCATCCATGCAGGGACAGCCTGCCTTGATTTACGGATTGTCTATCTATCCATCTATCCATCCGTCAGTCCATCCCATTCTTGTACATATAAAATCAAGAACACTGACTCATATTTGTCCCAAATGTCCACCTGGACTCAAGGGTGTGCTAATTAGATTTTGGTCATCAGAGGTCAAGATCACTGACTCCGTCTTGTGAAAGTGCTATCTCAGAAATGTCTTGAGTGAATTTCTTCAAATTCTTACAATGGATGATTAGATTAGATGAACTCATTAGATTTTGGTGGTCAAAGGTCACTTCAGCCTAGCAAAACATGTTTTCGGCCATACCTCAAGACTTCATTCACTAATTATGACAAAATTTCACACAAACGTGTACTAAAGGATACAATGGAGATGACATTTTGTTTCCAAAAAGTCAAAGGTCAAATTTTTCAACACAATAACTCAGGAACAGAAGAGAAAATTGTGACCATACTTCACATTTGGTCAGATACTGAATTCGTGACACTAATCTTGAGTGTCCATCTTGAAACTGTGGTTGATTATATAGATTGTAACCCGCCAGTTACTTCAGAGTTTGGACCAGAGACTAGGTTCGTGGAGGAGGGTTTAAAGAGGAATTGACAGACACAATAACTAAATGGAGCCACACGGTATGTTGGAAGCAGTCAACTATATTAACAGTATAGAGAATAAAATAAAATACAATAAACAAAATTCAGTGCAATGGCATCTGATCACTCAGTGGTTCACAGTTTTTCTTTTTCAGTACAAAACCAAATAGAAGTGTCCCATTGGAACAGTAACGCTCCTTTAATGGTTCCTTGAATGTTCCTTTAATTGTTCCTTGAATGTCCCTTTAAGGTTTTGTCGTTGTTAGTCAGCGCACTTTGTGTGTATGTCATGTCAAGGGAAAGTTCAAAGAGTCAGGGGTCACATGTCAAGAGTGTGTGTGGTGGTCCTACCACAGACACTATCAGTTAAGGTGAAGAAGGGGTTGGATGTCCTCTTCCGGCTCAGGTGCTGGTTCCCTACTCCGTTGGCAAGGAAAATCTTCACTGGCTCGCCATCTCCCTCAACCAGGAGAATCCAGATCCACCTCTAAAGGTTTCTATAGGGTCTCAAAACCTAGCCTGTATAAAGACAGGGCTATCACTACACAGAATCATCAAACTTCTCTTATAGCCATATTCAATACATAAATCTCAACACACTACTGGAACACAATAGTGATTAAATGATTTTTTTTTTTTTTATGTTGTACAGTTCTTTCTTTTCTTTTTTCTTAAGGTGAGTATTTTCACACATTTTTAATCATTTTTGATCAACATGAATTATTTTAGCTATTTAACCATGAATTATGATCATTTTAGCTCATTTTCCCACATGAAATATGGTTCATTTTAATCCCTTTTTAACCATTTCACACATTAAATTCACAACATTGGATTATGAACTAAAATTTAGCAAAATGCACCTTTAACACACATCAGAATATCAATTCAGGGCTTCAGAGTTTCTGCCTCTGTGATACATGAACATGTTTAGCAGCATTTAACAAGACACACACCCTAACAGTGCATCTCAAAGCGAATACACAGGAAAATAAATAGCACACCTCATTTGTTTCATCAGATTATCAGAGCAAAATATGCAGTTTTAACTCTTAAAACACACAGTAAACAGTAGCGGCAGGTCACGTTCATGTATCAACAAGTCTTCTGCCATCTCACGAGCTGAATCACGATGTGGCTACTACAGTTAGCATGTGCTAGCGCTAGTTAGCTCGAGCGACTCACCAAGTCTCTGCCGAAAATAATAACCCACAGATCCTCGACCACCTCTCTGCTGCAGGTAGGTACACTTTCACGGGTTATCCTGTGTTGATAAGTGAGTTAACAACCGCTGTTTTCGTGACTTCTTATTGACTTTCTCTTCCATGATTTCCCTCTGCTCTGACTCTGTAGCTCTGACTCCGCGCCGCACTACTCTGCATTCTCCCTCCGCACTGTAACTCTTGCGAGAAGAGGGTGGGGCTACTTTCTCTCACGAACCATCTATATAATACAACAAATAAGAATTGAGAGTGTGCGAAATTAATATTACTGACAGAGTAATAACTAAAGAGGGTTAATTAAATAAAAAATAATATTTTAAGGGGAACAACAATAGTAACTGTTTTCTACTGGGTTACAAGATCATCTTTGCTGCCGAGTTGAAGATGTGTGTGAAGCATCCACATTTTAGAATTTGTAGCTTCTTTGCAGCAACATTCATAATAAAGTATTGTCTACTGGCTCTCTACCACTCTACCATCTCAGTGGCCTTGTGGTAGAGTGTCCGCCCTGAGGGTTAGATCACCACATGATTCCCGAGCGCGGCACCGCTGCTGCTCACCGCACCCTCAGGGGATGGGTCAAATGTGGAGAACAAATTTCACACATTCAGGTGTGTGACAATCAGCGGAACTTTACCTTTACCTTTACTGTCATGGCAACATATGAGTCTGGACGGACATGATTGTAAACCTCAATTTGACTGGTTGGCAGAGGCATACCACCATAAGGCAGTACTTTTATTTTTTAATTAATGTGTTTTGTCATTAGTTTGCCTACTGTATCAGCATCACATTACAGTAAGTAACTGACTTTTGAAATAAGCCTTAAAGATGTAGCATCACATTACAGTAAGTAACTGACTTTTGAAATAAGCCTTAAAGATGTAGCAAACAGCCCTTTTCCTTCCATTAAGCTTGTCATCTCCATTTACTGGCAGCAACAATTTTTAACTTGTCTCATCACTGCTACTATTGTTAAAGGCAAAAATGAATACTTCAGCATATGTCAGCATGAAAAGAACTACCGAAATGACAGAAACCATCTTTGCGAAAAATGGTTGATGTTTGAGATGGTTTGGCTTCCCTTTTGGGGAGCTGTCACGCTGTCCAACTTCATATACAGTCTATGTTCATACACCACATCACTTCTGAGGTAAACTGAATTTTGAGGTAAGCAGGCAGTATTTCCGGACATAAGCCAGTCTTCTCTACTAACACCTGGCTTAAGCAGACGTCAGCATCAAACATTTCAAAAAAATAAGTTATGTGAGGAAATGTGCTGTTTAACGGTGGGAAAGATGAGACTTCTGATACACTGATGTAACAAGTGGTGTTTGTGTTGAAACAAACTGTAGAGTTTTGCATGGATGTTAAAGAAGATACAGAGAGCATGCTTGAATTTGCTGTGTGTGTGTGTGTGTGTGTGTTTGGCCACCTGCAAAGGTTAAAAGCACAATCTAAATGGTGTCAGTGACCACCCTCCAAAGGGATGACCTCTGTTAGCATCCTGACACAAAACAGACAATAATCAAAGTGTCAGGTTAGCACGACACACACACACACACACACACACACACACACACACACACACAGACGCACAGGACCCTCAGCTTCCCCTCTTAAGAGGCTTTTCTCTTTTTAATCATGAGATCTCTCCCAGGATGACTGAGCTTAAATCTGCTGTTCACTTCCGACAGATGAACACGTGCACACTCCCACACACATTCATTTAATGTCTTTTGTTCATTTCCCCTCCCACACAGATTGCACAGATTTACGATATGCAGCTTTTAAACCTGATGATCATTTCTTTTTCTCTGTAACATGCACATACTCTCACACTGTGACATTGAGAGAGGGCCCTGAAAAAACTGATTTTGAATAAGTCAGTAGTGTCAACTCACAAAGTTATATCCACCTCTTATTAATACACTTTGCAGAGTTTGAAGAGTTGTACTGGGGTGGAGGGGGCAGACTCTCTCTCAGCAAGCAGCCGGGTGGTAACATCTTCATTCACCCCCACTTGGCTGGGTGTGATGGAAGTGTGGTTGCAGCGTTCAGAGCAGTGTTGCATGGCATACAACAATTTAGGTACTTTTTTGATACTTTGCTTGTTTAAAAGGGTTTGGTGTTAAACTTTTAAAATGTTGGGTAGCTGTTGTAGGTCAAATATGTCTCAAGGACAAGTGATTGAGAGGAGGTGGCAGCACTACCAAGGTAGCCAAGTTGGTGGCTTGCAGCTGTGCATTTATTCCCATTGATACAGTATCAGCCTCAGCTTGAATTGAGAGAGAGAAATGATGCCTATGTTTCAATATGTCTACCACTAACAAGAAAGCGTGGCATCATTACAGGTAATACCTCCACACCCTGTAAAGTTACTGGTTAACAAAACAGGCTGCCAAAGTCTACACTGGGACTACATGTAGAATGCTGGTGGCAAACCTGCTGACATAACAAGCTTATCTGCAAGTGTGCAAGTGTTATGCAAGGGAGGAAACAGTTCAGACCTCGCTAGTCAGTGAGTAAGGTCACTGGCTAGCCAGCTGGCAGGAAGGTGATGACTTTCTTAATTATATGATATGTAGCTTATCAGTAGCATCGCATATCAATGTCAGGCCTATTTTGTATTGACAAAAATATTGAGCCTTTGCTAAGTCCCACCCACTGACGCAGACTGGCCAATCATAACGTAGCATTGGGCCAGCTCAGACCAGGGTCCGACAACAACACAACAGTGCTCCATTGACTCTAATTAAATCATTTTAGATTACTTTCATTTTCAGGCTGGTTTTGTGGATTTCGAGCTAAATGTTGTACCTGGGGCACGTCGTGTATTAATGATACTCGTTACCTGGACCTTCAAATACATTTTGTAGACCTCTCTGTCTGCTTCTCTCTGGAATCACTATTTATTTTTTCCAAATATATGATAATATTTCTTCAGGAAGTGCAGTTAGTTACAGTGTGGGCTCCATGCTTACTCCGGCTTGTCAGACCATTACAAATGGGAGGGGCTTAGTAAAAGGTCAATTGGAAAATGTGAGTTCCAGATTGAGAAATGTATTTAATTATAGTTAATTGGGAGTCTCATTTTGGTGCTTTATAAGACGGTCAACTAGCTAAATCACAAATGGTGACTACTGTACTTGCTACATGTCACTTCAAATCTAAGGTGGCTCCCTATAGTGCCGGATACAACGACCAGTAGAAAATCACAATCCCATCCTAAATGTAATAAACATAACATTATCCGTCGTGAAGATAATACCCCTGGCAAGAAAAAAAAGTGGCTGGATTGCTGGAGTAAGGTTTAGATGGAAATGTCCTGTTGGTAGACTCATGGTTTGTCATTTTGGAACCATTCATAGAATAATACATGGATACCTGGGGTTACAATAGACTGATATAGATAAGCATTTTGCCCCGATATGTGTAAATTAAACTGATTTCAGTGTAAATGTATTGTAAACACTGTGGGTCTCACGGTTTTGCAGCAATTCCGCTGCAGATATTCTGTTTCTGAACTATTACGTATTGGGTATTAATATATCAGTTCCAAGTATCTTTCCGGTTTCAACTACCATGATACTAAACTTGGTATTGGTATCAAAGTCATATTTTACTATTGTGGCTCAGAGTTTTTTACCTGCAGAGTCCTATCTTATAGTGTTAGAACACAGAATGGGCCAAATTTCTTATAGTGAGTTTCCCTCTTTTTAGAGTTGCACATTCTGTATGGCTCTGGAGTTCAGCTGATCTCTCAGCGAACCGGCCAGCAGAATTCGACAGGACAATGGCGCTAAGGTCAGCATTGCCCCAGGTTAATCATAGTTTATCACCACAGTATTATATGTCTTTGTTCCAAACCTTTGTAATACAAGTTGAAAACAGGAAACCAGCCGTATAGCCACAGACAAAGAGAGAGCTGTAATCTTGTACGTATCAGATAATGTGTGCAGCCCTTGGTAGGATTTTCCTGTGCATTCACTGTATTGTTATCTACCTTTTTTCCAATCTGCACATGCTTTTATACATAAGAAAGTATGAAGACCACAAGGCACTGTGAAATTAAATTATAGCTACATATTGGCTCTGCTGAGATTAAATCAACAATAAGATAAAGTCAGGCAACGTGTAGGAATATACATTAAAAACCACAACAAACATGTCCAGTAACAGTGGGCTCAGTCACAACATGTGCACAGACACATATCAGTGTGTTTCCATGGTTACACAACCACTCTTGTGTCCTTAGTCTCCTTAGTACTGAAGAGAAGAGTCTACATAACAGTAGCTAATTAATTCATGTTAGGCTTCCAACTGCTCTTTATGTGTCCTTTGAAATATATGTAAGTAATGGTTAAATAAGGCATTTATTATGGATATGTGTAGGATTTCTACAGGAACAACTTCCTATTGTAAACCAATATGACAGATGAGCACTAAACGGTGGCAGTGTTCAGAATTTGTGGAGACTGTCAGAGAGGCGTTTATTCAACTCTGTTTCATTTACCCTGCCACAGTGTACAGTAATGTATTGCGAGACGTGCTCCTGCTTCATGTGTGGAATTATTTATGTAGTGACGACTTTAATACATGTAAATGTCAGAAAAATTGACAGATGGATGTATGTTAATGTAATATGTATCTATTCATTTATTTTCCATATCAGAACTGGGAAATCAGAGCAGGCTGCTAATTGGAAAGAAGACACTAATTATCGCCTGCCTGCACCAGTACATCATTAAAACATGAAAATCATTAAAGTCTCATTCCCATGCTGTATTGATTATGAAGGACAGAGGTTGATAGAGAGGACATGTAACATGTTACCATAATTATTCATGTTTAAAATGGATATGCCCAGTAATGATTGTTTTAAACATCATTTTACAAAATGATATAAACTAGCAAAGTAGTGGAATAAAGGTTATCAGAAGACCCGGTTCAAACATTATTACTCCAGTTAATAGGCTTTAGTAGTGGTTATTGGTGTTATGAATATAGATTAGAAGGCTCATGTTAAACTGACTAGCATGTTTAGTATGCTGTTATCAGCTATTAAATAGCCACAGTGACATGTATATGCTGACTTTGTCATCTGGACGTGGAGGAGATGGTGGGTGGTAAGACAGCAGCCAAGCTGCAGACCAACAAACAACTGGTTGTTCATTAGATAGGCATTGGGGCCTTTCCGGTGGCATTTCTGCACCCAAAGAAAGTTTTTTTTAGCCGGCCCTTGCTGTGTTTCCAGTGCCACTTCTGACCCGAAATATAGGGGTTTTAACCCTTTAGAAATGGACAGTCCATAGACCGCTGCAAGAGATTGTTTTTTGCATGATCCTGTTTAAACAGATGTAAAATAAGAACCATAATAGCTAAAAGATTCAATCATTTTGTCACAGATGGTAAGGCATCTGTTGTAGGGCTGCTGTGAAACTGTGCCTACTAAGGGCAACAAAAATGTTTATCTTGGGTGCATCCGTACAATGGACAACCAAGGAGGGATGGCAGAGGAGATACCCGCACACCAATGCAACTGGGCTGGACAGCCACAAAAAAGGTTCACAGGCTGAGATCAAATCGAAAAATGTCACTTTATTTAGGACACTGGTGGACAAAAAGAGGGGTGCTCAAAGTGCAAAAAATAATTCTAAAAAAGAAAATAAAAACGTGCAAACGTTTCAGTCCTTGACTATCATCATATATCATCAGTGCACTGATGATAGTCAAGGACTGAAACATTTGCAGATGTTTTTATTCACTTTTATAATCATTATTTTTCAAACTTAATCTCAGCCTGTAAACCTTTTTTTGTGGCTGTCCAGCCCAGTAGCATAAGGCGTCTGTCTTCCCTGTCACTGTATGATCCACATAACTTTGGTATTTCTCTGTAATTCTGCCTGAATTTCCTTGAGAATTTCCAGTAATGGCTGTGGAAGACAGTTGTTTGCATAATCCTGTGTATATCGATCTAAAATAAAAACCATAATAGCTAGAACATTCATTCTTTTTGCAGCAGAAAGCCAAGCCTTCTGTCTTGTGTGTCTTGCATTATATGCTCATAATGACATAACTGTGCTACATTACATGTGGTGTAAAACCATGCAAAATGCGCGGTGCCAGAATAATGAATGACGAAATGCACTCTTCTCATAAAAATGAGCATATCTCAAAAACTAAAAAGTGTTCTGCAAATTTAAAGGGATAGTGCACCCAAAAATGAAAATTCAGCCATTATCTACTCACCCATATGCCGAGGGAGGCTCAGGTGAAGTTTTAGAGTCCTCACATCCCTTCCGGAGATCCAAGGGGAGAGTGGGTAGCAGCACAACTCCACCTAATGGAGGCTTAGGGCGCCCCAGATTCAAACATCCAAAAACACATGATTGAAACCACAGAATATCTCCATACTGCTCGTCCGTAGTCCTGAAGCCCCGACATAAAAAGTTGTTTGGAAAAACGTCATTTGAACTCTGTTTTTAGCCTCATTGTAGCCTGTAGCTCTACCTGCCTCTCTGGGCACCGAACTCACCTGTGTGCGCTACGGACGAGCAGTATGGAGATATTTTGTGGTTTCAATCATGTGTTTTTAGACTTTTGAATCTGGGGCGCCGTAAGCCTCCATTAGGTGGAGTTGTGTTGCTACCCACTCTCCCCTTGGATCTCTGCAAGTGATGTGAGGACTCTAAAACTTCACCTGAGCCTCCATCAGCATATGGGTGAGTAGATAATGGCTGAATTTTCATTTTTGGGTGCACTATCCCTTTAAGGAATATGGAACATTCAGAGATACTCATAGAAATAACATCACAATAAGCAAAAATACCAATGTAAGCACTGGTGGACCATTTCCATTGCAGAGTTCATCTTTTCCTCTATGACCAAGTAGTTTTTGTGCCCTACATACAACAACATGTCAATGACAGCATTAATGAAATGTAAAGAAATGCAAAGCTTTGCCTTTTAATAGCTGATAACAGCATTGTGATCATACTAGTCGGTGTATCAAAGGCATGTCCAAAGTCCATCCCTGCCGCCTTGTTGCACCACCATGTTTCTACAGTAGCCCAGAATGGACAAACCAAACACTGGCTGTGTAGAGGCCCTTTTGCGTTTTTAGGTTAACTGAGGGCCTCCATAGGTTCTACATGCTTGGAAAGGTGAAATTCTACACACTGCTCCTTCAACTAACAGTCAGTTTCAGGGCTCCATACATTAAGTTTAAACAAGACTGCGATTGTGACTACTGCTTTAAGTAAATAAAAAATATATACACTTTATTTTTCAAGGTCTAAACTGCAAAACAAATATGTAAGATATATATTTTTTTGCATGCAAGCAGACAAATGCTGACAAATGAACATGACACCAACATAAAAACCAGCACCTTGATACGTATGGACAATTTCATACTTCCCTGATTGCTGCAGAGGATTCATGCAGAAGTCAATTATTTGCCATTAGTACATCACTGTGTCATATCCAAACAAAAGTGGAAATTATCTCAACAGCTAGGGGCATCTTTGCTCTGTCAATGATTCCATAATTGACACTCGAAGGAAAAGTAAAACTTTCTCTGCAGCATGAATGCAATAATAGCAGCAATAAATTTCATTCTCTGTCTTCCATCTGTCTTGTGCAACCAAAAGATTAGGAGTAATAAGGTGCGGATGATCTCCTAAAGTTTGCCAAAGGAGCATGTCTGAGGCGATGACAGGGGTTTTCATAATGTGGCATATTGCATTTTCCTGTGTGTTAGGTTTAGAGTACTTTAACCGTTCGCTCAGAAAATATTGTCCTTATATTCGGAAAGATATTAGAAACCCATATCATCCACTTCTGATATAATGGATTTGTTCACTTTTCAAATCTAAAGTTGGGTGAATTTAAAGATAAATAAAAGAATATCAACACAAAATACAGGCAGCGTGGGTTAAATAAAAGCATCCTTCATAACATTTTATCTCTCCATCTCTGTCTGTACATCTGCAATTGTCTGGATTACCTAACCACGAGGATTTACATACGTGAGTGTCTGAGAAACTATTTCCACATTCTGCCATTAATCAGCTGTTAAGGGCCATGTTTTTGTTTCTACACCCACATTATTTCATTTTCATTATCGCAGTGGTGAATTATCTACACTGAATGGAAATATTAACATTTGTTATAACAAAAGCAACAGGTAACCCAGGAAAATGTATTGTTCATTCAAACATTTTCATCAATTAGTTAATTTCTTTTCCATTAGTTTAAGGAACATTCTGATCTGTGTGTGTGTGTGTGTGTGTGTGTGAATGCATATCTAGAGAACTTTAAGCCTCATGAATGGCAAATCAGTGTTATTCTAATCTGGTTTTAAGGTTACTGAGTTTCAAATAATGTGATCACATTGCAAGTGCAATGCCAACTTTGCCACTTCTTTTTTAATTTTCTCTGTAGGTCTGGGGGAGGTCAAACTCAAGCACCAGTGGATAAGTGGTTACACATTTCCTCCAGTGTACAAACTGGGGAAATCTGTAAACTGACTTTCACCCAAAAGAGCAGTGTTTGCGTCCCATAAGATTCTATCACCAAACCCTGTTCTTTTTTCCTTAACCTAACCATGCACTTTTGTTGCCTAAACCTAACCATATGCTCTTGTTGCCTAAACCTAACTATGTGTTTTTGTTGCCTAAACCTAACCACGTGTTTTTGTTGCCTAAACCTACTTATGTGTGTTTGTTGTTGAAGGGAAAAAAAATGGCAATTCACAGCAGAGACTGTATGTAAACATTAAATTTCCAGTGAAAACTGAAGTGTATCTTGAAAGAAGACAATGCATGGAACAGGCAGAACACGGTGTCCCAGAACATCAACAACCAGTGCACCCAGGGTACCTTGCACGTCATATGTGGATGTGGAAACCAAACAACAATATGTGAAGAGGTCGGAGTGAGAATGTGTTGTGGTTTGATCGCTCATGCATGTTATCATATGGGTTTAGAAAGAAATGGAGCTGCCTTGATCATATTGCTACCTTAACTACAATCATAGATACAAGGAAAAAGTTGAAGAAAGCTACTTTGTTCTTTTATTGATTTTTCTAAAGCTTTTGATCATATAGACCGAAACATGCTCTGGAATAAGTTGTCTGCACTAGGCCTACATGGCAATATTTTGAATTGTCTTACTGCTTTGTATGAGAATGTCAAATGCTGTGTTCGGGTTAATGGATGTCTCACAGATTGGTTTCCAGTTGATATTGGAGTTAAACAAGGGTGCATTTTATCTCCTATTCTGTTTGCCATGTACAGTGGCGGAAAAAAGTTTTCGGACACCCCATGCATTTGCGAAGTATTGCATTAAGAATCACTCTTAGGTCTTCAAGTGCAATTTCTTTTAGTACAGTCACAGCCAAAATACTAAATAAATCCTAAAAAAGCCATTAAAAACTTAAAATTGATTGGTTCCATAAAAATACATAAGAAATTTTGAGTATTGGGTCATTTTGGTACCAGTGATGAAGGTCGTTCCTTTTATTAAAAGACACAATTTTTGTTGCCAAGCTTCGTGTCTACATAAAGCCAGCACATTTGAAAGTTCTTCAGACACAAAAATGGCTAAAACAAGGAACCTAACGCAGGAAACACGCCTGAAGATAAAGATTCTCAGCCAGGAAGGGTACAGCTGCCGCCAGATAGCCAGGAAGTGCAGATGCAGTCCTTCAGCAGTTGGATACACTCTGCAGAAATACAGACGAACCAACAGCTTGGAAGACAAACCAAGATCTGGGCGTCCAAGGGTTTCTTCAGCAAGAAATGACCGCATCCTGATCCGCATGTGCAGGCAAAACCGCTGAATGACATCACAGGAGCTTCAGCAGCAGTGGTCAAACCAAACTGGTGTCCAGTGTTCCACCCGCACTGTACGTGGCCGACTTTTAGATCATGGCTTAAGGTCCTACAAGGCTATCAAGAAGCCCCTGATCAATGAGAGACAGAGGTTAGCCCGGTGTCATTGGGCCCAGGCACACAAGAACTGGACAGCCAGGAATTGGAAGAAGATTTTGTGGTCAGATGAGTCCAGTTTCCAGCTTTATCTTCCTCCTACTAATGTGAGGGTACGCAGAAGGCCAGGTGAAGCATTATCTCCAGCATGTACAGTACCTACTGTCAAGCATGGTGGAGGCAGTATCATGGTTTGGGGATGCATGAGTGCTGCTGGTGTTGGTCATCTCACTGTCTGTGATGGCACATTGAACTCTACCAAGTATTGTACCATTCTCGAAACCCACGTGCTCCCTTCTGTGCGTGCACTGTTCCGTCGAGGTAAAAACTGGATGTTTCAACAAGATAATGCCCCTTGCCACACATCTAAGGCCAGTAGAACTTGGCTGCAGGAGCACAGTATCCAGGTCTTAGAGTGGCCAGCTCAATCCCCAGACATGAGCCCCATTGAAAATCTGTGGTGCATTATCAAAAGGTCTGTTTCAAAGCATAAACCAAAGAATTTAGAAGAATTAAAAGCAGTAATTCAAGAAGAATGGGACAAGATTACCCCTCAACAGTGTGAAAGGCTCGTGGGGAACATGCCAGCCAGGATTAGAGCTCTACTACGTGCCAATGGCAGGACTACTAAATATTAATTTGATGATGTGATGTTTTATTTATTTTTTGTTCAGTTTTGAACACATTCTGTTATTTGTTGACTTTGATACCGACAATGTTGAGAACTGACATATTGAAACTGTCAAGAATTTAGTTTTGTTAGTTTTTCTTGTAAACAATAAACAAAACAATATAATTTGTATTTGTTTGTATCTGTCTAATGCAGCCACACCTTTTGAAACACAAAAAAGATTTTTCCACAAATATTTCATGATAATATTTGAGAGTGTGTAAAATTTTAAGGGTGTCCGAAAAATTTTTTCCACCACTGTATATATAAACGATCTGTCTGTAGCAATTAAGGCCTTAGGCAAAGGTGTTTCTATTGATGATGAAAAATAATCCATACTGTTATACGCAGATGACATTGTTTTGATTTCTGAAACTGAGGAGGGGCTTCAGGAGATGCTCAATCTCATCCATAGCTGGTGTCAGGACTGGAAATTGAACATAAATCCTGATAAAACCAAAGTGGTGCATTTTAGAAATCCATTAATGCCCCTGTCTGAGTTTAGTTTCTCCTGTGGCTCGTTTTCTTTGGATACAGCTAAAGAGTATAAATACCTGGGTTTGATGTTGACAGAATTTCTAGATTATAATGAAACTGTCAAGCATTTAGCAATGCATGCAAATAGAGCTCTAGGTGCAATCATAGCCAAATGTAGATGTATGGGTGGTTTTCCTTTTAAATGTTACACTAAATTGTTTGAATCCCTGGTTCTGCCTATTTTGACCTATGCTGCTGCTGTCTGGGGTTACAAAAGTTATTCTTGTGTTAATGCTGTGTTTAACCGGGCATGTAGATTTTATTTAGGTGTGGGCAAATACACCCCAAATGCTGCTATACAGGGTGATATGGGTTGGAAAACTCCATGGCAACACCAGTGGTCCTGTATCTTTAAAAACTGGCAGAGACTCTGTGGTATGCCTGACAGCCGATTATGTAAACGTGTTTTTCAGTGGGCGGCTCATTTGACAAATGTAAAAAATTATGCACACACGATAAAAACATTTTTTAGTTCTATGAATTTATCTCACCTTGCTCATACAGATATGGTTTACTCAACTAACAACCTTAAATGTTTTGATACGGCAGTGTCAAAGGCAGACGAGGAATCATGGCTACGGTTAATAAATAAACCAGAAGGGAACAAACTACGCACTTACTGCCTATTTAAGGATACATTTCAGACAGAGCCCTTTGTACAAAATATATTATCAAGACAGCTTAGAAGTGCCTTTGCTAAATTCAGATGTGGAGTTGCTCCTTTAGCAATAGAAACTGGTAGATATACGAACACCCCAGTGGATAGACGCTACTGTACTTTATGTAATAATGGCTTTTTTATGTGGCTTTTTTTATGGCTTTTTTTTTACACTGTGACATTTATGTGGACATTAGCGCTGAACTATTTAGTACACTCTCTAAGTATATTGTTAATTTTAATGATCGTGATGATACAAATAAATTGTGTGTAATTTTAGCTGGTAAACATTGCTTCAATGAATGCCAAAGCCTGCCACCTCATGCTTAACAGAAGATTGTCTTTCATGAGTTCCAATTTATAAAACAACTGTTTTGTGTTTTGTTTTCACGGTACCGTAGTGTACGTTTTTATAATCTTTTTCATGATGTTTTAGTTGGTGTCTCACAACTCTTTTTTGAGTGGTCCCCAACACTTTTAATTTTGTCAAGGGCGAGGGGGGTAATTTGTATTGAATATTGTATTTTTATAAACATATTCCCTCTGTACCCTTATGTACTTTTAATGTGTGTTGTGGAGTGACACCGAAATAAAGTCTATCTATCTATCTATCTATCTATCTCTCTATCTATGTCAATCCTGTGTGTGTATCCTACTGATATCTGTACCGAATGGTTATGGAAGTGTAGTGCCAACCCTCCAATTCCCCCATGGTTAACACTCTGAGCTCTGTCAGCACTGTTGCTGTTGTTAACACTGTTCGTGATGTTAGCACCATTTGCCGCTAGCCACAGGCTCTTCACCTCTATGTTAAGAGCCATGTGCAGACAATCTCTGAATCATAGATACTCTCTGGCCATCATTTAGTGTGCCTTTAAGGTAAATATAGGAAAAGACTGTGAGTTCATAGCCATGCTAGCATTGTTATGAGGCTGCAGACCTACTTAAGCACTGCAGTGCTTTGAGCTGGATGCTAATGTCAGCAAGCTAACATCCATGAAATAATGCTACAGATGTTTAGCAGGCATAGGCTTAATGCTTACAATGTTTATCATTTCACTTTAGCATGTTAGCATGCTAATACCCAATAGCATTCAACAGCAAGTACAACTGCAGCTGATGAGGATGTTATTAATTTTGTCATTATTTGAGCAAATTTTTAATTTTGATGATAAACTAGATGATAATTTAGAGAAACATCAGTTGACACTGACAAATGCCAACGTCATGAGAGTGCTTGAGGAAAAGTCAGATGATCACCAAAGTCAGGATTCGTCCTACGGGGCCCATGCACCTCAGTACAAAGTTTCATGGCAATCGATCCAACCGTTGTTGAGACACTTTAGTCCGGACCAAAATGATGGACCGACAGACCGACCATGTTGCTATTCCTTGAGCTGTGCCTTGAGCAAGTGTTGCATCTTTCCATGAAAACTTGATCTACAATGTTGGGTATCTCTGTTGGATAAGATACTGTATATTTTTGATATTATTAAATTCTGAAAAATTTATAAAACCCACCTGCCATTGCTCACACTTTAGAAAGTATTCTGTTTATTCCTTCCAGTCCATCCACTTGGTCCATCCTAAAGTATTTTCTTCTTGCTGAAATGTGTAACTCATCATCACAAATCTCTCAATCCATCTAACCACTCTTGATCATGCCATGGCTAAATGATTCATGAATCAAGTGATGCAAATACTGTCCAGATGGTATTATATCCCATCAAAACTAGAAAAAAAAATAACACAATCAGCATGAGACTGGTTGCCTTGGAGTCCTTACAAAGTGTGAGTGAATATAGAGTATCTGTGTAAATACTGGGATGTGTGACATTCTACCCAAAATCTGGCCATTTGAGTAACAAACACTCAGCCCTTGCAGACTCTGTGTTACCCCACCCACCCCCAAGTCCCCAGACACCATCACAGATAGACAATGAAAAAGGATTATTATGACTCGTGTGTACAAAGGCTCTGTTTGTGTTTTATACATTTACTGTTTATTTCACATACGAACATAAGGTGTATATACTGTCTCCAGCTTGTAAACACATATGGTGTCTTCCTCTTGCTGTGGTCCTTTCTCTCTCATTTCTTCTTTCCTATTTGCCTAATTTTCTGTTTTCCCTCTGTCTCTGGCATCCAAAAGGTTATCTACTAAAATCCATCTGTTTTCGCCTCCATCCAGAGGTGAATATTTACTTATTATACTATTTACTATACTTTGCTGATTAATTTATGTATTTTAAAATCATACAACTAAGCCAAACAAGCACTATTTAAAGGTTAAGAGCTCAAGAACTATTTACCATCACAACCATCTATAGTCTACGACTGCAAGAGACATCAGATTGCGTTACTAATCACATTAAACAACTGTCTGTCTTATAATGGGGTTGATGTTGTATTGCTTTCCACAAGACACAAGTGATTGGCGATGGGGTCACACATGAGACAAAGAGTGCCCCAGGAATGAGTCCTTTGAGTCCTAAATTAGGTAGCAGTTAAAGAGATTTTCAGTTTTTGTTTTACAATGTAAAATACATCTGTAAATATCCCACTCTAAAGGGCAGTTGCTAACAAGTGGCTAAATGTGAGTACCAAATGTCATCACGCCAAACACGGCTTAACGGCCATATTGGGGTGGTGATGTTAAGTCGTGACCATGCTCTAGTTTGTTTATTGCCTAACGTTAGCTTTTTACTACATTCAGTGAATGTAGAGTCTGTAGGCAAACCCCGGAGATCTTGCCTCTGGAAGAAGAGCGGAAGAGCCCTGGTGTCCGGTGCTAGGCTGTTTGTAGTCCGTATGATATTGATCAATCATGTTTGAGCAGGCTGCAGTTGTTGCCAGGTTAAACGGTCCGTGCGGTGAACTAACGAGGCGGAACATAATTGGCGTCACTGCAAACTCTGAATCCATCGCAGTGGTTCAGCATATGTATTTACTTTTATATAAACGGAAGTCAGAAACGGAAAAATCAAACCGGAATGCCAAAAAATCGGGGGTCTGCCCCCAGAGGCTGTATCGCCGTCTGCCAGAAGTCAGACGTCGAATACAGCCGATAGGTTCCGAGAATGGGGCAACAGTAACTTCTGCGTCAGCCTACAGAAAAACATCATCCCCGGAGCAGTCTATATCTTTATGAGGAATCCCAGACAAGTCTACATTTATAGTGAACAAAACACATGTAATAGGTGATTTCAAAAAAGATAAAATACAACACACGAGACAGGAGTTCTTGCTCCAAAAATGGAGGCCTGCACATCAAGGAGCCCTTCTCATTGCCATGCTTGCTGATGTTTTGTTACAGGTGTCATGACCCCTCCCTCTGATATTTCCCTCATCCCGTATCTTGAGCTCTCGTTAGGTCGTTTCTGCTGTCGTTGCTGGTCAAAACAAATTTCATACTACAGGGTTTGAATATTTAACCTGCTGGACATGTCTTGGGTGCAGTGTTTTCCACAGGTGCATCAAGGTATTCTAACAGAACTGTTTGTATGATTTCCTACAATGAATGCATGCATGCATATGGTAGCCAAGGAATTAGCGCCCCATGAATGACGTTACATCCTTAACGTACAGTTACGTAATTAATGTAAAGTTACAGATATCAGGTTTAGGCAAGTAAAGTTACTGTGGTTAGGTTTAGGAGGAGGACATACCTTAAAATGACTCAAAGTCAAATACGCGACTCCAGGGGAAAGTCTACGTTTTTGTGACCCATCCACCACCCCAACCTCCCTCCGTACAAGATGGCTCAGGACTGCTTCCTTGTTTACCCCTGTCAGCACATCGGTCACATGATCGCAGCCTTTCAAAATATGTGGGATATGTATGCATTTGAGTGTATTACTTTTAGTAGGAGAACATACAAACAGTTTGTGAGAACAGCCTGAGTGCATACAATGTCCAGCTTGATGAAAATAGTGGTAAAAAGCTCTCCTCTCCTCTTTCCTGCAGACACTATTTGTTGTCTTGTTAATTAGCTGCTTTGACAGAGCTGGTGGAAAGCTTTTAGAGACACAGTTAGTTGCTCCAGTGCACCCCAGCTCTGAGACACAATCTGTTCCTGTCATCACAAAGCGACATGCTGTGATTTTACCAACTGATTCTGTCAGGCTATTAATACTGTATATAATATGTAAAAGCAATTATTTCTTTTAATAGGGAACCCTCGGTTTGTGTTTAACAGTACACGTGAACATTATCTGGCACCACAGTGTGATGATCAGTAACTGAGACTGATGTCCTTTAATGATTCATAAATGTCATGTAGTAGCAAGCTTAGAGTGAGTATTGATAATGTTTGGTGGTAGAGGAGCATAACAACTAGTTGGCACCCTGAAGGCATCGTAAGTCTAATTCACTCACATTTATATAATGGATTGATATCCCTATAATGTTCAAACGGGAAACATCCCTCATCTGTAAAATGAACTCTAAGTTGAGTTGTAATGTTTTGCTTTGTGTCTGTCTCCATCTCTATGTATGTACTGTATGTGTGTATCTTTGTTAACTTTGAAGTTACATCTTTGGCGTGTTTCTTTTCCTTCACCTAACCACAGTAAAGCCTAGTTCACATTACACGATTTTCTCCCTGATTTTGCGTCGTGGAGACTATCGTAATCTCTTGAGTGTTCATACCTGGCAACATGTGTTTCTGTCAGCGGGAGTCTCGCCACCTGCATTATGACCTGTGTGTGCACACCACAAGATTTCTACACTGAGCCCTTGCCGACAGAGCCCCAGATAATGCGGTGACGTCACCAAACTTGGAGACGACACATCGTAAAGGCATGGATATTCTTCCCAGTGTTGAATCAGATCTGCCTCCAGGGCCTGGGTCAAAACGCTACGCACTCCATGATCCTGTGGATGCCGCCATTGTTGTTGTTGCTTGCTGGCTTGTCAGTGTTGCCAGATCTTGGGAGAGAAACAAGCAACCAGGGCTATGGAGACAAGCCCAAAAGAAGCGACTATCATGCATATAAATAACTCATTAGACGGATATATATGGATAAAGGTGGCGTTCAGAGAGCAAGCCCAAATAAGCAACTCCACTTTAGAAACAAGCCCAAAGTCGCGGCTAATAAGTGGACCTGGCAAGTAGCAACCCTGCTGCTTGTCCTCCTCACATTTCTTCCGTCCTCCTGCGTGCTGACGTGGGACATATCCCGCCTCTCATTGGCTGATGCTCTTTGTCAGTCGTGTCAGGCTTCTCCAGTTTTCTAGCATGCCAGATGTCCAGTCCCAGTCACAGACGAGGGGGCAACGTCGCGGTGAAAATCGTGGAATGTGAACTAGAGTTATCTTAACTTACCTAAACCTAACCCCAGTAACGTTATGTTAGTTACATAACTTAACGTTAAGTAGATTACATCATCCATGGGCTGCTAATTTGTAGGATATCATACAAACTGTTGCATGAGGATACGTTGAGATAAAAGAATGGATGCACATTAATTCCTTACTTCCACATTGTTAGTATTGTTACCACATAGTTTCTTGAAGCTGCACTACTATAATTTTTTTTTATATTAGCAATGGGTCAACTGACTACATGCCCTGTAAAAGGTGTTGCTTCTAGTGAAGAACCTGCAGAATTATCACCCATGAGAGTGGTAATTCTCTGATGTGCAGGTCAGGGTTTTTTAAAACCTGCATCAACCTGGCCCTTCATAAGAGCCAGTCCACACAGCTTGACCCGATAATACATTAATCAGTTACCCAAACCCACTGTCAGATCTGAGACAAGGACAGTTATATTGCTACAGCTACTGGACAGTCATAACTGGCCTGAGTGATGTAGCATTTTGAACAAGCTGTTCTGGACTTCAGTTGGATACTTTGTTTCTATTTGTTGTTTCTTGCTTTGAAAGTTCCTCAATGGACAAGGTACAGCTGATTTGTGAAGTTGAAATGACGTGTTACCTATACGACATATCTCCTCCTTCACCACAAAACCTAAATACGGTGGCAACTGACTGGAGGGAGATGCTAGGGAAGTGACAGTTTCTCGAAATTTTCTAAAAGTTTACAACAGTTTACAAAGTACTTTTGATTGAAGAGATTCAAATATGTCGGACGTCAACACATTTTTCTTGTTGAAAACTGAATAACTCAAACCCAGAGTGCAGCAGTGATGATGATAAAGCTGCTTGTTGTGTGCGTTTGAGAGAGACAGGACAAGAGAAGGTGGAAGGTGGACTGCACAATGTTTCTGTAAGTTATAGCTCACTCGGAACGTTGCTTTGTCACTTACTGACCCACCTGCCCACCCACAGAGCTAAAAGAAGAGTGAGTACCGGACTTAAAATCATAAGTTGGTCAGATACTGTAGTGTAATGTACTGATTTACTGAAGACATATACTGTACCTTTTAGTTGACCTTTAAAAAGATATGTGTTGAAGCAATATAATCTGTGCAACTGACAAATTACACACTGGTTTAATATTTCATGTATTCTTATGACACACACACACACACTTATTGAGCACTTAAGCATTGTGGTGGAGAAGTACCTAGGACTCACTGTGAATCATTTCTAAAAATAGCATGAGGATGGGTTCAGAAAACACTAGTGGAAAATTAGGGGAATTACAGCTTGTCCTGAGAATGACCCTAGAGGGGGAAGGACTAAAAAGTGCTGAGTCAGCAGAAGTATGACACCATTATGGTGGAGAAAAAGTGACTCAGCAGAGGTGGGATATCGTTACGATCAGAGCCAAGTGGGAAGGATTAAGGGAAAGAAATGACTCAGCAGAAATTCTACGATAAAAGAGCGAGCGCAAACAAAGAAATTCCAGCCTTGCTCCGGAGCTTGGCTCATTTGGGTTGTGATGTGTTTGTTGCCTGCAAGCACATTAAACTCAGTTGCATCTGATTCTACGTGTCTCCAGTGATTTTTTTTTACCTCTGAGTATCTGAGTTTTTGATATCTAATGGAAGATAAAGAAAGTCCGTTTGAGAGGAAAAGAGCGAGGTCGCGAGCTAACTGGCCCGGCTCGGGACCTTGACTTTTTTGCTTCTACAATACATGACTCCAAACAAATGCTAATGATTTGCTTTGTCTACTTGATGTGTAAACAGGCAAGTGTTTGTTAACATGGTCACCATATCAACTTTATATGGTGAATATACTGTATGTCAACAAGCTGTGTTTAGCAGTCAAAAGAAGAAAGAGCACAAGACAAGCAGATCACTTTGCTGTCACTAAGCGAGCCTGAGTAATGTCTCTCTTTGTCTCCCTGTGGGCTGTGACAGCTTGCATTGTTGTGGGGTAAATTTAACAATTCAGAAGTTTATTTCTGTTTAAATCTATTTGCGTACCGCTGCCAAATGGTCTGAACAATATACTGCAGTTGTGTGGGTAAAATGTTGTTGAAACTGTATTTATTTTGAACTGAAAAACTGAATTTATATAGTCTGGAGTCTGAGGTACAAGCTAACTTTTAAAGGAGAAGAAGAAGACAAATCTCAACAAAAACAACAGGGGTTTCATCTCAAATCTAGTTTTTTCAATGCTGAGAATCACAAGCAGAGTCAGTACAAATGCTTGGAGAAAAAGGCTTAGTCATTTGGTCTGTGCTCCCATTTGTTTGTGATGATTATGCCACCATTACTGATTTGCTTGACAATGATGTATTGATTTCTAAAACCCTTGGAGGTACATGACTTAATAATTCCTCTTTTACATAAATGTGGAAAAAGTCCTCTCGTGTTAACATGGTCACATCTGAACTGCATTTTGAATGCAAGGCCTATGACTCATCCAGTTTTGGGAGCTACCAGGTTTTCATGATTTGACCATCCTGCTAATTATTTAGTGAATAGATGAAAATTGCATAGAGATGTACCCTTTCAGTGTTTATCTGCAGCAACGTGAAGCTGATGACTTGTGACACCAGAGTTTAAGTCTTCATCATTGGCTCTAATGAAGCTGTTCATTCAACATCAGGCCCGATCAGCTTTATGTTGGTGGATTAAATACTGAGCACATTAACCAGAATTGTGCAGAGAATTTTTTTCCAGGGCTTTATTAGAGAAAAAAGAGACATAAAAGGAATGACTGGCCACTCTGTTTTGGCCAGTTGCCTGTTATTGTCAGAGTTGCGTCAGTGTTAAATCAGCAACCACCTGTCTGAGTTCATTGATGTTTCTAAATGCAATATTTGTAATCATCCAATAAATCAAATGCAATGTTCCTGATTACTTGAACAGTTTGAAACAACCTTTTTGTATCTTTTAATATGGCTCACAGTATTCATGGCATGTACATCAGTGAATGGCGCGGTACCCAATTACTTATTGGTGCATGCATTTGCTGTAAGTCCATGTCAGTACACTGGTCGTGGTAAAGGGGTCAAACCTACTCTGGAGGTAGTGATCAGAGAGAGGGAGGAAGGATTCCCTTTCCCCTCTGGCTGGATTTATTCTCTGGAGACCCCATCGAACTGACTGAATGACTGACAGGTCTTCAGTAACTACCCTTCATAAATATTGAACGAATACATTTTCAGTCACAGTAGTAGCAGAGCTCCAGGGATGGCAATGTCAGTCAGTCCACTACTTTGATCCAGGCTGAAACACCTACACAAATATGGAATGGATTAAATTGAAATTTGGTCCCCGCAGGATGAATCCTAAAGAATTTGATGGTGCCACTACCAGAACACTGACATTGTTGTCTTGACAACTATGTGGCAGATTGTAATGACATTACATTCATCCTGTGACATTTTGCTGCAGGATGAAATGCAATAATAACTTTTGTGATCCCTTAACTTTTCATCTAGTGGCATCATCAGGTAAACAAGAGTGCAGCCTTGCTCACGACTCTGTGAGGTTCTAAACATTTGTAAAGAAAACCAAACTGTCAGACAAAATTATTGGTCAAATTGAAATTTTAATCCCCTGACTGTCCGGAGTAAAGGTCATGGCATCATCAGTATGATTAGGATTAATCCTCTTTTAACCATGTATACTGACATGTGACAGATCTTGAGGTATCTCACTAAAAAACTGAACATTTGTGGTGATAGATATAAATGTTGTCTGTACAAAATTTAATGGCAAACCATCCATCCCAAAGTTGTTGAGATATTTCAGTCTGGACTGAAGTGGTGGACAGAAAATTAAAAAAAAAAATCAGGTTGTTCAGGTATGCTTATGAGCAAATACCTGAAATGTAAATGACATTCCCTCTATTTACTAACACTGTGGATGAAAGCCTCGATGTTGAACTGGCGTTTTCTCATTTTTTGTTTATTTGTTCAGTTTTCTGCTCTTTTCTACAGACATTCACCCAGGAGGAACTTTTAAACCTTTGAAATTAACCTGTCATTCTTTTGTACCACTTTCACCCAACTGGAAAGTTTTACCGAGCTAAAGAGCTTGGGGAGCAGCAGTTTTCTATGACAAGGTGATGAGCTAGAGCGCCTGTTAAACTGCAACAGCGAGATTTTGGACTGTGCTCCTATCAGTTCATCTGGGGATTATCTGTCCCTTGCCAACAAATCAAAAGACCTGCGGCTTCTCGACAGAGCAAATACGGACCTTTGCAGATCTGCAAAACCTGGCTTTGTGAGCACATCCCTGATAGCTAGCTCACTCCATCTACCGAGCTTCCAACTCCTTCAGGCGGACTGCGTAACATAATTATCGTGGAAAACAAGGGATGGTGGAATCTGGTTTTACATGAACAAAGGTTACAGTGTTGAAGAAAACATGCAGTCTTCACATAGGAAATCTTTTTATAGACTGTGAATCATTCTATTCATGACAGGAGTTTTCCTCGTTTATTCTGGTCATGTCTATATCCCTCTTCAAGCCTGTGTTAGCAAGGCGTTACAACACCTAGCTGACCAGATAACAACATGGAGCAAAAAAATCCAGCTCCCCAGCTTATTCCCCTTGGAGACTTTAACAGAGCAAACCTCAGTCACAAACTGCCAAACTGCCACAGACAACAAATCAAGTGTCCCACCTGGGATAAAAACACACTGGACCACTGCTAGGCAACATTAGAGATCACCTATCTCTCTGTTCCGTGTGCAGCTTTGGGACTCTCGGAACACTGTCTGCTTCATTTTCTCCCAGCTTACAGGCAGAAAGTAAACTCTGCTAAGCCCGTGGTCAAAACTGTGAGGAGATGAACCAAGGAGGCAAAGCTGCAATTACAGTCCTGCTTTGACTGCACGGATTGGAGTGTTTTTGATGCTGCTAGTACAGATTTGGACAAACTCTTTGACACTATAATATCAGACATCAGTTTTTGTGACGATGTGTGTGCTGACTAAATCCTTGTACATAAACAACAATAAACCGTGTTGTACAGCAAAACTCAGGCAGCTTCATCAGGCCAAATTGTGGCCTACAGAAGTGGGAACAGACTGCTGTCCAGCCAGGCCAGACATACATTGACAAGGTCCCGTTTATACGACAACAATTTCAACTGAAAACGGTAACCTTTAGTTGCGTTTTGGCCGATCGTTTACACGACAGCGGCGTTTTGGGTACCTGAAAACACAATGTTTTGAAAATGGGTTCCAGAGTGCAATTTTTGGAAACGGTCTCCATTGTCATGTAAACTTGCAATATGCAGTTCCTCTGAAAATGAGACTTTTCGCACATGCGCATTACGCTTCTAGTCACTAGGCATGCACAAGAAAGTCAACCATCACAACAACAATGGCGGACTCCCGAGCTCTGCTTGCGCTGCTCACCCTATTGAATTTATCAACGCTTCCCCATCATAGTGTAGATTTACTGTAGCAACTCCACCTCGTCGTCCGTCCAGACGAACGTTTGCGTGGTTTCCATTTTGTTTGTTTATACATCGCCGTTCTGTAGAAGGAAGCGTAAGCATCACACTGCCAACTACTGGCCTGGCATGTATACTGCAGCATTTTTGGTCATTTTTGCGGATCCATGTGCACGGCAATTATTATCAAAACGTTGTCATCTAAATGCGGAACTTTTTTCAAAACGAAAATGAGGAACAATTCTGTTTTCAGTGGATCCTTTTCATGTAAACATGGCCTAAGGACATCAAACAAGCAAGCTGAAAATCTGCAAAACAGGTTTTCAGAGAACAAACTGGCGTCAGTGTGGAGGAGCTTGCAAGACCTCACCAATTACAATTAACCATCCCCCGACATTTTGAAGATTCATCAGCGGCTGATGATCACCTACTCCCCATGCCACCCTGCACAAAACTGTCTGCTGTGAAAATCTTTGAGTTTCAGGGATCCAATACCTGCCAGGACCCCAAGTGGACTTCCAACATTGACACCATCAGAAAGAGGATGTACTTCCTACACCAGCTCAGGGAGTTCAGCCTGCCTTAGGATATGCTAATCCACTTCTATTCTGCAATAATCCAGTCACTATCTGTTTTGTGCCACCAAACAGGGCAGGAACAGGCTACAATAGATAGTCATGACCGCAAAAGAAATCTTTGGTGCCAGCTTGCCCTCGATTCAGGACTTACACATCTCCAGAGTCAGCTTGTTCAGCTTTGCTGTTCTTGTTGTTATCTATGTCTATAGATTATGTCTATTTCTGTACTTTAGTTTGACTTCCTGTGTTGATTTTTGGTTGGAACTGGAATCAAACTTGAGTGGAGAGTGGAATTTAGATGTACATTTTAGATTTGAGTAGTTTTTAGTAAAATTAACTTTAGCTAAATCATTTAGGTACACAGGGGTCTGAGGGAGGAAGCTTAAACTCTCGACTGTTATCTTGGTCCACACACACACACACACACACACACACGCAATCCACACATTTGGTTTGTTTTGTGTCTATCTGCCAAATAGAGAAATCTGAAGTGGCAGTGGTGTTTCCTTTACTGCTGTGCTGATTTTGCTGCTTAGAACTGCATTACTGCTCCTGTTTTGAGATCATCAGTTGGCCCTTATGTGTTATTTCTACACGTGACTCCAACAGCTACAACATTTAATGTTGGTGTGAAATCAAAAGACAGGAAACTAGGCTGAGAATGTAGTATTTACTTTTATAAAACAGACAGACAGAGGGATACGGGTAAAGAGAGTAAACAGTGAAGGATTGCAGTAGCATAATGTACCATCCTACCTGTAGCTGTTTTAACTGGAACAGACTAGAAGAGACAGGAGGTTATATCAGAGATAAACAACACTTAACACCCACACACTTGCTTAAAGGTACAGAAAACGTTGACTCGGAAACACACACCTCCACATAAAACACACAGTGCACATAAAAATACAAAAATGTACACACAAACATATGAATAACTATAACTCTTTACCACTCAAAACCACACATTGTTTTTCATCTTTCTCTGCTAACACGGATATAATGTATTCACACTCTGATATATGCATGCAGTACTTCACACCTCCTGTCTGTCACCTCTCCCTCACACACAAACACACTGATTGTTCTCTTCAGATTGTAGCTGCAGCCTGTTGTGTTACTTTGACCATTCAGTTCATGCAGTGTAAGCTGCCGCACAAAACAAGGGGTCGACAATTTGTGATACCTTGTTAGTACCACAAACGAATGACAGCATGGTTGAGATGAGTGGTGGCCTCCATCCAACACCAGTGGAATTGTTATTCATCATATTAAAGAAAGTAGCATTTCCCATTAAGGTTAGTGCATGCTGTTGTAAAGGGAAGTTTACTTTTTCTATGGAGTTGCATTTAGCTTCTAATGGATATCCATAGCTCTATAAGGAAAGCTATGTATTTACTTTAAAGACCTTGGAAATGGATGCAAATGCTTTGCAGCATGAATGGAGATGCCAGTTCTCACATAGCAGAGGATGGTTTCAATCCATCGACCTGTGGGTTATGGGCCAAATGCGCTTCTGCTGCGCCACCCTGCTCTTTGAATTGTTTTTAAGGACAGTGGTGATATAGGCCATGTGAAGTAGAACTGCAACTGGATGGGTCAGGTGGCGAATTCGCTTTTTGCATACAACTACTGTAAAATGATATGTCTGAAAGTTCATGATGGTTTATTTGTAATAAGAACTTGAGTGCTTTCTTCTTGCCCAACTAGGCTACTTAAGGAGGTCTTTCCTTTAGTTAACACTCATATATTAGATATGATCAATATATCCCTATTAACAGGCTATGTACCACAGTCTTTTAAGGTAGCTGTAATTAAACCTCTCCTAAAAAAGCCCACCCTGGATCCAGAGGTGTTAGCCAACTATAGACCAATATCTAATCTTCCCTTTATGTCAAAGATCCTTGAGAAAGTAGTCGCAGACCAGCTGTGTGATTTTCTCCAGGATAATAATTTATTTGAGGAATTTCAGTCAGGATTTAGAGTGCATCATAGCACTGAGACAGCTCTAGTTAAAATTACAAATGACCTTCTGATTGCTTCAGACAAAGGACTCGTCTCTGTTCTTGTTTTATTAGATCTTAGTGCGGCGTTTGACACAATTGACCATCAAATTCTACTGCAGAGACTGGATCACTTAATTGGCCTAAAAGGTTCAGCACTAAGCTGGTTTAAATCTTATTTATCTGATCGTTTTCAATTTGTTGACGTTCGTAATGAATCATCCTTACGTACCAAAGTTTGTTTTGGAGTTCCGCAAGGTTCTGTGCTCGGACCAATCCTATTTACTCTATATATGCTTCCTTTAGGTAACATCATTAGAAATCACTCTATAAATTTCCATTGTTATGCGGATGATACACAGTTGTATTTATCGATGAAGCCAGAAGAAAGTAATCAATTAACTAAACTCCATAACTGCCTTAAAGACATAAAAAATTGGATGAGCACCAATTTCCTGATGTTAAATTCAGACAAAACTGAAGTTATTGTTCTTGGCCCCAAACAACTCAGAGACTCTTTATCTGATGACATAGTTTCTCCAGATGGCATTGCTCTGGCCTCTAGCACTACCGTAAGAAACCTCGGAGTAATATTTGATCAAGATTTGTCTTTTAATTCTCATTTAAAGCAAACCTCACGGACTGCATTTTTTCATCTGCGTAATATTGCGAAAATTAGGCCTATCCTGACCCGAAAAGATGCAGAAAAATTGGTCCACGCTTTTGTTACCTCAAGGCTGGATTACTGTAACTCTCTATTATCAGGTAGCTCTAGTAAGTCCTTAAAAACTCTCCAGCTAATTCAGAATGCAGCAGCACGTATACTAACAGGAACTAAGAAACGAGATCATATTTCTCCTGTTTTAGCTTCTCTGCACTGGCTCCCGGTAAAATCCAGAATTGAATTTAAAATCCTACTGTTAACTTATAAAGCTCTAAATGGTCAAGCTCCGTCATATCTTAGAGAGCTCATAGTGCCATATTATCCCACCAGAACACTGCGCTCTGAGAACGCAGGGTTACTCGTGGTCCCTAAAGGCTCCAAAAGCAGATCAGGAGCCAGAGCCTTCAGCTATCAGGCTCCTCTCCTGTGGAATCATCTTCCTGTTACGGTCCGGGAGGCAGACACCGTCTCCACATTTAAGACTAGACTTAAGACTTTCCTCTTTGATAAAGCTTATAGTTAGGGCTGGCTCAGGCTTGCCCTGTACCAGCCCCTAGTTAGGCTGACTTAGGCCTAGTCTGCCGGAGGACCCCCTATAATACACCGGGCTCCCTCTCTCTCCCTCTCTCTCTCTCTCTCTCTCTCTCTCTCTCTCTCTCTCTCTCTCTCATTCTATTACTGCATCTTGCTAACTCGGCCATTCTGGATGTCACTAACTCGGCTTCTTCTCCGGAGCCTTTGTGCTCCACTGTCTCTCAGAATAACTCATACCGCAGCGGTGCCTGGACAGTGTGACGTGTGTGGTTGTGCTGCTGCCGTGGTCCTGCCAGATGCCTCCTGCTGCTGCTGCCATCATTAGTCATTAGTCATACTTCTACTGTTATTATACACATATGACTATTGTCACACAAGTATACTGTCTGATATTAATACATACTTTCAACATATTGTACCACAGTAGCCAGAACTATAACTATAATATTATTACTTTCATTAATGTTGTTGTAAGCTACTGTCATTACCTGCATCTCTCTCCCTCTCTCTGTCTCATTGTGTCATATGGATTACTGTTAATTTATTATGCTGATCTGTTCTGTACGACATCTATTGCACGTCTGTCCGTCCTGGAAGAGGGATCCCTCCTCAGTTGCTCTTCCTGAGGTTTCTACCGTTTTTTTTTTTCCCCGTTAAAGGGGTTTTTTTGGGGAGTTTTTCCTTATCCGCTGTGAGGGTCTTAAGGACAGAGGGATGTCGTATGCTGTAAAGCCCTGTGAGGCAAATTGTGATTTGTGATATTGGGCTTTATAAATAAAATTGAATTGAATTCTTGGAAATGCTGATACAGTTGCATTGAGGAGGTGGACAATGACAAGCAGGAATTCAACTATTTTCAGTTCACAGACAACGGAATGAGGCAATAGTATAAGAGATCTTAACCCCTTGTCAGGCAGTGTAAGTACCTGTGTGTATGAGCATTGCTGGGTAGTCTATTTGCTAACAGTCTATAGCTATTGACAACATTACCTAGATATCAGTGGTGGGACTTAAATCCAAGCCTACAGAGAGACTGGAGCCCTAATCCAATTGGATATTGGATATATAACATTGGTCAAAACTATTGCTGATGAGAAGATAGATTATGTTAATGGATGTATGAAGTTTTATTGAGAACCAAAGACAACACAGGTTATAAAAAAATGCAGCTAGCTTGGGTGTAAATGTGGCATCAACAGCACAACGGAGAGATGTCGTACTTTGGCCAGTTTTGGCAATGGGTGCAAGTTCATCCAAAAGTTTGGATGAACCCCAACTTGGCTATGGTTGGGTAAGTTGACAACATGGAGCTTTGAGAGGTGGAAAAACAGACAGGCCCAGCATGGAGTACAGTGATACCTGAACTCGTTATTAGATTTGACCTCCCATCTGCCTGTTAAAACCTTCAAATTGTTATGACAGAACAATGGAGTAATAGCCTGATTGTAGAAGTCAATAAAGGTCAAGATGACAGTGGTGGGATTTGAAACCTTACCTGCAGAGAAGCTGGAATCTGCTGCAGTGCTTTGGACCACTCAGTGCCAGCATTGGTTCTGCTTTAAGAACTAGACTTTCTCCACTACAGTCAAACTAGTTAAAAAACTCTATGTCTACTTAATTTCACCAGGAACCTTTTGACTGCTCGGTCAAAACACCACTGTTTGCAGAGCATGATGAGTCAGTTTGCTTTTAGTCATCATTGTTTGCCCTTAGAAGATCATTCATTGAGACATTCACCTTTTGGTGATGTAGTTCGCATACAGCATTAGTAATCCAATTTCACATGAAATCCTGGAATGACTCAGGAGCTGTATATCAGCCTTAGAGGGGATTTATGGTTGTGCGTAGACCCTATGCACATAGCCTACGCATGTCGCCTATGCCATTGTGAGCATTTTTGCTTCTGCGGCGGCAGAGGTTTCTGTGAAGTGCTGTAAAGTTTAGTTTATTCAAAACACACATTAAACACACATTAAACATGGCTTAACAATTTCAAACACAAGTACACAAATTGGCTTCACTATAACTCGCAGCATTCACAGACAAACACTTGTGTTAATCCGGACACATTTTTCAAACAAATACAAATTGCTAACATTATTAGTGCCAGCCTATGGCATTTTACATTGTATAAATTAACCTAACAACTAGTGATCTTTTCCATCTTCTCATATAAAACCAGGGACAACAGCAATATTTAACAAAGGTAACGGCACATAATTTGGCTCCATTACAGCTCACAAAGTTCACCAACAAAACAACTGTCCTGTACTAAACATGTTTTTTTAAACAAATACAACATGCTAATCTTATTAGCACAAGCCTATGGCATTTTACATTGTATTGATTAGCCTAGCGGCCTGTGATCTTTCCCTCTTCTCATATGAAGCCAGGGACAACAGCAACATCTAACAAAGGTAACAGCACACAATTTGGCTCCATTACAACTCACAAGGTTCACCTACAAACAACTGTCTTATACTAAACATGTTTTCCAAACAAATACAAATTGCTAACGTTATTAGCACAAGCCTATGGCATTTTACATTGTATAAATTAGCCTAGCGGCGAGCAGAGATTTCCTCTACTCATATGAAACCAGGATAAATCCCTAAGTATATATCCATAAAGGATAAATCAGACACAAGACTTAAAATACTATTTTAATGGAGGCCTTACTGTCTTCACAATTTATTGTTTCTTATCTGTGATCTAAAAGTAAATGCAAGCTCCATTTCCACTGAGGGAAAAGGTGTCAGTATACAGTGACAAACAGGAGGTCTGCATCGCCACGACGCATAGTTACAATTCTTGAGAGGTGCACGTCAGCCTACGTTGTAGCTACAGCGTTGATTCAGCACAGAACTATAAAATGCGTGTTAACCAGGCAGCTTAGGTTAGGTTCTTTAATGTCCCCAGGGGGATAATTGTTTTCACACATCATTGTTAGTTTCAGGGCAGCATACACAACATATAACAGATAACAGAACCTCTTCCCACATATTGCCCCCATGAACACTGACTGACTGTGTGCCGTCGCAGCAGAGCATGCGCCGTTCAGCCGAGCTTACTGATACAGGGTATCCGCGGGGTTGTAAAAGGTATTAAAAGGTAGTAAATGAAATTTACCAAAATTAAGGCCATTAAAAGGTATTAAAAAGTAATAAATGTCATCTGAGGGGGTATTAAATTTTCAAACCACTATCCAACTATGAGTTTTTTTCCATTTGTGTTAAGTGCAGGCTAAAAATCCTAAAAATCCTCTTTTTTTATTTATTATATAAATTATATGTGCGAGTAGGACCTGAGTGATATCAAGGATGTGACGTCAGTCAGTGTCAGGAAAAAAACCAAAACAAACAATTCGCGCCTCAGTCAGTCTACAGTATGCTCCGTTGCGGATTGCTGCCAAAACAGTCATCATGGGGAAATGTAAGTTTTCGGACCACTGGTTAGAGGACGCGAGATTCAAAGACTGGCTCAGGCCAGTATTTGGTAACAGCTGAGAGTCTTATTGCCATGTCTGTGAAAAGACAATAAATATCACCTGGATGGGGGTGAATGCTGTCAGGTCCCACATGGAGTCCAGTGGCCACCAATCAAGAATGCACCGACGTAATGAGCAATTGCCAATTTCCATGTTTTGCAGTAGCGCAACGTCTACATCACTGCAAACCTCCACCGCTCCCCCGCAAGCCACTGCAAGCGGTAGCACCGTGAGTAGACCTACGACGACAGACGTCAGACAGCAAACTCTATGCCCCACTTCAACGTTGCGAGCTGAGGTGCTGTGGTGCCTGGGAACAGCAACGAAACACCACTCATACAGCTCCAATGAGGGGATAGGAGAGCTCTTCAGGAACATGTTTACGGATTCAGAGATAGCAAAAAACTTTGCGTGTGGCAAGGACAAGACGAGCTACATCATCAAGTTTGGTTTAGCGCCATACTTTAAGAAGAAACTCATTGCAAGTGTAAACAAAGCTGGACCGTTCGTCCTCATGTTTGATGAAAGTCTTAATACATGTTCAAAAAAAAAAAACAGATGGACATACACGTTCGGTATTTGGAGGATGGCTGTGTGACATCAAGGTATTTTGGTTCCAAATTCCTGGGACATGCGAGGGCAGAAGACCTGTTGCAGCACATCAAAGTAAGTATATTTTCTTATAATTATTAATTATACTGTTGAGAGCGTGTGCCATGTTTATCCCCGTATTGATTAAAACCAGACGCGGCCCATCACACGGGCACTGAAGCCCAGAGTTGATGTGGCCCGATGTAATTCTCGGTTCGGGCCGAGCCCATACAGATCCATCACATCTGGGAGCTCAGAAGAACAGACAAGCAGCCCACTCGAGCAGAAAGACAGTAAAGGGACTGTGTGTGTGTGCGTGTGTGTTTCTGTGAAGTTGCATGTTATATTTGAGGAGATGTCACTTTCCCTCCCAATAGCTCTGTCTCTGCACAGCCTGACACACTGACACTTCACACTTCTCTTTCTTCCTCTTTGTCACGCATCTACATAAATCCTTACAAAGCTCCGCGCTAATGGGACTACACACAGAACTGTATGCTAGCAGTCAGTCTTACAAAAACTGGATACCTTAAAGAACAAATAACACAAATGTGCAGCTGCACTGGCACACATACGTTGATCAACACTAGGCCTGTCACAGTTCATTACTCCTGCTTCAGTCAAGACGTGCTGACGTATTGCGGTAAGCGAGTTGTGTCATTTCCGGTGTTTCTGTGACAGCGTCTCTGTACTGCTCTGGTGAATTCTGCTAGCCTGCTTTCTCACTTCAGTTGCTTTAACGTCTACTTCAAGTCTTAACCCACAGTGGTTCTGTTTAAGCACTTATAGCTCTCCTCCTTTTTACGACTTCCCTGCTAATCTCTTAGCTGTTGTTTGCACGTTACTAGCCTTGGTAGCTACATTAGCTTTACAGTTAGCGATGGCTTCTCCTTCTGCTCTTTCTTGCTCGGTGTGCTAAATGTTCAGTTATGCCTCTGCCTCCTTTAGCGACAGTGGTAATTGTAATAAGTGTAGCTTATTTGCTGCGTTGGAGGTGAGGCTTAGTGAATTAGAAGCGCAGCTCCGCACCATGGAAAACCATTCAGTAGCTGCGGTAGTTAGCCAGCCCCCTGTAGCCGGTGCGGAGCCACATAGCATAGCCTTAGCCTCAGCTAACTGTCCTCCGGTAACTCCCGTTCAGCCGGGAGGCTGGGTAACTGTTCGTGAGAGGCGCAGCTCCAAGCCGAAGCCCACGGCTCACCACCAGCCTGTTCACGTTTCCAACCGCTTTTCCCCACTCAGCGACACACCCGCTGAGGACAAAACTCTGGTTATTGGCAGCTCTATTCTGAGGAACATGAAGTTAGCAACACCAGCGGCCATAGTCAGATGTATCCCTGGGGCCAGAGCGGGCGACATTGAATCAAATTTAAAACTGCTGGCTAAAGCTAAACGTAGATTCAGTAAGATTGTTATTCACGTCGGCGGCAATGACACCCGGTTACGCCAATCGGAGGTCACTAAAATTAATATTGCCTCGGTGTGTGAATATGCAAAAACGATGTCGGACTCCGTAGTTTTCTCTGGACCCCTCCCAAATCTGACCAGTGATGACATGTTTAGCCGCATGTCATCATTTAACCGCTGGCTGTCCAGGTGGTGTCCAGCAAACGATGTGGGTTTCGTTAATAATTGGCAAACTTTCTGGGGAAAACCTGGTCTTATTAGGAGAGACAGCATTCATCCCACTTTGGATGGAGCTGCTCTCATTTCTAGGAACCTGGCAAACTTTATTAGTAATTTAAATCCCTGACAACCCAGAGTTGAGACCAGGACTCAGAGACGCAGTCCTATACGCCTCTCTGAGCTTCTAGTTCAGTTACCCAGCCATAGTTTTCATAGTTTTATACAAACGGTGTCTGTCCCCCGACCACCTACATTATTTAAATCTAAAATTAAACAAAGAGGAGTTGTGCATAACAACCTCATAAAAATTAAAACCTCTTCTGGGACAGAAAGACAAAACAGGAGAATTAAATGCGGACTGTTAAATATCAGGTCTCTATCGTCTAAAGCAGTGTTAGTAAACGAATTAATATCAGATAATCATATTGATTTACTCAGTCTCACAGAAACCTGGCTGTGTCCAGATGAATATGTTAGTCTAAATGAATCCACTCCTCCCAGTCATAATAATACCCACATTCCTCGAGGCAGCGGCCGAGGAGGGGGAGTTGCAGCCATTTTTAACTCTAGTCTGTTAATCAGCCCTAAAGCTAAACTAGATTATAATTCATTTGAAAGCCTCGTTCTTAGTCTTTTACATCCGACCTGGAAAACCTCGCAGCCACTTTTATTTGTTATAGTGTACCGTGCTCCTGGCCCGTATTCTGAATTTGTATCTGAATTCTCAGAGTTTTTATCCAGTTTAGTTCTTAAATCAGATAAAGTTATTATTGTAGGTGATTTTAACATTCATGTCGACGTTGATAATGACTCCCTGGCTACCGCGTTTATCTCATTATTAGACTCCATTGGCTTCAGTCAGGGTGTACATGAACCCACTCATTGTTTTAACCATACCCTCGATCTAGTTCTGATGTATGGAATTGAAATTGATAACCTAAAAGTCTTTCCACAGAATCCCTCGCTATCGGATCATTATCCGATTACTTTTGATTTCTTTTTACCCGATTACACGCCACTCAGCAACAGTTACTATACTAGATGTTTATCAGATAGTGCTGTCGCAAAATTCAAGGAAAAGATTACTCCGTCGTTAAATTCAATACCAAGTCCCTCAGTAACAGAGGTTTCCTGTACCGACTTTGATCATTTTGTCGATAGCGCCGTAGGCTCGCTGCGAACAACACTTGACTCTGTAGCTCCTCTTAAAAAGAAGTTAAAAAAGCAAAGACAGTTCGCTCCTTGGTATAACTCTCAAACCCGTAAGTTAAAACAAATATCGCGAAAATTTGAAAGGAATTGGCGATTGACCAAACTGGAAGAATCTCGTTTAATCTGGACAAACAGTCTCAAAACTTATAAGAGGGGCCTCCGCAATGCCAGAGCAAACTATTACTCAGCATTAATAGAAGAAAACAAGAACAACCCCAGGTTTCTTTTCAGCACTGTAGCCAGGCTGACTGAGAGTCAGAGCTCTATAGAGCCTTGTATTCCTTTAGCCCTTAGCAGTAATGATTTTATGAGCTTTTTTAATGACAAAATTCTAACTATTAGAAGCAAAATTCATGACCTCTTGTCCTCAGGTAGTACCTATCTAACCTCAAACACAGCTGTAAGACCTAATATATATTTAGATTGCTTCTCCCCAATTTCTCTTCAAGAATTGACAGCAGTGATTTCTTCATCTAAATCATCAACGTGTCTCTTAGACCCCATCCCAACTAGGCTACTTAAGGAGGTCTTTCCTTTAGTTAACACTCATATATTAGATATGATCAATATATTCTTATTAACAGGCTATGTACCACAGTCTTTTAAGGTAGCTGTAATTAAACCTCTACTAAAAAAGCCCACCCTGGATCCAGAGGTGTTAGCCAACTATAGACCAATATCTAATCTTCCCTTTATGTCAAAGATCCTTGAGAAAGTAGTCGCAGACCAGCTGTGTGATTTTCTCCATGATAATAATTTATTTGAGGAATTTCAGTCAGGATTTAGAGTGCATCATAGCACTGAGACAGCACTAGTTAAAATTACAAATGACCTTCTGATTGCTTCAGACAAAGGACTTGTCTCTGTACTTGTTTTATTAGATCTTAGTGCGGCGTTTGACACAATTGACCATCAAATTCTACTGCAGAGACTGGATCACTTAATTGGCCTAAAAGGTTCTGCACTAAGCTGGTTTAAATCTTATTTATCTGATCGTTTTCAGTTTGTTGACGTTCATAATGAATCATCCTTACGTACCAAAGTTTGTTTTGGAGTTCCGCAAGGTTCTGTACTCGGACCAATCCTATTTACTCTATATATGCTTCCTTTAGGTAACATCATTAGAAATCACTCTATAAATTTCCATTGTTATGCAGATGATACTCAGTTGTATTTATCGATGAAGCCAGAAGAAAGTAATCAATTAACTAAACTCCATAACTGCCTTAAAGACATAAAAACTTGGATGAGCACCAATTTCCTGATGTTAAATTCAGACAAAACTGAAGTTATTGTTCTTGGCCCCAAACAGCTCAGAGACTCTTTATCTGATGACATAGTTTCTCTAGATGGCATTGCTCTGGCCTCTAGCACTACCGTAAGAAACCTCGGAGTAACATTTGATCAAGATTTGTCTTTTAATTCTCATTTAAAACAAACCTCACGGACTGCATTTTTTCATCTGCGTAATATTGCGAAAATTAGTCCTATCCTGACCCGAAAAGATGCAGAAAAATTTGTCCATGCTTTTGTTACCTCTAGGCTGGATTACTGTAACTCTCTATTATCAGGTAGCTCTAGTCAGTCCTTAAAAACTCTCCAGCTAATTCAGAATGCAGCAGCACGTGTACTAACAGGAACTAAGAAACAAGATCATATTTCTGCTGTTTTAGCTTCTCTGCACTGGCTCCCTGTAAAATCCAGAACTGAATTTAAAATCCTACTGTTAACTTATAAAGCTCTAAATGGTCAAGCTCCATCATATCTTAGTGAGCTCATAGTGCCATATTATCCCACCAGAACACTGCGCTCTGAGAACGCAGGGTTACTCGTGGTCCCTAAAGTCTCCAAAAGTAGATCAGGAGCTAGAGCCTTCAGCTATCAGGCTCCTCTCCTGTGGAATCATCTTCCTGTTACGGTCCGGGAGGCAGACACCGTCTCCACATTTAAGACTAGACTTAAGACTTTCCTCTTTGATAAAGCTTATAGTTAGGGCTGGCTCAGGCTTGCCCTGTACCAGCCCCTAGTTAGGCTGACTTTGGCCTAGTCTGCCGGAGGACCCCCCTATAATACACCGGGCACCTTCTCTCTCTCTCTCTCATATTCTATTACTGCATCTTGCTAACTCGGCCATTCTGGATGTCACTAACTCGGCTTCTTCTCCGGAGCCTTTGTGCTCCACTGTCTCTCAGATTAACTCATATCACAGCGGTGCCTGGACAGCGTGACGTGTGTGGTTGTGCTGCTGCTGTGGTCCTGCCAGATGCCTCCTGCTGCTACTGCCATCATTAGTAGGGGTGCAACAATACACGTATTGAACCGTTCGATACAATGGTCTCGGTTCGGTAGGCACTATGAAACGAACAATACGCAATTTTATTTATTTATTTTATCAACTTCCGACGATGCGCTCTATGCTGAAAGCTCAGTGGATCTGCGCTCGACTATGCCGCCTTAGGCTGCATAGTCGAGCAGTACTGTCAGCTGTCATAGTAGATCTGTACTGTCAGCAGAAAATGTGGACATCCTCATTTTTCTGAAGAAAAACATGAAAATTGAGTAAAACTGATTTTTGTTTTGTTTTTAAGTGGGCCTTTTATTTAAGTTGTTTTTGTTTTATATGCAGCTAAGTACTAGTAGCACTCCTGAAGATGGGTGTGAGGTGTAGCTCCATCAGAGAGAGATTTATTTTATAAGACCTGTTTTTGTTTAATATGCTGCTAAGAATACACCTCAGAAGATGGGTGTGAGGAGTAGCTCCATCAGAGAGTGATTTATTTTATAAGGACCTGTTTGTGTAATATGCTGCTGAGAATATACCCCAGAAGATGGGTATGGTATAGCTTTTATTTTGTAAGGAGCTATGTATTTGTAATATATACTCTGCTGCTAAGAATGCACCACAGAAGATGGGTGATTTGATATCTCCATCAGATACATTTATTTTTTTATTATTATTATTATTATTATTTTTACAAGGTGCTGTTTTTGTTTTATATGGTGCTGAGTATGCACAGCAGAAAATGTGTCAGGTATAGCTGCACCAGATACATTTAATTTTTCATTTGATGTTTTTTTATATTCTTATAGAATTGTACACCATACTGTTGGTTGATACTGTGTTGTTACAATGTTTCAAATGTTACAAAATATTAATAATTATATTTCAAAATATATTTATAGGGAGCTACTTCTTTGTAATATATACTCTGCTGCTAAGAATGCACCACAGAATATGGGTGATTTATCAGATGCATTTATTTTATTATTATTATTTTTTACAAGGTGCTGTTTTTGTTTTATATGGTGCTAAGTATGCACAGCAAAAAATGGGGCAGATATAGCTGCACCAGATACATTTAATTTAATTTAAAAACTGTACTTTTGAGTTGAAACAAAAATGTTGATAATTTTAATAAACTACAAGTAAAAAAAGGCATGGAAATTTCTCTTTTTTTGTATCGAAAAAATATCGAACCGTGACACTAAAATATTGAAGCGAACCGAACCGTGAATTTTGTGTATCGTTGCACCCCTAATCATTAGTCATTAGTCATACTTCTACTGTTATTATACACATACTATATACTGCCAGATATTAATACATACTGTCAACATATTGTACCACAGTAGCCAGAACTATAACTATAATATTATTACTTTCAATAATGTTGTTGTAACCTACTGTCATTACCTGCATCTCTCTCTCTGTCTCTCTCTCTGTCTCTCTCTCTCTCTGTCTCTCTCTCTGTCTCATTGTGTCATACGGATTACTGTTAATTTATCATGTTGATCTGTTCTGTACGACATCTATTGCACGTCTGTCCGTCCTGGAAGAGGGATCCCTCCTCAGTTGCTCTTCCTGAGGTTTCTACCATTTTTTTTCCCCGTTAAAGGGTTTTTTTTGGGGAGTTTTTCCTTCCCTCCGCTGTGAGGGTCATAAGGACAGAGGGATGTTGTATGCTGTAAAGCCCTGTGAGGCAAATTGTGATTTGTGATATTGGGCTTTATAAATAAAATTGATTGAATTGATTGATTGATTACATAATCCCCTGATCACCATTATCTGAGCTGACCGCAAACATTTTGCGAAATCATAGGATTCCACATTCAAAGAAATTCAAAGCCAATGTTACACATGTGGCAACAAATAGCATTTCCATCAGCTGGGAAAATATATTGTCTACCCGAGCACAACATTCCAATGTCAGGGAATAAAGGACATGGGAACAGAGAGCTTGGCTGTCCAGATCTTACTGCTGTTGGACAGCTTCTTCTGTTTCAACTCATATGAGACTGTATTTCATGCTTATTGAGCAAGGTGGTGACAGAGAGGTGCCAATCAGGCTCTCTTGATTTATAGATGAGTCACCCTTACAGGTGCAGCAGCATGTTTGACAGCAAGTTACGCTGAAGCTGTTGCTTCCATCCAACTTTACTAATCACATAATTCATGTAAACATGTTTGGAAGTAAATCTGATGTTACTAGAGTAGTGTGGGTGCTTTCAGGAGCAGCTCAGTTTGTATATGAGCATGGCAAGAGTGGTTGACCAACAGAGAGATTGACTGCTGTTGGCAATCAGAGCAGAGAAAAAATTAGCAGTATACCTGAAGTTCTTTATAGTAGTAGTAAATGCACAGTGTAGCCCTGAAGTGAGCATTAACTTCAGCCATAGAGGCAAAGCAAAGTCTTCCCCATGCCTCCTGTTGATGGACTTGCATATTAGCTTTTGAAAATAAAATCAAGTTTCTTACATTTATTAACTGCCTTGAACCATGTCTAAGTTACATTAGGTTGGCAAACACAATAGTATTAGAATAACTACTTAAAATGAATCTGTGTGCAGCAGAGCAAGGTGAAAAACTGAAGATTAATTGGCACTCCTTTGCCAATAATTGCATCATGTAGATGAGCAGCATTTGAAGTTAACAAAGCCAAACACAACAGCACCACTAGACAGTATAAAAGGACAGAAATACATGATTATAATCGCTCATTGAAATAATGCGAAGACAATGAAATATTATCTAAATTCATGATTGGGATAACCAACACTTTGCAGGGACACACAGTTTCAATCCATTCTTCACCAGTAATGCGCGCACACACACACACACACACACACACACGTGCGCGCACAGGTGCTGTGACAATCCATGGTAAATAATAAGGGTAAAAGACAGCAAACAAGAAAGAAAGAATGCAAGGTAGAAGAAAAGAGCATGGTGTTTCTGTTGTCTGCTATTTTGAAGTTATAGTTTGTACAAAATGCAGGGATGGCAAAAGTATTAGAATATTTTGCTGAAGCAAAAGTAAAGTTTCCTCAAAGAAACTTTATCTCACACCACAGACAGACACTGCTGCAGTAGCAAACAAGCCAGCAATGTGACATCTGCTTATACAGCAAATTGAGCTAATGATTTGTGGAGAATGGTTTAACTGCAGACTTAACATAAGGGGAACCTAGAGATGCAACAGTTCTGTTAGCTGACTTTTCTTTTTAAGTAGATTTGAAAACACTAATAGTGCTCTGCTCAAGACTCTTAGCAACACGGACACAACGTGTTTTTGTCCGGTCAAAAACAATGCGAAAGGACCGAAAACATGCAATCTGGTGAGTGGTACAGGTAACTAACTGCCAGAAACAAAACTCCAAGGGGACACTTAGGACCTGTTTATACGGTTCCATATATTATCTTTACATTTGGACCTATCATTTACACATAACCAGCATTTTTCTCAACGAAAACGGAGATTTAAAAAAAACGGCTTCCAAAGTGAAAGTTTTTAAAAATATCCGTTTGTATGGAGACGTGTAAAAAGGATAGACGGAGATTTTGGAAAACGATGACGGTGCAACCCAGTTCGCGCATGCCCATTAGGCGCCTGGGAACCACAACAACAATGACGGATATATGCCGGGTTGTTTATGTTTTGTTAGCACTTTTGGGACTACTTACGAGCTTACAAATGAACTTAGCACTGCTGCATCAACATCACCGCTACATGCTACCAAAACGTCTGCTGTGCCCAGCTATTAGTAAGTGCATAGCAGCTAACTATGCTACATAAGGTTAAAATGTAGTTTATCATTGTTTTTATCACTAGCGCCAAGAAGAAAACAAATCACTGTGCATGAAAGTTTTTCTGTGGTATTTGACATATGGCGTATTGTCACCTACTAGCCTGGCATGCTTACTGCAGGAAAAAGCTGCCGTTTTTACGTTTTCATGTAAACAGGAATATCATTTTCACAACTGATCGTGTAAACCTTGATTTTTTTTTTTTTTTTTTAAGGGATAAATAAAAATCAGGGGCTTTTTTTGTATCCGTGTCCATGTAAACAAGGCAAGTGGTGCTTTGTGTCTGCTGGATGTGAAAGTGGCCGTATAGGCTACCTGTCAAAATCAGTGCAGCTTTAAATTGCTTTTCCTGACCTAGCACAGTTAAACCACACTCCACAGTTTCTATACATATTCCTGTGTATCTCCATTTTTTGTGTGTTGCATTGTGGGACAACAGCATCCATCAAGACTTCACTTAAGTATAATTCAGGTTTTATTTATTTATTTTTCCATTGTTTGGTGTCACACATTCTAAACATCATAGTATTAGCATACAGGGTGAAAACACCTTTTATCTGCCTAATGTTGTGTTCACTCTAAACGCGATACAGATTTTCGTGATGCGTTACTCATGCGAGTTTGAACACTAGAATGTTTTGTGTTGACTCACTTATACGAGCTAATAACTCGCCTCATACAAACGTGACATTGCTGAATTGCTGAATAAACTTCCACCAGTACGTCCTTGGCGCCATACGTCCCTCAAAGATTTCAATGCTCCATCTCGTCCATTGCGCCACCAGGCAGGAACTGACATCTAATCGCATCTTTAAATAGACTTTACATTGACTTTACATCAAAGTCACTTGGGCAAAATGTTTTATTCGCATGTGGTGTGACAACATAACATTGTAGATGCCAAATATGGAAAGGTTTGTGGCCTAAAATAATAGAAATATGTAAATAATTAAATCCATTTATCTAGATTTCCATAGATAGACACATGTAAATAATATAAATTGTATTATTTTATGCATATACTTACATATTTTTATATTTATAGATTCATTCATGAATTAATTTATTCATCAGTCAGAGGCCTGAAACTGCCCTGACTTCTGATTTATAAAGTTTACAGATTTATTTATATAGCTGCAGAAATTTATGCTATAGATAACTGAAAATATAAATAAATTAATAATAGGCATAAATGTGTGTGTGTGTGTGTGTGTGCGTGTGTGTGCATGCGTGCGTGTGAATAAATAGATCCACAAATAAATTCTACATTTATTTAATTTTTAATTTGTGGTTTATTTATTTATAGTGACAGTTAAGCATTAAATTACATAATTATTCATGTACTCATTTATTAAAGCATTTTATCAGGACATATAGGTCATATATTCATTCATCTATTAAAGCATCTAAGTATATAATTATTTATGTATTTATATATTTAGTTTCAGTCTTTAAAACCCTTTATAGTGTAGTAGTTTTTTCCCAGGAATAATCATACAGAAGTGATGGGTCTCACAAGTTTGGATTACACAGCAACTGTAGAGTGGAGCAGTATGAGCAGTGGTAGCCACCATGGTTGCATCTTTTCAAAGAAATGTAAACTGGACACAACATTACGCAGCAGCTCCCTGCCTGCCACAGTGTAACATCATAACCATCTGTTGTTCACTAAGTGAACGTCTGTGTGTGTGTTTGCATCTGTGCAAGCTTTCATGCTTGCCTGCTTGCTTGTTTCTTCCACAATAGGGGCTCTCTTTGACAGGGGTGTAAGGTGTGTCGCCCTTGCTCTCCATCAGTGACCCATGTAATATCTGGGCTGCTGCCTGGGTCGAAGGCCTCTCTGGATGGAGACAATGACAGGAGGGCGTTTCACCAGTGCCACAGAGTTGACCATGCATACGGCATGTCAATTAGAGATGCTCCAATTCTTCGGAGCAAAGACACAAGTACAGTAGGTGGGAAGAGGAGGGTAAGTCGTGAACGAGTGGGAGGCAGAAGTAAACTTTTCATTATAACACCATGCCGAAAGCCATTAAATCACTTAGTATGTTTTGTGGGAAATGCTTTAGCACACACAAACACACTCAATGGCTATTACAATACACATCATGCCACATTTAAATCATTTTTGTAACTACATGTTCCTGGTAAACAATTGTGTGAATAAATAACTTAGTATTTCATGTAATGGAAAACATTTTAAAGAATGAATTCACCAGTTTATGATTATTCTCTCCAGCCTCACATAAGTGAAGCACTTTTTAAGTTTGGATGTTACCAAAAGGAAACAACATGTCAGCCCACTCACCTTTATCTAAGTACTAGTCCATACCCATTGAGTGCACAGTTGCCCACGTACAGTTTCACATGGTGTGTGTTTGGGATACAGGTCATAGGAAATTGCAGATTAAATAGTCAACTGAACCCATTAAAAGGAGCAATGTATTCAGACAGAGTTTTTGTGAATCTGATTGCTTTACGATTGCTTTATTGAAAGTACAGTAGTACCATTGCCAATAGTGGGATAATTAGTGGGCTAAAACTGTACATTAGTAGTTGAGGTAGCACGCTGAAAGGCAGATAGTTAAAGTCACTACCTTATAGAAGCTCAGTTTTAGTAAGTTTTCCAACTTTTGCCAAGAAGGAACTTTAGATATTGGTCCCTAGATTATGTTCACAGAGTTTCATGCAGATCGGTCAAACTTCCTAGGGAGAGATCGATTTTAAGTGTTTTTCAAAATGAACCGGAAGTTATGGGTTCTTGAGGAGAGGCATCTCTGTGCAAAGTTTCATGTCTCTACGACATACGGGGCATGAGATATGCCCATTCAAAGTTTGCAATTTCAATCGGTTGCTATAGCGCCCCCCTTTGGCCAACTGATGTAATATTGCTTCATTCGCATCCTCCCATGACCCTCTACCACTGTGCCAAATTTCACATGGATTGACCAAGTCAATGAAGAGAAAAACGAACAGACACACACACACACACACAGAGTTTTCGTCATTATATAGTAAGATTAAAAACAAATGTTTCATTTGTACTATGTTGTCTTATTTACTCTGCCAAGTATTCCTTCCTCTTGCCTCGTAGTTTATATACATGCAATGTGCTTAATATGTCTCACAACAGGAACAACTGTTTTAGCTATGGGGCCCTGGGCCAAAAATTAGCTGCTGAGTCTCAATTAACTTCCAGTTCCTTTCCTTGTCTGTGCATTGTGTATTCTTTCCTTTGGGGTATTGTTGTTAGGGAAATTTAATTAAACATAAATTCATGTGGGAAATATACAATATGAGCATGTATCTATGGAAATAATGAAGGTCTTAAAATTAGATTTAGGCAAAGAGTCATTTCACAAGGCACATTAACACAAAGCAGTATTTACTGTATTTTGGGAGGCGGAGCAGGCTGTAAACATTGTAAACTGCATTGACATAGTATCACATTAAATGTGCCAGCAAATAGTTTCTTGTTTACACATCCAGCAGTTACGGAGTTCATTATCATTCATTTGGAGCTGGAGTTTGTTAGCAGTGGGATGACAACTCTCAGTGGGTGTATCAATACAAACTACTCCTTCCATATGTTTTTTATATGAAAATATTGATTGATATTTCTAATAAAAAAAACAATAATGCAAGTAGGCTGCTTACTGTAAACATAAGAGGGTATATAAGATGCAAAAACTTAAATGGCCCTATCTAGAGCCACAGTTTGGTTTGTTTGTTTTGGGCAATTATCGAGCAAATTGGAGAAGAGAACCCTCTCTGAATTTAGATATAAACAGCTCACTCTAAGGTAGTTATTCTTATTCTCAGCTAATGATAAATATGGAAGTTTTAATTGGACTTTATTATTTGTAACCCACACAAGATAATCTTCATACTGTATGTGTACCATGATTGATAAATATTTCACTATCCACAAACATGTCTTTTTACATTTGTGTTGTGTAAAGTCATATCCACAAAATACAGCATGATTTGAAAATAAGCATAACTTACTTACATGTACTTTAATTTCACATAAAAATGTTCCAGAATACATTGTGAACAGTTTAGCCACAGCAAAGACATTTGAACAGTGGCGGCTGCTGGTCTTTCAAACAGGGGAGGCTCACTTTAAGTTTACATCATAAAATTTGTCATATTGTAGTGAGACAGTAACTTGTAAAAGGAACATTTAATTGAAGCTGTTTTCCAATCACACTCATGCCATAGAACCACAGCAAAACACAACTCAAAGATTTTAAGATGGGTTTAAAAAACCTTAACTGTGTCTACACCACCAGAACTGATTTTCTCTCAAAATAAGTTTCCCTGAAATGAGCAGCACCTTAACACTAGCCCAGGTAACAAACAGTGCTATATAGTAACATTCTCTGAACATTCTCAAATAAACAATGAAAATGAGGTATATCGCTTATGGAAATAAGGAACTCTGGACGGCACTCTGTCAGAAAACTCCACTCGCAAATATCCAGATGGGACAGAGCTCGCAATGCGACGATGCCAGTGTGTATTTCCAAAGCGCTGTCAATCACAAAGGGGTTCAGCCTTTTAGACAATTCCTCCAATTACCGAGCATCCTCTCCCGCCTACCGCTCCATTAGGTCCCAGGGAAGCTGAGCCTCCCTGGAAGTGACAATTTTGTCTCATTTATCCAATAACCGTCTCGCTTTGCTGCATGAAAAAAACCTGCTCAGCCCTGTCTCATAGGAATGCTTGGAGGCTCCGCGTCCACCGTGCTGACACGAGAATGTATAACAGGGAGGTCGCGTTTGAAAACTGGTGATAAACAGCTGACGTTTGAACATCATAGTCATGATGTTAAACGCATTCTAGCGCATGTTTAATGCAATATAAATTCTTATTTTAATGTAAATTCAATAGTGCATATTTGTCCATTTCTTCTATGAAATTTTAGGGGAAGTTCAGCTTCCCTTGTTGTCTCAGAGCAATCGCCCCTGCATTTGAAGTCACATTTATGCATATGTAGATCAATTTTTACACATTAAACTTGTTTTGCACATTTGTGGATCGCTTCCTGTAAGTTCTTGGATCATGTGACATTTGTGACTTCCCTGTTTTTTATTTGTGTAATTTTGACCTAGTAATTCCTACCGCAGAAAGATCTGTTAAAAATATTTGTGTGAGGTGCAGTTACTCACCACATCAGCAGGTAGCAACAGTCCCTTGAGCCCAGTCTCACTCCGAAGTCCGTGAAATCTGGCGCTTGGGCAGTGACTTGTGGCGTCAGAAACCAATGAAAAAGGAGTCCTTTAACATCGGCATGATACTTTTAGCGGCATCAGGGGGAAACACCGTGTGACAACAATGGAAGTTAAGGCAGCGAAAGTCTGACTCGGGCGGGAGGATGGAAGGGTCCAAGAAATACAGACTTTCACCTGAGAGAGCGGTGTTAGCATCATGTAAGATTATAAAGCCAAACCCTGTTCTTTTTTTCTAAACCTAACCACGTGCATTTGTTGTTGAAGGAAAAAAAAAATGTCAATTCGCGGTAGTGCTTTTATTTTGAAAGAGACTGTATGTAAACATTAAATTTCCTGTGAAAATGGAAGTGTATTCTGAAAGAAGACAATGCATGTAACAAGCAGAACTTGACACGGTGTCCCAGAACTTCAACAACCAACACACCCAGGGTACCTTGCATATCATTTGCAGACGTGGAATGTCCATGACCAAACGTCAATATGTGACAAGGTCGGTGTGAGAATGTGTTGTGCACTCACATTAGATAACTAAAACAAAGATCCCAATCTAGCAGTCACATTTAACTGTACACAAGGACAGAAGTCAGCCGCTATTAGTTCATTTCCAGAGAGCATAGGGAATTTACGCCTGTGAGTATGAGCACAGATCTCACTTAATGTTGAGCATGTAAAATAAAAATTGATCGTTTAAAAGGAAAATATTACCGCAATTCTAGTTTTGGGAAGCATGTTAATGGTAATTCCCATTATGTGTTAGCATTGAGCTAAGGGACTAATCTGACACAGGGTTGCAGTGGTGGAAGAAGTTCTCAGATCTTTTCCTCAGGTAAAAGTACAAGAGTAACAAGCAGAGTAGTCATTATGCAGAATGGCCCATTTCAGATCAAATAAAACTACTAATGCATTAATGTGTTTATCAGTTTAATGTTGAGGCTGGTAAATGTGAGGCTTTTTTAGCAGGTAGCAGTCAACTCTTATGATTATCCATCATAATTTATTTGTTCATTATGTTTTCTATTATTAGTCAAAATCTGCAGTTTGCAGTGGTGGTGGAAAGTAACAAAGTACTTTTACTCTCAAGTACTATTCTGGCTCTGAAAAAAACAGTTCCTCTTATTATAATTATGAAGTGGCACGAAGCCTATTAAGAAACACTGCACATAATGTCAAGCATTCCCACTCTGGCTTTAAAACAGAGGATCTTTACTACATTTACCATGCACTAAATATGAAGAATTAATTGTAGTGCTGAATTCTTTCATTGTATTCATACAGACTGTTTACATATGTCTCTGTAGAATACGAGCAGTCTCAGTGATTTTACAAAGTCATTCAAATGACGAATGTATAAATAAAAATGTATGACCACTGTGCCTTAATGAGGGCCAGTGAGTTAGCCTTGAAAGACAGGGCATTCGCACATTAGAAATTAGCTCCCAGTAGGCTAATTTATTCACACAATCTTGCAGCCAGACACTGCAGATCTTATAGCATTCTTTTCTTTTAAAGGGCCAGTGTGTAAAATGGGTTGAAAACAGTGACATCAGTGGTCAAATTCTAGATTGCAGGGCTCACTCGCTCACCCCTCCCATCGGGTAAATGACGGCGGCCTCGTAAAGACAAAAAGCCTTGCGCACGAGTTTTTCAGGAGTAGGTCTATCTAGCGACGAGGTGCATATTTATTTAGAAATCTAAACCATGTTGCGATATTGTAATGAATCCCTCATGAGCAGGAGACCAGAGGAGCGTTCGGGAAAATGGCCAGTTTATTTGAGCACTCCAAAAACTCTGGTAACACTCCAGGGGGTAAAAGACTCCATTCCAAACTCTGACTCTTCTAGCATAACAGACACACTTCATACACACATACTCGTTTACAATACCGAGTGGGGACCCCCCTCCCCTCTCTGCTCCGCCAACCTCCAGCCCGTACACTGACTGACAGCGCAGCCTGTAAACAGTGCTCAGCTGTTTATTTAGCCTAGCAATATCTCCGGACTATAGTAGCTGCAATGGACGACTTTGAACGCGATTTTGAAGAGTTTCTTGTAGCGGACACAGACCCAGAGCCATATCTGTTTGAGCCGGAGCATACAGATGAGGAACTCCATGTGTTTGATGCTGAGCGGGTGAGAAGAGAGGCTGAATGCACAGAATGGGATTCGGTGCTACTACTACCATCGTTGGGGAGATATATCATCAGGAGGAAAAGCGCCGCAGAAAGTGCATCACAAGGAGTGAAGTTGCGTCTTCTTTTCCTCGCAGATGACGGTTCGGGTTCATTCTCTCCTGTTGCGTGGTAAGTGTGGTCCATTCGCAAACTTTATAACTAATAAAACTTTTCACTACTCTTTATCGACGAACTACTAACACTCTCTGCTGTTTCCTCCTCCTTCTTCCTTCTGCTGTCTTCTTCGTTGGTTCATTTATACACGCGAAACGTGTTCTCTGGCTGGCTGGATTGTCCGCTCGGTCTGCCATACATACATGGCGGAGCAAGATGGCGACCTCTCTAAAGCAAGGCCCTTGCTATATATATGTATATAAGCATAATTATAAGGCTACGAAAACCAAACAAATTTTATTTTATAGCGATTATACACTTATATAAACATATTAATGGGTAGAATATTCAGATTCAGATTCAGATTGACAATAAACCATGCCAAATATTACACACTGGCCCTTTAACTTTTTTATTTGCAAAGCAGTTTGTTTTTTTTCTCCAGTAATCCTCTTGGTCTCTGCAGCAGAAACACCGTTACTTTATACTAATATCCTGTGTCGTTAATGTTTTGTTTTTTTTCATTACAATTCATCATGAATCATTCCTTCATTTACATAAGAGCACAACTGGTGGTCATCTGTCTTTCCAATGTCGTTCATATGTTGCATGAATCTATTATTTTTCTTTCTTTTTTTAAAAAATTCCTGCTTGTTTTATGACTGTGTGTCATTCTGTACCACTTTAAACCTAATATTTCATTTCTGTTTGAATGATACCAATTCAATCAGATTCAATTATATTTATAAAACCAAATATCAAAATCACAAGTTGCCTCGTGGAAGCCATGGCAGAAACCTCAGAAAGAGTAAGTGCTGAGGGATCCCTCCCCAATAATGGACTGATATGCAATAGATGCCATGTATACAGTATAGACAATCCAGAGGAGAGGGAGAGAGAGAGTGAAATGCACAGCAATAAAAAAAATAGTAACAATAATATGTTTTAAGAATAATATAGAAGTATGACTACAATTGATGGTAGTAAATGATATATTATATCTATATGTTTATACATATAATCTAGGCCCAACCCTAATCTGTGGAAACATGTGAGATGTGAAAGCACAAAACATCTGGGCAAGAAGTCAAGCTAGGAAAGGAATGTAAAGAGAGAGGTGGAGAGAGCTCAGTGTATCATAGGATGTCCTGCAGCAGTCTAGACCTATATCAGCCTAACTAGGGGCTGGTTCAAGCAAGCCTGAGCCAGCCCTTACTTTAAGCTTTATCAAAAAGGAAAGTCTTAACTGTGGAACCAGTTTCTGCCTAGCAGATCAAAACTAGAGGATGCTTCAACCAAAGAGGAGCTTGTTAGTTGAAAGCTCTGGCTCCCATTCTACTTTTGGAGACTCTACGAACCACAGGTAATCCTGCATTCTTGGAGTGCAATGTTCTGGTGGGATAAGTAAAATTTAAACATAACACATTTTGAAGTATAAAATGTGTGGACTAGTTTTTCTGCATCTTTTTGAGACAGGATGTACCTGATTTTTGCAAAGTTATGCAGGTGAGGAAAGGCAGAGTACCAGGCAAGTAAGTTCAAGTCCACTGATGTAAGTTTTTTCTGAGTTTAACATCAGGAATTTGCAGCTAATCCAGGTTTGTATACCTTTAAGAAATGCTTGGAGTATAGTTAACTGATTAGTTTCTTCGGTCTTGATTCATAGATATAACTGCATATCATCTGCATAAAAACAAAAGTCATGGAGTGATTTCTACTACGCATCCTCACTCTCAACTCATTACATATTGCCACCTGGTCAGTGGACTTTCATGTCTACAAGTCCTAGGTAACGGTAACGGTTGTGGACGTACTGGGACACTGTGTCAATTTCCACCTGTTACATGCATTTTGTCTTTCAAAATACACTTCCATTTTCACAGGAAATGTACAGTTTCTGTTGGTTAAATGAAGCAGTCTTTTTTTTTTCCAAAATAAACGTAAAATGTTGGTGAAACACTGCATGTCTATGTTAATGTTATTGTGCAACAAATGCACATGGTTAGGTTTAGAAAAAAACATCATGGTTTGGGTCAGCATTCTTACAGGAAGCAAGCGCCAGCCTCCTGGATTAAAGTCTGGTGTTTTTCTGAAACAATTAGAATGTCAATTTGATTTTTTTACCAGTTCCACCTCTGTGCTATGATGCACTCTGAATCATCAAACAAACTACTGCTCTGGAGAAAGTCACACAACTGATTACTTTCTCAAAGATCTTAGAGAAAGGGAAGATTATATATTGGTCGATTGGCCCTGGATCAGGACTGGTCTTTTTAGGAAGGGGTATCACAGCTGGGGACTGGAGTACATAGCCTCTTAATAAAGACATGTTGGTCGTATCCAATAAAGAAGTGTTAAGAAGTTAGGGATAAGTTCATGGTTCAGATGAAGAGATCATTGGATCATACCAAATTTCCCTATTGGGATCAATACTTTCACAAGTCCTAATATGTTATACCTGCATTACTTGATTTTTGGTCAGGTTGGGGACTGTGCAACAAGCTGACAATACAATACTGACATATTGTCAAGTAAGTTTGATTAAGTTATATGAAACAGCTAGCTCAGGTGCATCAGCCGACTATTACCCAAGTGTTAGCATAAGTGTGTTGCAACATTGCATGATAGGTTTCTTTTTCTTTTTTTTTTATCATAATTAACATTTGGGTAGCAGAAAAAGCCGAAAACATAATAGAAATATCATCACCTTTTAAAGTTTACATGGCAAAAGTGTTAGCTAACAGTAACCTTTTTATACATCCAGCGGACATGGAGTAGAATTCGTTTTCATTTAAAGTTGTGTTTCTGATTACCTGATGAATATAAATTCATTTTTTACTGTTTTATCTCTGTTTTCTATCTCTACCAGCTCCCGAGTAAAGGATTTGGCTCTCCAGCTGCTAAATTTTATACTGTTTTCACCAGCTAGACAGTCTACAGTGGGTTTATCAGAGCTTTTTTGCTTAAAAACAGCTGCCTGCTGGGAACAAGGTTCTTGAGAGCAATGACACTGAACCAGAATAATAAAGTTAACTTTTGTTGGCTAATGTTTAGCTTGATTAAGCCAGATTAGTCAAGGACAGTCAGACTGTGAAAGTTGCTTTAAGGGACAGATCCCTGCATCAGGCAGAGAGCCTGGCAAGAAATGCAAAGAGGCAAATGTAGTGAATGAAAGACCCAAAGTAACACTGATGACTCAAAGACAGAAAAAAGTAAGGAACCTTTGTAAAATCAGAGATTTAGCTCAAATTCTATGGCTAAGTATAATGGCAAACATTCAGAATTGAATGAGCCACACTGTCACATCACATAACCCATTATACTCATTATGATAATAATAATACACTCACACACTAAAGTCTTTTTCCAACCATTCAAACAGATTCAAATAGATTCAAATAACCCTAAAAGTCAATGGAGCAGAATGTTGGTTATGTGTCTTTACGTAATAAATAATCTTTTTACACATTCTTCACTAAATGAAGTAGAGACGGATGTGGATAAATGTGCTTCCAAAATTAAAATACAAGAAAGACAAAATATGGTTTATGCACTTAAAGTATATGACTCATAAGTCATAAAAACTGTCCACTTCTCTCTATTTTACTGAAGTGTCAACTCATCATGATGAAAACATAAATGTACTGTAGTGTTTGTGCAAAGTTTCTGAAAGAGACTGGGTTTACAGTTTGCTGACATCTTGCCAGTTTGTTGCCAGAATATCAACACTTGGGCAGCAGGCCATGACTCACATTAGAAGAGCAAAAATTATCTATTGACGCCCACATTGGTGAATTCTGACATGCATCAAAACAACCACAGCTTGTTTTCTATAAAAGCACAAATCCTGGCAACATCTTGATACTTCAGTGTCTTATTACCTCGCATTCAGCCGTGTCATCTCTCTGGGGAAAAATAACCATTTTACTGCGGCTCCTATACCTACGATGACAATTCCAGAACTGGCATGCTTCTGACATGATGCTATGTAATACGACCAGTGCTGCATTGAGCTGCCTGTGGAGAAAATGTGGATGAGGTCCAGGGTTGTCCAACTAACTTAAACACATGTATTTTGGTGTGTCCAGGAACTTTAAACTCTGCTTTGACATTCAGCCACTGTGGTAAAAATTTAAATCAGATTTTTGGGAGTGAATGTAATATATCTCTTTTGGTATTACTACATAAAGCTAGGCTTGAACATGCATTAATTAATTAATTATTTTGGCCACTTGGGGGCAGTATAAAGTGGCTAGGTCCAGTACGATATTGCGATATTGGAATATACTGAGTATTGTGATAAAATATATTGCAATTTATTACCTTTTTTCCAACTGCAAATTATTTCCCCCAATGAAAACTATGTCAACATCAATTTTAGCTCTTAAGATAAAGTTTTCAGTCTGTTAATCTGACTTCAGTCATTTTCACTGCAGCAAAATGTGATGCAAAGCAGTCGGACTGACCAACACCATCATAAAACCTGTCAGAAATACTGCATACACCTGACAAACTGAAATGTTGGCAGATTAAACACCCTCTGCAAGGCCAGATTAAGTGTGTGGGTGAAACACTTCACATGCAGGTATCCTGCTAACTGAATGGCAACACCCATGTTAGAAGCATTGTCTGTTATGTTGAGCACTCATGTTTGTAGTATTCCAGAAGTAATTAAATAAGTGTCATATCCAAGTCCTCCTTTACTTCAGTGTTAAAAAATCCAGACATTCCGACAGTACATATCTGGTTCCTTTCTGTGGGGCTTACATCTTTGTTTTGATGGACTTCCTGCCAAATGCCACTGACTGTGACCACTGCTGAAAAAACACCAGAAAACAAACAAAAAAAAACAAACAGAAAATAAACAAACAAAAAAAAAACAGCACCATCTAGTGGCTTGAAAAAGCAATCACTTATTTTATTCTAGTACCAAAATTTGTATTTAAAAATGTATTTGTAAAAATTAATGATGTATATTATAAAAGATCGATTCTTGGCATCCGTGTACCGATACAATATTGCCCCACAAAATATTGCAATATTATGCTGTATCAGTTTTTTTCTCTCCACCCCTACTATTTTGGCATCCAACATACACAGAGCAACACTAACATCAGTGGCAGACCTTCCTTCCTATAGGCATTCCTATAGGCAGACACGCATATAAATATGTATATGTATATGTACAGTACATGTAGAGAGAGTTAGAATAAGAGAAAATGAGAAAGCAAAAGCCATCTGGGCGCAGTACAAAACAAAGGAAAACAGAAAGAAAGAAAAAAGAGGAAGGCAATGAAGACAATGAGCAAATTGCATGTATATTATATTTTTCATTAATTGTTTGCAGCAGGTGGGCCATGTGCTGGGTCTGACACTTATTAGCATTTATTTGAAGTCATATTTGCAAAACAAAAACAGTAAGCGGAAATATGCTAATACACTTTGTAGAACTAAGACAACTGCAGAGTTGAATGATTATTCTCTGTAGGTTCTTCACAATGAACCAAACATTTCACATTATACAGTCGTCTGATTCTCTGTAAACATAAAAGTAATGATTAGTGAAGCTTTAAAAGGCGTATATAGGTCCTATATTTTAAGTTGCATTTGGTTAAATGAAAACACACACACACACACACACACACACACACTAAATGAATCTTATCATTGTTGTACCATGTCTGACCTCTTAGATTAGAGTGCTTGATGCTCCCAAGCTGTTTCTATATTGCCATTTTCAGCGCTCACCTATCAGTCACGGAAGTCCTCCAGTAACCTGTGATGTTTTTTCCTTTGACATACTATGGTAAATGGACCTGCACTTGTATAGTGCATTTCTAGTCTTCTGACTTTCCAAAAGCTTTTTACACTCTGAGTCACATTTACCCATTCAAACACACATTCATACACTGGTGACCAAGGCTACCATACAAGGTGCCACCTGCTACTCAGTTTTTAACACACTCACACACCAATAGAACAGCCATTGGGAGCAATTTGGGGTTTCAGCATTCATTTGGGATTATTTCCAGTGGAAACCTATCATGCACTGGCTATGTAAGATAGCAAATGTAAAAGATTCATGGTAGCAAACCCACTGTGTCACAGATGTGTGTACTTCAAATAATAGTCTGACTGACTGACAGCTGAATGGAAAGATTTGCACAGAAATATAAGAGCTTAGTGAGATGGCCAATTTCCAAAGACAGCAGATGCCAGAGGAAGGTGAACAAGTTACAAAAACATTTGTGTGCATCATATCATGACACTGACTACTCAGACTGAAACACCAGACACCGTTTTCCTTCAAAGTAATTACTTTTAAACTGTGAATTCCCCATTCCCATTTTCTCTCTCTTCCCTGTCACTTTCTGTGATGAAGACTATTTTGTGCATGTGTTTCTCTGTGTGTTTGTATGTGTCCTGCTGTGAGAAAACTGGGATCCAATGAGGGGGTACCAGAGTCCATTCAAATTCCTGCTGAGATATAAATGAGGATCTCAGCACACATACACAAACTTGCAAACACATTAACCTCTGCATGTTTAAGTGCCTTGATGATTTTAAACGGGAAAATACGTCTTTAGTAGAAAAATGTGCTCTGTCTACCAAATAAGCTTTGCCTGGAAATTAAAACTAAGGGGCAATTATACATTTGCTCTCTCTATGCTTCTGTTCAGATGCTGGACTGGAATATCAGACAGCATAAGGCACCTTCTGGCAGCTATATTTGTGGTTAGCCTCTGTACTTTAGAGTGAGACAAGACCATTAGATCTGTTGTGCACACTGTTTAAATAAAATGCATCTTGTGGAAGGAAACCAGAGCATCACATGGAAACACACACAGACATTGCTAGAGCATGGCAATGCTACAAAGAGACTGTTTACACCTGGTATTAACATGTGTCTTTGGTGATCTGATCACAAGCGGAAAGATTTAAGTCTGTCTCTTCACACCTAGCATTAAAATGCATTACTACATACATCTCGAATGGCCACCACGATCAGATCTCACTTCCCGCTTTATATGAAAATAAACATGTAGCTTCATCATTTCATTCACCATCCCAGGAAACTACTACTACTACTAGAGTGTGAGCTCACAGTGACAATGCTAACTTTTAGCATTACATGGATAACATTGCATTAGTTATAAATGAGTTTTGGTGTTGGTATGAGTTTGTTTAACAGCTGCTGCTGTGTTAGCTTGTGCTAACCACAGATGTTGAGCTGACTGTTCCTTGGGAGAAAGTGCTGTGTCTAACCCTTGTAATGGCAGCAACAGAAAGTTTGCTTATCCTGCAGGGAGTCATTTAGCAAGGACATCAGCTAAGTAGGCAGCACTTAAATTTGCCCCCCCACACTGGTGTACACACTGCTGACAGAATGTGGCCCTATGTGGCCCAGACCAGCTATGAATGTGCTCTGAACGATCAGGGGCTTTGAGGGCTTTGGCTGCATTCACACATACTTAGAACTGTCCACTTTTGATGTGATTACCCATGACACATGTTGATACCAGGTGTAAACAAAATATATAAAAAGGCACAAGAAAGGCCCCGGTGAGCCACTTTGAGACCCTCTTACTGTGATGTGAAAGTGCTAACCATTGCACCACTGTATGGCCTGATATTAAAACTAGTGTGATTGTTAATTGACTATTTAAAAATGAAAAATAAATAAATAAATTACAGGCACAAAGTTAGGATAAAGGAGACTTGCTAAAAGCAATATCAGAATGTCTCAGATGAGGCTAAAGAAAATCTGCCCATGGACTGACTCAAAAAAAACAAGATTAGCATAAAATAAATGAATAAATAAAAAGTGAGTAAAAATAATTGCAACAGCTGATATCAGTGACATAAAATTGCACTGGTTTAGAAGCTACATTGTGTCTATAATCCCTCATGCTTAGCAGGGCAATGTGAATCCAGCACATCACTGGCGGACCCTGCCACTACCAATAGTAACAAAAACGCTTAGAGAACGTGAATACATTGAGTGGCTATAGCAGAAAAAAATGTCAACCATTAATAGTATCACAAATGTGTCTTGATTTCATGAAAATTAAGGATTATAACTTCAAGTATAAAAAACTACCTATGGAGAGGCGTAGTTTTCTAGAAATAGGTACATTTAGCCCCTTTGATATCAGCTTAAAACACTGATGACATATCTTCATTAGACCAGCTCAGTGACCTGATGATAATCTTCACTCCAGCCAATCACAGTTAAGTATTGTCTTTACTTATACAGTAGATTACATAATTCATGTCACACTACGCAATTATTTTTTATGGACTCTATACTGTCTATATTTCCATATCCATATTTTATTTAGACATTCTAATGTCTGAGGGCAACAGAATAATTCTTACCAAATGAGTCGGTAAGGGAGTGACAACTAAAGACTAAAAGTGGAAAACATACAGCAGTACACTAAATGAGAGTATGACAAAATCTAACACCTCTCAAATCATAAAGAAAGCATCTGTCCCTCCAATGTCATGTCATTTTTTAGTTCAATAAATTCAATATTTCATTGGAAGTGGTAATTTAGTGGGTAATAACATAGCGTTCATTTCAATTCCTTTGCAGATCAGATGCCTGATTCTTTCATTTCAGTCATAAATGATTTCCAATTTTTGTCTAATGAAGAAAAGTGTTGAATAAAGTACATCTGATGCAAATGGACAGCTACTTTTTATCAATGTAAATTGTATCCACAGGGGTGTTTGCCACTTCAATGTGCCCTTCTCCCAGTGCACCCTTCCCTCCTGCTCTCCTCTTATCCTCTGTGTCTTCTACAGAATGGCAAATGAAGGATTTTTTGGAGGATTTCTTACTCCCTACCGTCAACAAACCAATGACAGACAAAAAGCAAGTGGCCTAGTAATAATTCTGTCATACGGGCCATGGATGGCTCATGTCTCAGGCAGATAAGGCCTTCCAAGGGCTTTCTGTCGCTGTTGTCTGTCGAAGTGAAAGTTTCCAAGGTCACGCCTACATGGAGTTTGGTTTCAGTGCTTAGGGGCAAGTTGTAAACAAAAGAAAAGCCGAGGTCACAGTGTGTTGTTTGCTTCTTCTCGGGGGTTCAGTAACTTTCTCCATCAGTCTCCATCTCTTCTTTTTCTTCACCTCACACTTTCCTTCCTCCTCTCCAACTCCCCGCAAACCTCCGTATCATCTCTTTTGCTGTCTCATTCTCAATCTTTTTGCTCTTGCTTCCACTGTGTAAACATTTATTTATTTTTTAATGCTTGTGTGACTGTGTGTGTGTGTGTGTGTGTGTGTGTGTGTGTGTCTGAGGGCATCTAAAGTGTGCAGTTCGGGGTTATTTTTCCATGGAAACTCGCAGCAAATAAGGGGATAGAGGAGCAAAGCACAATTGGCTGGGGCTTAACTTACTTTACATAATTGTTGCCTATAAATGCATTTCCAACGTCAGGGGTTTAAGCGCCTGATATGCTTAACGGAGAGAGAAAGAGCGCTGAGGCTGTTGCAAGCCATCCTGACGATAGAGTTGGAGAGGAGCGGAAAGCAGCAGAGACGGGGGTTACATGGGGAGACAGAGGAATGGGGAAAAGGAGAGCAAAAGAGGGAGCAAACTAGAAAACAGGTACAACTGGACTGTTCAACTGCCAGTTTTGGCTGTTGCCGTCTTTAAGCTACGTTATACAGGCCTCAAAAGCTTTATTAGACTGCACAGGACAAATGCCTTGCACCTTGTTGCAGTGTGTACTTCCTAATCCTATTTCCCACATGCTGTTGCATGTAAGACACACAGCAAGGTGCAGACCAGTGTGAGCTACAATGCTCAATGCAATTCAATGCAATGCCCATCAAGATTAAAACATGTTGCACAACTGGTGGCATCTGAAGCCATTTCCCACCCTTAAATACAGTCTTACCACTACTACTACTACTACTAGTAGGTGGCGGGTAGACCCAGAACACACTGGAGGTAGTACATATCTCGTCTGGCCTGGGAATGCCTTGGAGTCCCCCAGGAGGAGCTGGAAAATGTTGCTGGGGAGAGTGACGTCTGGGGTGCTTTGCTTGGACTGCTGCCCCCATGACCCAGCCCTGCATAAGTGAATGAAAATGGGTGGATGGATGGATGGATGGATGGATGGATGGATATATACAGTCCATTCAAGCCCTGTCTACACATAAATAGATATTTTTGATTACAAATATTTTCCTCTACATTGTGGCCTCTCATCTACACGTATACAAAGTGTACAGCATCTACTTAATTCGTGCATGCATATTTGCTTTGTTTAAAGAAAGTGCCAGAAACAATAACAGCAATGGTTGACTAAGTTACTGGTTTGTTTACTTGTTAGCACTGCTTGGTCTGATGACTTACTTTACATCTAAACTTAGCATTGTTGTAGCACTTCACGACAAACAAAGGCACAACACACAAGGGTTTTGGATCCAGTCAAACCAGCACAAGGTAAGAACAGTTCAAGAGTGGGATTGTTGTCAAGTGCAACACATTCTCACCCCGAACTCATCACATATTGCCATTTGGTCAGTGGACTTTGGGTATCCTGGGTGCATCTGTTGAAGTTCTGGAACACTATTCCAATTTACACCTTTACACGCATTGTGTCTTTTCAAAATAAACATATATTTGCACAGTGTCTGCTCGTTAGATGCATACAGTCTTTTCAAAATAAACTTACATTGATAAAACACCCCTTATTCGTGTTTATTTCCTTCTGCAACAAATGAACATTGTTGGATTCAGAAAAAAATCCTCATGGTTTGGCTCAACATTCACACAGGAAGCGAACACCAAGCACCTGACCCGCCCTATAGGGTCTTTCCAGCAACATAAATTGCATTGTTACCCTGCTGTGTTTCAAACTAATGCTGTCCCACTGCATTATAAATTGATGCTGCCTAGCAGCGTTTTGTACCGCTGCGAAAAGATGCCTTTTTGTGGTTGGTGTCTGACGCCAAGTGGTGGAATTTCATGACTTTAGATTGATTTGATTTGATTTGATTTTTTATTATTGTGTCATGCACCAGAAGTGCCCAGCCCAAGTGGGCTTACAAGAGTAATAAATAATAAATAATAAATAAATAATATAATAATAATAATAAATTATACAAAACAATAGTATCATCCCCCTTTTATTCAAAAAATACTAGTTGCAAAATACCATCAATCTTAGCAAATAAAAAGAAATACCAGAAAAATACAAATAACCATGAATACAAAACAAAACAAAAAAAAATACAACCAATCAAAAATGTCTAATAAATATAATCTTTTATCTTGGGTAAAATGGTCTGCACCCCTGCTAGCAGGTCTGTGAAGCTAAGTTAAATACTTATGCTCGTATCCAAACATGTTAACAATAATGATGCTAATACCAGGGCTCGACAGTGTGAGCATTTCACTCGCATTTGCGACTAAAAATAGGTGTGTGTGAACTGTAAAAAATATTTAGGGGCACATGTGCGCATAAAAAAATCAGCTGAAGCAGCCTATATTTTTGTCAATAAAAAAATATGATAATCTAACCGCAAATGTTGGAGGAACTCCAGCCGCCTTCCCTCTTCCCCGTGTGACACGGTTATGGGTGGTTTTCCAAGCCACTGTCGGCACAATGAATTTAAGTCCCACTGTCAGCAGTGTGGAAATAAGTCAAAGTGTGGAGGAAGCGGCGGACCTACAGTGAAGCCTGCTCCGTTCTCCCCGCAGTTAGGGACCGTTCGCCACGGTACCGCTGCTGGGTAGGGTGGAAATAAAGCCCTTTTCACATAGAGCGCGCAAAGCGCACACCTCCGCCGACGAACCCATTCATTGTGTATGTGCTACCGCGGCGCAAGAGCGCACACGCCGCGGCCGCTGCCAGCCTGCGCTCGAATTGAAATTTTTTTTGTTTCACTGCAACGTGCTGTGATGACACCTCGGCGCATCCAATAGGTTAGCAGAGAAGAGCCTGAAGTAGACACGGATGCGGTCACCATGGAGCTGTAGCTCCTGAACAAGCCTGTACTCCCCCAAATCCTGTCTTGCGCGCCTTGCTCTCCGCTTGCTCTGCGCCCTACCCCGCAGTGGGCACCGCGAAAATCACGCTCTGTGTGAAAGAGGCTTTAGTCAAAGTGTGGCGGAGACGAGGGACTGGGAAAAGCGGCGGACCTCCGAGGAAGCCTGCTCCGTTCTCCCCGCAGTTTGGGACCGTTCTCCACGGCCAGGCTGTCGGCTGGGTGGGAATAAGTCAAAGTGTGGCGGAGAAGAGGGACCAGGAAAAGCGGCGGACCTCCGGCGAAGCCTGCTCCGTTCTCCCCGCAGTTAGGTACCGTTCGCCACAGTACCGCTGCTGGGCAGGGTGGAAATAAGTCCTGCAGAGTTTCAGAGGACCTGGAGAATGTTTTAGGATAGTAATAACATTATATAAGATAATGCAAAGATAATATATATAAGATAATAACATTAAATAACAGTGCCCAACCTTGTTATGAAGGATTTTGTTGCTATTCATGACAAAATGGAAATTTTGAACTGTTTTAATGAGCATTTTGTGGCTACTGGCTCCCTGTTTGACTCTGCTTGCAGTGCGTCTGTGAAACCCAGTACTGATGTGTCTGTCTGTGTTGGTCAGTCTTTTAACTTTGTGCCTTTCTCTGCACAGGAAGTTTGTAGGGCTCTAAAAGAACTAGACCCGAGAAAACCTTCAGGACCTGATTTGATTGATCCTTATTTCTTGAAATTGGCAGCCGATTTTGTGGCCGAGCCTCTTACATATCTTTTTAACCTAACTTTGCTGACTAAGGAAATTCCAAGAATATGGAAATCTGCCTTTGTCCTCCCCTTATTGAAAGGGGGAGACCCAAGTATTTTAAATAACTATAGGCCAATATCTAATTTGTCAGTACTGGTTAAAATTCTTGAATCTCTTGTGAGTGCTCAGCTAAAGGAGTTTTTATACACCAATAATATTTTATCAACATATCAATCAGGTTTTAGAAAAAAGCATAGTACTATCACGGCTGCACTGAAGGTGGTAAATGACATTTCTGTAGGTCTTGATAAGAAGCAACATTGTGCAGCACTTTTTCTTGATTTGTCCAAAGCTTTCGACACAGTCGACCACGATGTTTTAAAACTTAGACTTCTGAACTCAGGTCTCTCAAAAGAAGCAGTTTCTTGGTTTTCAAACTATCTTAGTAATCGGTCTCAGTGCATTAGGTACGATGGTCTATGCTCAGATTTTGTGTCGATCCACAAAGGTGTGCCACAAGGCTCTGTATTAGGTCCACTTTTGTTCACTATTTATGTGAATAATCTGGGTCAAAATGTGTCAAATGCTACTTTCCATTTTTATGCTGATGACACTGTTTTATACTGCTGTGCAGCATCTCTTGCACTGGCAGTTGAGCACTTGCAAAATGCTTTTGTGGTTGTTCAGGATAAACTGCATGAGCTGAAACTTGTTTTAAATGCAGATAAGACGAAGCTTATGTTGTTTACCACCTCAAAGGCTAGGTTACAAAATGTACCTGTGGTGGTCACTGTTGGTGGAAAGGAGATAGAAGTTGTTAACTCGTACAAGTACCTGGGTATCTTGATCGATGACTCCCTTAATTTTAAACATCATGTGCTGAACCTGGTGAAAAAACTGAGGCTAAAACTGGGTTTTTATTTTCAAAATAAGTTGTGTTTTTCTTTTAATGTAAAAAAGCGTCTAGTTGCTGCAACTTTTTTACCTGTATTAGACTATGGTGATCTCTTGTACATGCATGCCTCTGCTCAATGTCTCCATATGGTTGACTCAGCCTACCATGCGTCCCTAAGGTTCATTACAAATTGTAAAGCACTGACTCATCACTGTGAGTTATACTCTCGGGTAGGATGGCCCCCCCTGGCGACCCGTAGGCTCCTACATTGGTACACCTTTATATATAAGGCAATTCTTGGTCTGCTTCCATATTACCTGTGTGTTTTCATCACGCAAAAAAACACCGGGCAGTATTCACTGCGTTCTCAGGACCTCTTTATGCTCTCTGTCCCAAATGCTCGGACTGAAATTGGGAAAAGGGCTTTTGGGTATTCTGCACCCTCAGCCTGGAATTTGTTGCAGAATGATTTAAAACTGAAGGAGCTCGTGTCGTTACATGTTTTTAAATCTAAATTGAAGGACTTGGAAGCAGTTTCTATGGGATGTCGATGTTTTTAGCTTGACTGTTTGTACAAATTACTCCCAGAAACACTTGTTTTGATTTATTGGTAGTTTTTCTTTATGCAAATTTTAGTGCTTGTGAATTGTACTTGTTCTCCCTGTATGTCTCTGTCTGCAGCTTTGTGTTTTTGCTGCTGACTGTCTTGGCCAGGTCTCCCTTGAAAAAGAGATTCTTAATCTCAACGGGACTAACCTGGCTAAATAAAGGTTAAATAAAAATAAAAATAAATAAAGACAAAATTAAATTGCAATACTTTTTCAAAACTTGATGATTTTACCTTTCTGTTCATTTTGTATACAAATTCATTAAATAATTTTGCTTGTAAATGTCTATTTGAATCACATTTATTACAGAAAACACATTATTTGATCAATTTACATTGTGCCCCTAAAGTTCTTTGTGCGCTCCTTACTTTTTCAACTTAGGAGCACATGTGCTCCTTGGGAAAAAAGTTAGTATCAAGCCCTGAATAGGCTGATGTTTACCACCTTTAATGTTTACCATGCTCATTATCTTAGTCTGACATACTAACATTTGCGAACTAGAAGCAAGCACAAAGTACAGCTGGGGTTGATGGGTGTTCATTCATTTTGCAGTTATTTAATCATAAATCAAACTATTGGTCACATTAATAATCTGACCGGATGATGGCACTGGAGAAAAAGGAGAAGACTAATGTTTTTCCAAATAGGTTCCATTGGCACTTGGTGACTTTATATTATTAATTGTTCCTTTTCTGGTTGGATCCCTAATTATTTTAAGCAAGCACTCAGCCTTTATAAAAGAAGCCTAAACTTATTAAAGCTCTTCTACAGAGCAACAGGCCCATTTCTAAGTTCCTTTATTCAAAGTTCATGTAAAGGTTGTGCTAATTCAACACTTGTGTGCAGGGTTAAACAATAATAACACTTCTGATGAATCCGAGTCTGGGTTTCACAAATGACACAGTGACAAAACTGCTCTATTAAGGGTCAGAAACAATTTACTGATGGGTGCTGATGCTTGGAAGTTTTCTATTTTATTGCTTTCTAACCTCAGTGCTGCTTTTGGCACTAACAGTCATCACATTCTTTTCAATAGACACAGAAAGCATTTTGCAGATTGCAGTTAAATGCCACTAATAAAAAAACACTTGTTGTGCCTTTTTAATGTTGCCAGGCAATCACCCCATCATCTCTTTACCCTAACCTTCCCATTCTTCCAATTCTAACATAACCGTTACTTCACAGTAATTAGTAGCTAGTTACAAAAATGGATAGGCCAAGGGTACTTGCTGTAGCTCTGGTTGAGGGTGAGAGGCAGTAGCAAATAGAGTGTTGGACACAGGGAAATGGAAATCTGTGTGGGTACATAAGACCCTTAAAAAAAGGGTTGATTACGGGTAGTACTACCAGTTGGTCCAGGAGCCTCGCCTTGATGATGACAATTTCAAGTATTGCACTTTTATGCTTCCATTGCTGCTATTTTCTGTTGCAATCATGGTAACTGCAGATTATAAAGTTGTATAGCTCTGGGTATCCAGCAACCGCTACCATCAGTTTCTCCTCCATTGTTAACCAACTATAAGTTTGTTGTGGTGACCACCAGAGAAGGCACGTCTGTCAAATCATCTGATTGGATGTGCGAGATTCCACAAGGATCTATTCTTGGTCCCATGTTGTTTTCCCTTAATGGGGTCTCCCACTGTTGTGTTGATGGTACGTGAACCTACATGTCTTTTAAGCCAGATGTTTCACTGCTATTAAGATGGATGGCTCATAGTTTTCTGCTGTGAAACTCAGACATGACAAGTATTAATCATCAACAATCTCATTAAACTTTGCTACTTCCACCAATGAAATGTAACAAAAATTAAACCAGCATTGTCTTTTCCTGACTTAGAAAGGCTTATTCATGCCTTTGTCTTTTTGTACCTCGATTACTGCAATGCACTGTTTACATGCCTTAGTAAATCCTCAGAGGCTCGTCTTGGCAGAATGCTGCAGCTCAAATTTTAATTGTGACCAATCGTAGGCTCCTTTTTATCCCAATTCTTGCCTGTGTTGAGCTTATTTTAATGCCTGATTTCTAACTTTTGTGCTATCCTATTTTCATTTGTTCTGTTTGCCTTTATGTGAACTAATTTTCTTAGTTCTTATCATTGGATTGCCCTTAAGTGGCAGAAATAATCTATACATTTTTGTTTAATTAATGCATAAACATGATCAGTGTTTGTACCACCAAAAGCAGGTCTGCGATGGTCCAGGCATAAAGGATGTAAATATCTTCAGAATGTGGACATGCACCTTTGTAACACGGCCATAGGCAGAGCATCCATTTTACACAAGTGTATTTGTATGTGTGTGTATGCACCTGCATAATTATGAGTGAGTAGTATTCTATGCCCTGAGGGTGTATGTAAAACTCAACCCAGAAAGTGATTAGTTAAAAACAAAACATAATTTTTCATCCTCTTTATACTGTATGTCCATCTATCTTTTTCATATATGTTGTTAGCCATGATAGTCTATCAGTCTGTCTATCTGTTTGTCCAACTATTCGATGGTTTTCAGTGGAATTTGGTATAAACTTTTACAGTTCCCATGACCTTCAGTAACACATGCATGTAACAGCTGCTGCATACTGATGGAACTGCAATGAATATTACATCCATATGCAATGGTTAGCACAGCTATAGAGGTTTAGTTATGATATACTCTCCTGCAGCACTAAGCATGTTGGAAATAATGGTGACTTCTGGCACAGTCTTCATTACTCCAAGAAAGATGATCAGTGCTATTTCTTCTAACTGGAACCCTAAAACATGCCTGATCTCTTGTGTGTGGGGGGTGTTTGTGTGTGTGAAATATTTTTTGGTTGTTCCATCACAAGTATGGGTTGTATATTAATAGGTGTGGCTGGCATTCATTTAATTACATTACACTTCAGCTTTTGTTTTACATTTATTTTAAATGACAACGAAAACGATGCTTAATCAAACCTTTACCTGAGGATTGCAACTTTGTAAAAGGGAAGATTTATATGGTCTGTTTTGGAAGGCTCTGACAAATTATGTCCTCCTGTTGACAGGGGGTCAGATCTCAATTGTCTATAGTGAAAAAAGCATTCATTGTGGAGTAGGAAAACATCACCAAAGGTAAATCTGATTCTTCTCATTCTGCAACCACTTGCCATTCAAGTAAAGTTAACTGTAAAATGTTGCTCCTGAGACTGATTGGTGAAATTCATGAAGTGGTAGTGTGGCCGAGTGGTCTAAGGCGCTGGATTTAGGCTCCAGTCTCTATGGTGGCGTGGGTTCAAATCCCACCATTGCCAATAACATTCTTGGAAAAAAAACAAACAAAAGAGTCCTGCTATTGAATAGTTTATAGTGTCCACAACGCTGAACCACAGATGCCTGAACACAGATTCTTGAGCAGAGTGGCGCAGCGGGAGTGTGCTGGGCCCATAACCCAGAGGTCGATGGATCAAAACCATCCTCTGCTAATCCTTTCCATTCATGCTCACTTTGCCATGTGTTCAGCTAGTTCTAAGTGTAAAGCCACTTGATCACAGGCAATTGACATCACTTACCAGTAACTCCCAATGTAACACAATGTTTTCTGGTAAAAAATGTCAATGGATCAATTGTTAAGTGCACACTTCTTCCACTGCACTGTTTTTATTCACCATACAGTCCCCTTTGACAAACACTTGCTGTTGAGCTTATCTGGAATTTCAACCCTGTACCTTTTGCATCCAAATACCCTAAGCGAGAATCATACCCTTAGACCAATGAGCCAAGCAGAAGAAGTTAAAAAAGGCAAAAGTCTGCTTAGATCTGCAAGGGATGAAAAAACTGCAGACACAATGAAGAGCCCTTTACCCCGAGTGGTCTAAGGCGCTGGATTAAGGCTCCAGTCTCTCAGGAGGCATGGGTTCAAATCCCACCACTGCCATTGGATGATGATTGATATTAGATCTCATACCTGATGTGGTGGCTCGAGTCATCCTGAATTAGATATCCCTCCTGTTAGCATTGCTAAGCTTTGTGTGAAGGAACCACTGTTCCCAAAAAGACAAGTTGATGCCGACTTACTAATTCTAGGGATGTCCTGATCCGTATCGGCCGCCGATATTAGCAAAAAACGTGCATCGGCATCGGATCGGACTGCATGGAAAAATGCCGATTTAAGAACTCCGATCCAGTTTTTCAGCCCAGCACTCCGCAATTCAAGCAGTCCATTCCAGTGATCGGCTCCAGCTCTTACTATCAATCCACCAGGCCAGCATGCAGACGGCAGACACACACAGAGGGAAGGGTAGGAAGAGTAGCGGTCAATTTAGTTAACTGACTATTTGTTTTCTGCTCTGGTTTTTTGAGAGTGATATTTTTATTTGGTTTACACTCTTACTGTTTAAGTAAAGAGCACTGATGGCATTGTTTTGGGCACAATTAGTGAAACTGGAGCCATGGATGGACTATTGCTTGTTTAAACAGCTGTACAATATTGTGTGTGGTTTTTTGTCCCCTCTGTTGGTCCCAGGAAACAGCAGCACCAGGCTTGCACTGACACTACTAAAATAACTGCAAAGGAAAGGCTACATTGTTTGTTAAATGTCAACAATGTTTTGTGGTGTTAATCTTTTTTTTTTTTTTTTTTTAATTAGGGGAGCAAAGCACAAGTGTGTGGAGTCTTGCTGCTGTTTTAATTTCAATATTAGACATTTTAAAGATTTCTTGTGTTGATTTATTTTCTATTCATTAAGGGGCCAAAGCAGCCAAAGGAAACCAGCTATATTTTTTATTTAATGTTAATGTTCAAGTTTACAGTTTGTTTATTTAACAATAATAACAATAACAACAACAATAAACAGTTCAGTTTCTCATACCAACTGTTGTGGATCATTGTAACTAAGCCGATTAAGTAGTTGTTCTTGTTAGAGTAATATCGCTTGATCAAACCTTTTCTAACATGACTGACAACAAAATAAGTGAATATGTATAATACGCGCTTGGATCGGATCGGTATCGGTATCGGCCAAAACTCAAGGCTGTAATATCGGTATCGGATCAGAAGTGGAAAAAGCTGGATCAGGACATCCCTAACTAATTCCAAACGAGATGTTGCATCTCAAGGGGTTTATCCCGTTAATAAAGAAATTTCAACCCATTCATACTCACATTACTGTGTCTTTAGATGACTAAGTAATCACTGCCTCAATGTGTCTATGCGTGGCAGGATAGGGGGTTGTTCTTTTTATGCGGCAGACAATGGCATCACTAAATGCAGCCGTGTGACAATTAGCAAGCTGAAAAGAAACCTGCTCTGCTATACTAGAGGGCAGAGACAGACAATGTATATTGTTGTCAAATAAGGGAGACTTGTTGAGCTTTTCACATAGATTCTATTCTTTACTCCTAAACCCAGGCTTGCTCACCGACCCCGACTTTAACTAATCACACAAGTGTTTGAAAATGTGCTGGTTCATCACCAAGAAAGGTGATTTCTTTGCAATCATAAAATGGGCTCATTGACATTGTGTTTGCTAGCCCACTTGACATTTACTGATGCATTTGACCCGTAGGTGTAACAAAAAAAACAGCGTAATCTTCTTTATTTCCATGGGTGTGTCACTTACACATGAAAACAGCTCTAAGAGCAAAGACTGTCATTGTCAGGGGCAGTAAAAGCTCTACAATATCCTTTTGCCATACCAAAATTATTACTTTGCTTAAATTGTTCCAAAGGCAACATGCCAATATGGAAAAGAACAACTGACAGAGCAGTTTTTATAATTACAATTACCTTACCTCCTCACTGGATGTCCCTGCCTTAATGCCTCTGCTTTAATCACCCAGCTTCCTGCTCTCTATTGTAAAAATATGACATTAGTATTTGTGTCAATTACAGACCAGTGGAATGTGTGCCAGGCTCTTGTCGATGCCTCTGCCTTCCCTCTGTGGCTGATAGAGGTTGATTAAAGTCATAGATTACTTAATGCTTCTTTAAGTATAAATTGAATTACTGACATCCAAAGCACTTCTCTACAGTAAGGACAGCGAGTGTATCTCCACTCTTGGTGAAAGCCAGCAAGGACACACTCTGATAAGAGAGATGCTTTTTGTTGCCGCTGCCATAAGCAGAGCTGGAGCCCCTCCTCTCGTCCTCCAGCTGCCTCAACCTCCCACTGCAGCACCTCCACACAGGGGGGACATTGATCAAGTGTCATCCGCGGAAGAGGGCCCAGCGGATCAAGAGCTGCTGGAGGAGGCCATAATGTTGGAGCCTGTCCATTTTCCTGTCTTTAAATCCTCTAGGCTGCTGAGGCTGCTGGGTGTATCCTCTCCCATCCTGTGTTGGCTGCTTTGTCCGCCAAACGTAAGCCCAATCATCTGTGCGAGAGTCCAACTCCTCCTCTGGCTGCAGTCCTGGTCCAAATCCCAGCCGCTGCCTCGCTCCTGGCCTTGGTGCAGTCCAGATAAGAGGATTTTCCCCCGGCAGCGTTTTCCTACCTCTGATGCCAGCTGCTGACAGTGCTGAGGTGAGGTTGTCTAATGTAGTTTCACAACAATGTCATGTCTCGTCAGGGGGTGTAGTTTCCCTCATGCAGTTTTCGGTTTCTTTTCCTGCTGCCACTGCCTGAGAGAAGCAGCAGTGGATCAGCTGGCTGCTGAGGAGTCCATCCAAGAGTCCTTAACTTTTCAGTAGCCTCCACAGCCAGGATTCAGTGTCACGTATGAAAAACTTAATCTAAAGCACCTCAATGTTTTTGTGCATGATGCATCATAAGGAAGCTAATAATGGACAAATACAGGTGATAATAACAGTACTGTATCCAGGTATTAAAGGGTGAAACACTAGTTTTGACACTAACTGCTTTGTTATGCTAGAAATTGGTGCTAGAGTGCAAACCTGCACCTGTGCTGAACATGTCTTAAAAATCATTTTAAAGGCTGATGTTCATTTATCATATCATTCTCGAGTTTGATTTTCTGATAAAAACACAGATGTCAGCTTGTCCCACCAAAACACAACAAGCTCATACTTTAACCTCAGGCCATTGTCTTCCACCAAAAGGTGTGAAATCTATACATGTGCATTTTGAACAGAGAGAAATCTGACAGTTTAAACCCCTTCAGGTGTTGGTCTTAGAAGCATTGTAGCTTGATGTTAAAGAAGCAAAGATGGTTCTATCTTTCTCAAACACAAATAAAGAATCATCCTAATGCTTAATATCTTGCAATCTGATAAATGTTCTGTGATGGAAACAAACTTGTTCCACTAAAAGAAAGTCCTTGTGTGTTAGTTTCAATTTTTGTTAGATTGGGATTAAATTACTTTACAACACTATTGCCAGAATAAACGTTGACATTGTATGTTTCTGCAAATGTTACATTTGTATGTTATCATGTGGCAAACACATTGAAACTTTACAGTTCTTTACATTTTAACATGTGGTTAGATTTAGGCACAAAAACCACTGGTAATGATCAGTGTACTTTAAAAGTAATCAAAGTACGTTACTGCATTACTTTCTAAAAAAGTAACCAGTTACTTTACTGTGTTACTCCCTGAGTAAAGTAACTCAATTACTTTAAAAGTACTTCCAACATTACTCCGTGAGAAAAGTAACTCAAGAACTTTTAAAGTACTTTTGAGTATTCTACATTTCCTACTGGGCAATGGACCACAGGGCGCTAAGCCTACATTTTTTTGTCTCCAAAATTAAAGTTATGGACCACTTGCCCTTCACTGAGATCCAATTCTCCCATCACAGCCGTCACTTTGACCAGTAGAAACACAGAAGGATCTGCTGCCGTAGACAACTGTATGACAACACCCTGGCGTTTTTAATATTTCCTCTAGGGATGTTACCACACAGAGTAAAAGGGGGAAATGATGGTGCGAAACAGCAGAGGCACTTTGTCAACCCGCTGAGTTAACATTACTGTCATTAGCATCAAGCTAGCAAACAATGGTACATCCTCACGGTCGGACATAAAGTAATAACATTAACAAATAGCAGCGGGGCTTTTACTCACCACAACTGCAGAGGCTCCCAGCTTCATTTGAAACAAACTACATTATAGACGGTCCGTTATTCATTAATCCCTCTGTGTGTTTATATATTTACTTTTTGTCCCCTCCGTTGTCTTTGTAAAGTTAACATATCGCACCGTCATTTCAAACTCAACACTTGTTTCAAATTAAAAGCCCCTTATAACCTCAGCTGAGAGAATCCCTCCATTTTCTAAATAGGCTTTTATTCTGAAACATTTGTCAGAAGTTCCTGTGGAAGATACAGTAGCTTGATAGTTTACATATGGCACTTCAAATGTAGCTCCTGCCATCTGCTGACGCTTTTAGGTGACTACAACAACATGTCGGCTGGCACATGAACAGACACAGTGACTCAAATAATAGTGAAAGTAATAAAAATAGGACAAGAATAACCCGATGACATCACACACGCTGTGAAAGACGACCGGGGATAATTGGTGAGTACCAGCGTGTAGCGTGTACCAGGCATAATGCAAGTCCTGAGTCTGAAATATGTCTGTCAGCGAGTCCTACTTAGACTCCACCGTAGACAACTGCAGCATTTCTCCGACCACGTAGCGAGCCACAAGCTTCATGACTTCTTTCAGACTGATACGTTTAACGTTATCTCCGTTATTAGAACCAAACGACAGCCGTTGCTGTTTCGGAGCTGAAGGACCAGCGTCCTAAAAGTAACGGAAGTAACTGATGTCTTGTTTGAAAATGTACTTAAGTATTTGATTACTCAAACAGCAAACTAACGCGTTAGGTTACTCGTTACTGCAAAAACTAATCAAAGTACTCTAACGCGTTACTTTGTAATGCGTTATACCAACTCTGGTAATGATTAGAAAAAGATCATGTTTTGGCTTAAAATACCCAGTTTTGGGGGTGTAATCCTGGCTAGAAACGCAGTAATGAGTTGGTACTAGCCCCTTTGAAAACGCAGTGATGGGTTGCTAAAAAAACACAAATGTTTGGTGGCTAACAAGATGCCTGACACACAAACTGAATCTCTTTGATTACGCTAGTCATGCACTGAAAGCAGCAAGTCTTGGTTCCACAGGGTGCAACAGTGCAGAGTGCTGCTCTGCACTTAAGCCATAGACTACAAAAAACATAATGGATGCATCCACTGTGATGTCACCCATTGGTCTGTGAACGTTTGAAGCCTCGAGTTTGAGATTTCAGTCGTCACCATCTTGAATTTTTGGAGCCAGGGGTGACCGTATTTGGAAGAGTGGGTGGAGCTGTGGGTGGGTGAGGGGTTGTTTTGACTCACAGACTGTAGCAACACCTCGCAGACAGTCTGGCCACTCCTGGCCATGCCCTTAATTTAGCATAACTTTAAGTCTGAATGAAATACAAATGTGTGAGTTATATAAAAACTTCACCCCCCACATGTCGGTGAAGATTCCTAGTCATCCATGCCATGGTTATCGTAAGTGTTATATCATAGGCAACTGGACTTGCTTGCGTTTCTTGAAGACGTTTCGCCTCTCATCCAAGAAGCTTCTTCAGTTCTAAATGACTGGTACAAAGGTGTAGGCTATAAACCCTGTGTGGGTGGGAACCCTTGCAGAGTCGTAGGGCTCACATGAGCTCTTAGTTTCAGAGTCGTTAAGGTCACAATGTGAGTCGCTGACCCACCTGGCCACCGACTCTGCAAGGGTTCCCGCCCACACAGGGTTTAAAGCCTGCAACTTTGTACCAGTCATTTAAAACTGAAGAAGCTTCTTGGATGAGAGGCGAAACGTCTTCAAGAAAAGCAAGCAAGTCCAGTTGCCTACAATATAGCACTTACAATCGCCCCCCACAGTTGTCATGAGTGGGGAAAAATGTTTACACCAGGCTGTGTTTATTTTAGCTATAAAGATTTGCATTTTAACATGGGGGTCTGTAGGGATTGACTTGCTTTTGGAGCAGGCCTCAAGTGGCCATTCAAGGAACTGCATCTTTTGGCCTCTTTCAGCCCCATGGTTGCCACTTTGGCTGCAACACTTTTTGGCAGTATTCACAGCCCAACACGCAACCACTTAAGTTATGTATATAAGTCAGAGGAAAACTGACTTGCACTTCTGTTCATATGAGTGACATGTGAGTAGAGAGTTGTATTGATTAAAATGGAAATTTATCTGTTCCTCAGACATGTGTGAGATGGGCTGGAAAACATGGCTGTAAGACCACTGTTTAAGATTCAGCAATCCTTCATATCTGTATCATCATTATTTACATCTAGTCAATACAACCGAGGGCAATATGTCCATAAAATCTTCTCAGATATCTCGCTAACACACAGGCAAACAGGGGTGAAAACATAACCTTCTAAGTCATTGAAGATAAACATAATGCCTGCTTTATTGCCATTAGAATGTTTTAGCCACGAAGTGATGGAACAGTGTGTCCAGGAAAAGACACTGAACTCTAACCTGCTCATTCATGCTCACTGCTCATTCTCAGTCATCGTCAATCTTAATAGGAGCAGCAGCTGAATGTCTAAAATGTTATTTACTGTCAGCTGGAGGACAAGGCCAGGACCATGTGGATATTTGGCTCAATTATAAAGATTGTTCTTGTCAAGAAGTTTATGAAAAGTTTTCACGCACTGACTTGTTCTTATTGACATGGGGAGATCTATAATTTTCTGAGGTGTCAATTGTACTTTATACTAACCGGGTGTTGTTTTTTAAAGAGCGCTTTGGGCTAAATTGGATGAGGGGGAGCATAACAAGATGAAAAATTATGTTTCTTGTCTCAAAACAAATACCACCCAGTAAAACCTCACAGTTGCTAACTCACAGAATTGCATGAACATGTTCTTGTGGCTGGACCGCAGCATGCAAGGGCGGCACTATAAACGCCATGAGTGAGTAATGAAGTTACACCATTGCATGGAATAAGTGATGACATGAGTGTTGTGTTTCCCCATTGGCCGTCGCTCTTTCAAAATGAATAAAATGCCTCAGGGATGATGCTTTTTTAAATGTTTATTTCAACATAGTTAAAATAAACATTTAGAGTTAGTTAGAGTTTGGCCTCTAGACTACGGCCTCATTGCTCCACACAGATATGTTTACATAAGATAATGGGGAGTGCTGTTTAAATATTTCCTTCCTTAACCAGAGCCTGTGGGTGGATGCTGGGGTGGAGGTGGGGCTGAAAGAGCAAGCAGCAGTACCGATGCAGGGCAGCAGTGGCATAGACAAGGCAAAGGGAGAGCTGGGAAGATTTTGCAGCTTAAACAGACTGCTAGATTGGGAGGGTGGGTTTTGTATATGACGTATGGAGAGTGACATATGACGTGTGTGTGAATCAGTGCAGCTTGAGTTGGATACCTGAACTAGCTCACAAGCGTTGCTCCATAAAATAAGCTCTCTGACCAATAAAAGTTTATGATAATTACACGTTTTGACCGGCAAGATAATCTTCACTAATGAACGCCACTTTCATGATTATTGAAGCCTAAATACAATCGTCAGAGGGAAAAAGCTAATGTAAAGCTATACTAGGTTAGTAGTCTCATTTAGCCACTTGTTAGCAACCACCTTTTTTTAAGACACAGAAGCTTCAGAGTTCATGAGTAAGGTATTTACGGACGTATTTTATGTTGTAGAACAAAAAGAAGAAATTCTCTCAAGCTTGTGTGAAACATAGACCTTCAGGCAAAACAAAAAACAAAAACCCATCAAAGAAAACCCACTGACTTTAAGGGAGCTATGAGTGGTAAAATGCTAACTAATTTATGGGTTTCAGCAGTAATTTCTAGGGCACTGTATAGGTGTTGACAGAGATGTGTGTGCTGACAGCCCTGTATTATTGTTTTCCTCATTTTCTGTATCCAGTGCAGTAGGGCTGTCAAAATTGCTCAAAAATGACATTCGAATATTCCTTCTAAAAATAACTCATAGGTTCGAACCATTCGAATATTTTTTTTTCCGCATTATGTCCACAAGAGGGCAAACTAATACAAGGAAACATACTTGTATATGAAACATAACTACCTGTAGGTATTTTTATTTCAACATAAACGTCTTTGAAAACATTTACATACCTACACATTAAAACACATAAAACAATTATCTATAACATTACGTTATAAACGACCGCGGACCTCTCGCTTGCCCCCCCCTCTCTGACCCGTGACCACACCGCCCGCGAAAGCGCTGCGAATAGCCTCGAAGCACCAGACCGTGACCGGCTCGCGCCCTGCAGCGATCGTTTCAGCGTCTGGTCTATTTTCTGCGCGAGCCGCGAGCGAATGTGTCAAGCCGGGTGACGGAGACAACAGCTGGGAGCAGAACTGCTTGTCGACCAGCGTGGAGTAATGCGCATCTGATGCCAACGCCCACTTGCAAAGAGGACAGCTGCGGTGGTGTTTTTTTTTTTCTCTCTCTACAATCGAATATCAATTTTCACATTTGAAGGTCCATTTTTTTTTTTCAAATTCAAATTTAAATTCAAATTTAGAATATTCGTTGACAGCCCTACAGTGCAGCATGATAGTGGCATTAGCAGGCTAACTAGCTTGCTAACTAGCCAGCCACTACATGAGTTAAATTTAACAACTTAGTAGATCATCCACACACTCTTGTCACAGCGTAGGAAAGCTTTGCTCTCATCAGATGAGTGACAGCTTTGTCCAGCTAATTTTCTGTAACCACTTGCATCAAAGCATGAATTAGCAAGCAAGCTATCTAGCTAACTAGCCAGTCATGGTTGAAATAGCAGTTTTGAGGAAAATGGATCACCTAATAAATGTGTTGGGGGAACAGCTGTGTCTGTAAACTATAAGCCTTAAATTTATACATAATATCATTAACCTCGTTTCCATCTATAAGTGATTCGAATCTTTGGGAAATGCACATTTTTAGAAATGTGAATCATGTGTGTTTCCATTTCCATTGGAGCGTGAAAACTACACTACGAACTTGCGCAAGTTGTGAGATTACCTGGCCGCAGAGCCAGAAACAAAACAAATCTCACATGCTGTTGCCGGCAGGTCACGAACATATGCATTTAAGAGGGAGCAGGGCAGGAGAGGAGAGGAGGAGGAGAAAGGAAGAGGAGAGGCAGAGCAGCGTCCCTGGAGATAGACTGCGTGTGTGCACGCGCGCACGCACGCACACACACATACACACACACACACACACACACTCCTGTCTGTCCCTTTCTTTGGAAAAGCAATAAACATACATTCAATGTTCTTAACTCAAGAAACAGTCGATCAGTCACGTGTTTGCTACTGAGGGGTGCTTGACTGTCATGACATGTCAGCTTCGTTAAAAGCATAGCTGCAAATTAAAGCAACAATAGATGTGAAAACACAGAGAGACAATACATCTGTGATCAGTTCCCTCATTTAATTTTAACAATTTTCCAAATTCTTTTCCTCTTTTCCAATTTCTCGTTTATTTTATGGAAATGATCAATGTAAGTGCACTTGTCCTTTAAACTTGATAACAAATAAAAGCTAACAAAATAAAAGATGCCTGGTACATTCGTTACAGCTGTATCAGTTTGTAGAACAGTTTTGAACAGTTAGAACAAGAGGCTGCACTGCAACGTGCAAAGCACTCTTTCTCATGGCTGCCTGCGCTTTCCCTGTCCTCGCGGCTGGAGCTTGCGCTCTCTTCTCTTCTTTAAACTACAACACCCATAATTCATGTAGGAACTGCTGCAACCAATGTGCAGCCAGTGGGAGCGGCAGGACGACTCAACCACCATGATCAGTTTTTAATGTTTTATCAGGCAATAACTACTCCAGACTCTGCTCTACTGTCATTTTCGGGACAATTAGGGCAGGATTCGGGACAACTGCTTGGCTTTCGGGACTGTCCCGAATTTTTCGGGACATGTGGTCACCTTACTAATAATGGTGTGTGACAATGTCTAATATTTCTGTATTGTCCTTCATTTGAAGATGTATTGAAATATCCCACAACAACAGAACCAGCATGATAAGAGCGAAAGTCTGTCCCTGAGTGGATGACACCACTTCCTGTTTGAAATTTAAAGTCCTCGTAAAAACATTTTGAAAGAATCTGGTCCAGCCATTTACTAGGTTTTGACCAAGCCTTGTTTTTTCTTTTTTTAACTTCTCTCTGTCTCACTGACTCTACTGCAGCATGAGCAACAACAGCGCAGGTCCAAACTGTTCCCCCATGTGCAGAAGTTGCTGTGGGCCTGCCCAAGATAAGATGAGACTTAATTGATCCCTGTGGGGTAAATGCGTGCGATGGTGGTCTGCCACACAAAGCGCTCCCATCTTGCTGTCATCCTGTCAGACACAATGTTTCCTAATAAGTGCAACTGTTATTGCACCTTGTAAAACTCTCCCATACTCATTACTTTTTAAAGGTCAGCAGTATTATCTCCGACTCTGGTTCATTTAGGGTCATCAAACTCAGCTTGTATCACGGGCCGCTTGGTTGATGCGCTGAAACACAAACACTGCTAATTACTCCTGTCTCTGTCAGTAACCACTAATCGAGGCTGATGCTGATAACAAGGACGCACACATACATAGGGCTGTGCCCAAAGCTAAAGACATGAGATGCTTTTGTAGAAGAAGAAAACACACACACACCCCATGTGGAGTGAGGCTGTTTCTTTCTAAATGTTTACAACTTGAAGAGAAAGTAAAGTTACTTATTGAAAACAATAGGGGGTAGAGGGAGAGACAGATTAAAGAGCCTCCAAAATATGAGATATTAGCAAAAAATAAAAATAAAAAAATAGAGCAAGATGAGGAGTTTTGAGATAAACAGAATGTCAAGCAAATGACAGAGAGATGAAACATCCACCAAATCAGACACAGATAAGTAAATATGTCGGGATACACAACCCCCATCATCCATCTGTGGGCGTTTGGCCTCAGGGACCCCTGGCATCTCTTCCTGCCCAGGGGACACTGCACGCAGTTGGGCAAAGATGAAAACATCCCTGGATGATGCTCCAGAGACTGGCTGGGTGTGTGAGTGAGTGGGTGAGAGCTGAGAGGGGCAATAAAGCAGCAATCTGGGGTGGGGGGAGAGATGTGAGGGCAAGACAGAGAGGTTTAGATGTATGAGGGTTTTTGTTTTTTTTGTTTTTTTTTCACCTACGTAGGTGCTTGATGATCAGTGACATGAGAACATTTATAGACTGACTTCCCTACCGTCTGAGGCTCCAAGCACATTTATTCATATTGAAGACATACATCTTACAACAAACACTGGGCACTGTAGTTTTGGATGGATGGATTAACACACATTTGGTGTATTATTTGCTTTCTTGCCAAGGGTTAGATTAGAATTAATACCACTTTCATGCCTGTGTGTGCTAAATATAAAACTACCGCCCACAGCCAGTTAGCTTAAGTTGGCACAAATCCAATATCCCTGCGATAACACCACAGTGTGTCGCTTTTATATATTTTTGGGTTGATAAAAAAAAAAAAAAAAAAAAGTGAGAGATACAACATCTACAGTGCTCATTAAAACCTAACAGTGCTTTATAATAATGTTTGCCTGCTTTGTTTGCCAACTTAACTATTGGCACCCACTTCCTGCCGGGGTCTCTGGTAAGTAGTTGGCATAACTTTTTAGTAAATCCAGCCATCCAGGAAGCTTCCACCACTGGTGCTCCAGGTGGCTATAGCTCAACTTTAGATTAATCCTTAGATACCAGCTAAGTTTAGGATTAGATGATTAGATGTAATGGTGGTGAATGAATGTTTAACATGTTTAGTGAAATTGCACAAAAGACTTCAAATAAAGCGGGCCCCTGTGGATTTTTCAGCCCAATCACCAGAATAAATGTTGGCATTGTATGTTTCTGCAAACCACAGATGTGGAACATTTCTACGTCATAATGTAGCAGATACATAAACTTTACCTCCCTACAGCACTAGGTTAATGTGTATTTATGTTTACGCACAAAAAGCACTTGATTATGGTTTGGAAATGATTATGATATAGCTGGAAACACACAGTTTTGGAGGCAAAATTGTGGCTGGAAATGCCTCTACTGTATGTGTCGCTAAAAACACCCAGTTTTGTTAGGTAGCCTTGAACAGTGGTTTACAGCTTGACATATTTTTTATATGTTCTTTATATTCTGATATATTCAGTAAAGAATATTTTATAAATAACTAAAAAACAATTTTAGAAATAACTAACTGTATTAACAAAGCTGTATTAAATATGATTGATCTACAATTTCAATTACTGTCAAAAAGGTTAATGGAAAATAGAAACAAAAATTGCTTTTGAAAAAAAAAAATACAAGTAACCGCTGCTACGTTTAATTTTACACATTCTTGGTTTCTCTGTATCCATGTCCTTTTGTCTGTTATGTGAGTATGGCCTTTTTCACATGCTTAACTGAAATACACTCCTGAAACAATGGTGTGTGTGTGAAATAATGATTTCGTTAATTAGTAAGCTTTAGAGGAGTTGTTCAGTAGATTCTGTTACATTTGGACACAGCCAGGCTGTTTCCCTTGTTTCCTGTCTTTACTATGCTAAGATAATCAGCTACTGGCCTGATAGCTTGATACTTGCTGTACATGCGTAAGGGTGGTATCAATCTCCCACTTTAATTCTCTGCAAGAATAATTTTGACGGATTGTTCTTGTTTGCTTTTGGAGTTTCCATAGGATTTGTCAATAAGAAAAAAGATATGAATGTCTTACAAAAGTACTTTATGCTGCAGCCATAGGAAGGAAAAAATGCTGCCATATAAATCATTGATATGGTTTCAATGCTCTCAGAGCTCTTAAATATGACATTTCCTTGTTTTTTCTTTTTTTTAGTTGTATTTAAAACTTTCTTAGTGTTTCACGCATGCTTTATTTTATAAATATTTATATATATTATTTTCTTTTCAGTGGCGTAAGCGTAACCTACCCTATAAAAGCGTGTCGTCAAATACGGGGGCTGTAAGACTACGGGCGATATAAGTCATCATCAGGCTCCACTTTGAACATGCAGCCAACCTAACAGCCTGCTGTGCTCTCTTAATGTATAGGTATGAATATTCAGACCGGAACACTTTGATCTCTAAGGGATGCTACCCAAGATGTTTGAGGCATCTTAAGGAGATTAGGGATTTATAACTTATAGACTTCTGATATTTGTCAACCAGAAATACCATATTTGGTCTTAAGCTGGCTTAAGAGGCATTCATGCATTGTAAGGTAATTCATAATCCCATAAAGTGTTTTTCATCAGAAAGCCTTTCCTTTCATGCACAGCTGATTTAAAGTTTGGAAAAATGTAAAATGTTTAGAAAATCTGTCTCTTTGAATCAAAAAGATAATATCTCAATTAACCCTGCAGTTAAAGTGAGAAAGGCCATGGCCCCTAACAACAGAAGCCATGACAGCTCATGAATTACTGTGATTTTGCTAAACGGTCTCAGGAAGCACGACAACCTGGCTGAAGCTTTTCTAATGACACGAACACACTGTTGCATTGTAAAAGAAAAAAACATACACAAAGTTCAATGAATAATTTCAGAAGTTACTTACGTCTCTGTGAGTGGCAGATTTTGTTTTGAATTGTTATTTAAATGAGGTGTTAAGGGGTTGATAGGGATGGTTAACATTATAATATCAGTTTGAACTCAAACTGACAGTTATGTCGTCACAGTTGCGCGTACAGTTAGACGCTGACAATAAGAAAAACATGAAACTCACACCAGGAGCTGAACGCACCACAAACTACCCTACAGAAACGGGGCAACCTCCATGCATCTGAGCATGTCATACTTGACTCAGGCCCTTTTTTGTTTCAAAATGACATCATGAAAATCACTCTGAACTGTGATATAAGCACAGATTGTATTCAGCTGCTGGGGCTTAGACACAACTTTTGAGCGCCATTCTAACCTTTAACTTGTCATTTGAGAGGCCTGGCCAGTGTTAATTTTGTTGATGAAAACAACGACGAAAAATTTTGTCAACAACCTCTTGCCCACGACAAAAAAAAGACAATATAAAGCTAAAAATAGATTTTGATGATAAAAACTAGGACAAAATATATGTTTCATTTTCGTTGTCGAGACGAGACGTGATGAAAATGTTAGTGGTGGACTATCGGACATTGAAAGCTGAGAATGGCTTGTAATTATCTTCAGATGCCACAAGAGCGAAAGGTTGGTAAACTCCAGAAAATAGTCTACTCCAGGATGTTTCATTAGCCAGCAGAAACGCTCACACCGGAGCAGCGTCAGCCGTTGGTGCAAGTTGTGAGCTGTATTTCAGAAGTAAATACTCAGCCGTGTGTGTCTCACTGTGGATGGTGGAGCTGCTGAATGGATTTGTGGAGTTTGTTAGTTACAGTGGTGGCTGTTAGCAGTTAGCTCTGCTCATCAGCCGCAGAACAGCAGTGGAGCAAGCAGCCACCGGCCACCAGACTTCACAGCTGATCCCCGTAGGACTCTACTTAATCAGGACTTTAGAAGGTCTATGGTTTGATGCCGTTTTACAGGTAGGTAGGAGGCTCAGTTATCAGTGAGTGTAGCTGTGGTGTGAGAAAACAGTCTGCACTCAGCTGAGTTTTCTTAGACAAAGATAGAATTTTAGTTTTAATAACCGACTCTGCGAGAGGACATGAGTTTAAACTTCCAGACTAACATGTTGCAGATTAAGAAATAATTTTGACTTTAGCTGAGATATTTCTGTGCTTGTTAACAGTGAGTTGGATAAGTCAGAGTTTACAATGACTCTGGGTACAAATCCTAGTTGTCTCTGATTAGTTGTTTGTGGTGTCAACGTCTTTGAGAGCAGAAATAGAGAGATGTTGAGCTTTTCAAATGATGATAAGTAAGTGTGTGCCCTTAAATCAATCATCAACCATCCCTTTATTCTTAAACTAACCAAGTACCTTTGCCCTGTAAACCGAACAAAATAAACCTACATTGGAAGTTAGGAGACTGTATGCATGTTGTGAAAACTGAGAAGCCGTCCCTGAGCATCCCAAACTGATGCTAGAGGAGTACCTAGAGTGTCATGGGTTGACGCATAGGGACACTGACCAAGCTCCAGTATGTGATGAGCTGGTAGTGAGGATGTGCCGGGATGAATGCCATGCCCATGGCTGTCCAGCCCAGTTTGAAACATGCCGCTGTGACATTAAATTTTCATTGTTTTATGGAGCAAATTCAGTGGTCTCCCAATATTTCCAAGGGAACGACTCCAAAGCCTCCTGCTCTGACTCTTTTGGTTGGCAAGTCAGTCATTCCTCCCATCCTGTCTCCATGCCACCCATTCCTCTTCCCCTCCTTCCATCTTCCCCTCCCCTTTCATCCACCCAGTCCATCAGTCTGTGAGTCAGTGTTTCTGAGCCGTGGGGAGTCTGGCAGCCTGTCTGCCACTTCATCACTGACCTTCCTCTTCTCCTCCTACACTGTCTTTTTCCCTTCTGTCTCTCTTTTCTTCACTTGCTCATTTGCTTGCTGTCTCCCGTTGACCTCTCCTGTCTCCCCTTTCTTTGTTCCTAACTCTCCCACTATTTCTCCCTGACCTTTTCTCTCCACTCCTCTATTTCTTTATAATTGACCTCTCTGCCTGATGGTCTCTGTCTCCTTCCCTCCTTGTCTTTTCCTCCCTCTCCCCTTCACTCTGAATGCATGTTGATGAATGCAGCACGCTGGCTGCAGCAGTTACTCAGACTTGTTCATTTTCATATTAAGTGTCGTACTGCAGCCAAAGAAGGGAAGGAACCTATTCTCCAGAGGTTTTTTTTTTGTGAATATTAGAGAGATTGCGGGGCTTTACTGCAGAGAAGGAGAGGAAGGTGGTAGGTGAAAGGAGAGAAAGAGAGGATACGACAGGAGAAGAAGCGCAGACATAAGGATGGAAAAAGAGTGTTGTGCAGGTACAACCATAAGACTTCAGGAATGGCTGGAAATATGTAACATTTGAGAGGATAAGAATGACAAAATTTTGAACTTTCGACAGACTAAAACACGTTACTCCTTTGCAAACATCAGTTGATGCATCCTTTTTATCTTAAAAATATACAGTAACCACTTCAACTTGGTCTCAATCCAAAGTCCTCGAAATCCGACGCTTGGTCAGTGACTTCTGGCGTCAGACACAGACGAAAAAAACCACATTTTCACGTCGGCATGATACACGTCCGGCCGCCGTTATTGTTTAATGACACCCAGCGGCATTAGGGGGAAATGCAGCAGGACAACAATGAAAGTTAAGGCAGCAGATATCTGAGTAGGGTGGAGGGGCGGGGCGGTGGATGGGTCCAACAACCACCGACTTTCACACGGGAGGGTGGTGTTTGCTTTCCATAAACTGTAAAGCAATGCCATGTTCTTTTTCCCTAAACGCAACCACATGCTTTTCTTGCCTACACTCAACCAAAACGTAGCAACGTATGTTTGTTGCTGAAGGAAAACAGCATCAATTTGTGGTGGTGGTATAATAATGCAATGACCAAAGTCCCCAGAAACAAAATGTTTCCACACTGCAATCCATTACCCTGAAAACATTATTTAAACTAATGCCTCCTGTTAGCCACTGGCTAATGAGTCCGCCTGCTGCCAGCATTACCCAGTGGCTATTAGTCAGAATGCCGTTGATGCCAACACGCCATTTTTCAACCCAAAGGCAGAGGGAGGCACAAACTGTCACAAATGATGGAAAAGGCAGTTTTGCAGTTTGGGTATTTGTCTTCATCCAAGTTTGATTCTCCAACAAAATAGCATGTGAATGTAAATGTGTTAAGCAGCTAACTTGGAATTGCAGGGTGGTGATTGTTTTCACTAGCAAAAATGCAAATTAAAAAAAAAAAAAAAGGAAAATGTAACCTCAGACAAGTAAAGGAGCATTTACGTTATTCCAATAAGTGTCATCTTCAAACCTCATTATGGCATAACATGCACATACTACCTGGAAATAAGCCCTTTGTTTGTAAACGATGGAGTGAAACAGGTATTAATACTCTTAACCACATATACAGCTCAAAAGGTCTTCTAACCTTTGAGAACCTAAGATCTTGTTTTAACATCCCAAAGACATCCTTTTTCTTTTAACAACATTTGTGTTCTGCCCTTAAATGGTGTCGAGTCCAAACGTTTATCACCAAAAAAGGACAATATAATGTTGGAAATGCCTTATCTAACATAGACTAATTTCACAATTATAATATAACTGTCTAATCAATTTTTTTAGATACATTTTTTTTTTTTTTAAAGGAGCTGTATGCAACATTCAGCACATTAATATACAAGTGTAACCCTTTCACCCTGGGCTCGTACTATTATGACCACATTATGCACAACACAATTTAATATCTGACCAAATAAATGTTCAAAAGGGTGAAAGAGACATCTCAGTGTAAAATAACATGTCTAGGGTAAACTATGACTCTCACTCTCATTAATAATCACTGAGAGGCTATGGGAATAACTCTGGTTATGATAAACCCAATGAAATGTTAAGGCTACTTATTTACTGGAATAAATGAACAAAAAGGACCCGGTTATTTTTAGTCTTTAGTCTGGGTTAACCTGAGTACACTCTTTAGGTTTTTGTTCTTTAAGCAAGCTTGCATTCAGGTTCGTTGGCGCGCTTAATGTTGGAGCTCATGAAGTAAACAAACCAGCCTAAGGTTACCTCCTCGTGTGAGAACAGTCTTGAAATCCCACTCCTCTGCCCTGGCACAGGCTGCAGCAACACCGCAGCACAGCAGTGATGAGTAACGTTAGCAGGCAGCCCCGCTCCGCAGACCGCAGACCACACTCGGGACCCAGCAGCACCTCCGATGCAGCTCCTCCCGGCCTCAGTCTCCTCTCTCGTCCCGCAGGTGAAGAAGAATGAGGCCAGCCTCTCCCCCTCTGATGACGGCAGGCGAGCTAGGCAAATTAGCTTGGCAGGCGAGCTAGGCTAATTAGCTTGCCTCATAGTTGCAAAACCACACTTCGTCGACAATAAATAGTCTCTAACTTACACGCACCGGCAATACACAGTGTCTGGCTCACACACGTAGGAGCACGTTGGTCCACAACAGTCTTTAGTTCAACATAAAAGTAGGAAAAAACATGTTATATAACTTAAATTATGGTCCGACGTCCACTCAGCTCTACAGCACACAGCGTGTCTGTCCGCTCGTCCCCGCCAGTCCGTCTTTGTTATGTTACCCTTGCAAAAAAAAAGGTCAACAGGAAGTCAACTCCTCCGGGTTATTAACTCTTTAAAGTACATTTAACTTATTATCACACTTTTCAAGTACAAACCAACCCTTAAAACGTATTGAAAAAGTATACACAGTATAAGAATAAATCTTATTATTTCAATGAATATAATACACATTACCACCACCTTAATATGAGTTATGCATCTTAACATTTGCAATAATTCACAATTAAATCAGAAACGAATATTAACAAAATAACTGATGTGAAACATAACTGATATGAATCAGGTTATTACACAAGCAAACCATTATTTGCTGTATAAAGATATAGCGGAGTAATGGCGTCCTGAGCAGAGAATGAAGTCAAGTTAACACTGTGCATGTTGTAACCCAAGCTTCTCTGTTCTTTTAGAGGGAATCTCTTGGATTCGTGGATTCCTCCACGGGGTTATTTTGACCTTCTCTGTTCTTTGTTGTAGTAAACAGTGCAACAGTGCATGCATATTAGTGCATGTGAGTCCGTGTGTGTGTACTACTGATAACACCGTCTTCACCAACTGTGGCGGAACATTGCCATTGCAGAAGCATCATGTCCACCTTCCAGTTCCCCCACATGTTAACACTCTTAGCTCTGTCAGCACTGTTGCCGTTGTTAGCACTTTTCACATTGTTTTAGAACCATTAGCTGCTGGCTCAGACACCTCCATGTTGAGAGCCATGTGCAGTGAATCTCAGCTCCAACTCTGAATCATAAATATGCCCTGAGTGCTATATACAGCTCCTTTAATTGCCTAATCATATCATTTTCTTACCATCACAATGATGAAGACTTAATTAAGGCAAAATAATGGGTGTATGACTTGTTGCAATGCCTCAATCATTATTCAAGTCATTTACCAGCTCAGCTAAATAGAATCACAGTCACACACTGTAAATCTTAGTTTTATTTGGGGCTCAAACAAAGGAAGTAAAATGCAACCATAGAGTCAGTAAGTTAGCGCTGGGCTACTAACTCTAGTGCCATTATGGGGTAGATTGGCACCATTAGATGTATGCTGAAAAAGTTCTGGAGTTATGAGAAGTGTCTTTTTCTTTCTAAGCTGATTTATGGATGATGTGTGTGCTCAGATATGACTGAGTAAAGACTCAGGACAGGAATTATTTGACTCAAATTGTGGCAATCATGCGCTAAATGCTTTTAAGTACTTTAAATGCCTCTAAGAGCTATGCGTCATGGCTGCTGCGCTACAGCTCACTCACTGGCAAATGTAGTGAGCAAATTACAATAACTAACTTCCTGTTCCTTTTAGAACTCAGGTATGAACCTGTCCTTTTAACCTAACACAATATATTTGCCTCAAGTCTCTCCATCTATGTCCCCCTCTTCAGCTCCCCCCAAGTCCCGCACAGTTTGCAAAGATCTGCTCCGGTGCATCCCTTCATCTTCAGTCAATCATACTTGTGCAGGGATGCCTTGCACCAGCGAGCTATGTTAGCTATATAAAAGACAGGCCAAAGTGATCTGATCTGTTGGGATTATTGAAAATGGACACTAAATAGACACGGACTATGAGCTTCACTGCAGTAAAGAGACCTGCTGAACACAATGATCCCTTAAACCATTCCTCAGTGTGCCCTGAAGGCATCCTTTACAGCCTTGTATCACACTGCCCACGCAATGAAACTGCATGCAGCTGATGAAGAATGCCACAGACATTGTCTGGGAAGTTGATGAGGCTGCTAGGAGGGCTGATAAAGTACCGCTCTTCACCGACACAGTGGTGTGGTGCATAAGAGAGCTGGTCCCTGGTATCAAGGCAAGTACCTGAAAGTGAATCATTCAAGTAGCAGAGGAGGATAAAGAGTAACAAAATATTAAATTATTGAAAAGTATGTTGAACAAATTTAAATTTGATAAAGCAAACTGAAACATAATGAATGAATGAAATAGATTTTTTTTTTAAAAAATGTGAATGAATGGTTTCATTGTGCTTAAAAGGTCTGCTGAGGATGCTGAGTATTAGACAGAAACTTTACTCTCAATTTTTAAGAAATGAAACAATATGAGCACAATAATGGTCATGCAGGTATATCTTGGTTATTCAACACCAGTATTATCCAAATCAGATGGTGCTGAGTCTTGCACAGTATGTGGGTGGATGATAGCTTATGTTTGATTGGTGGGGGGCCCTGGCAGGGCAGCGCTCTATTTTGGGTGTCCTTGGCATTGAATAGCTTGACATTCTCAGGCATATTGTAGCTTTGATTTCAATTTTCTTTACTGTAATATGTGTTGAAAATCGTCTTATCTCCAACCTTGTTTAAAATTAAGTGCAATGGATTATAATGGTCTTTTTGAAAGCTGTTTACTTTAGTCTAATCACATCCATCAATACACACCATCTGATGTAATTGTGTTTTGTGTTGTGAGTTTATCAAAGCAAAATGCTGGTTAAGATATTAAAGAAAAACAAAGTGTGACAGCGGCGATATCAGCACCTTATAAGATCTGTAGTGCCCCCAATGGCTTGCTAAAAGTTTAGTATGACATAGTATGTTGCTCATAACACATGCTGTACTGAAATGCAGCACTTGGTGTACCAAACTCCACTAAGAATGTCTTTAAAAGAGTACAAACACAGCAAGAGTTTAAAATCTTCTCTTTTCAGTCATTGACCTTCAGGACATGTTTGACAGGGGGCCTTGGCTTGTGCAAAAAAAAAATGTTTCAAGTGTACTGAGAAATAAACAAGAAGATAAGATCAGTCTTATTGTACCCGGGAGGAAAATTGTCTTTTGCTCTACGAGGCCGTTTCTTCCCCAGGGACAGGACAACTTATCATATGTCATCTCAGATCACAATGATTTTGAATAACTTTGAGGTTTAAGTCTTAGAATTCAGACGCGGTAGGCAGCTATGGATCAATAAAACAGAAAAATAGATGCATGGCAGCACGCTGTTGCTTCAAGCTACTGGCTTTGTACTTGCTGTTTATGTGTGGTATTTAAACCTAATGTGTGAGTGCGCAGAATACATCTGATACTATGAAGTCAAAAACTCTGTGTTCTCAGTATTCAGAATTCACAACACTCAGAAAGACTTGGCAAGAATCACAAGGTTTTTATAAGAAAAAGTTTTTGGGAAGAGCTTTATATTATAAGATTTTTTTAAAACTTTATTTTGCAAAATACAAAGCAAATCTGCAAGTTCCATATATGCACAACAAGTGTTGGGGGTAACACGTGACAAAAGTAATGCATTACAGTTACATATTACATATTACTTTTTAGAAGTAACAATGTCATGTGATGCGTTACCAGCAGGATTTCGAAATGTGTGTTTGCATGTTCAATGTTTTTCCGTTCACATCCCCTACAACTGTGGAGCAACGCCACCCATCCCCTTTGTATACACAGTTCTCTTTACGGTGCTGCTGTAGCTGACAGGCTGACGGGAACCAGCTGGTGGGTCTTCCAGCTCAGCTGTATTAATTTGCACTCGTCATAGTGGCTGACTCACATGCACATTAATAAACTGCAGTAAACTTGAGCTTCCGTGCTTGACTCAGCTGCTATGACCCTCTACTGTTTTATAATTCTTATTCACACTCCTGAGGTTATTTTGGTGAAAGTAACACAAAAGTTGTGACACATTACTCTAAACAGGAAGCAACGTTGTAAAGTAACTTATTGCTTTCAAATAAAGGTAACTGGTAATATTTTATGTATTACATTTTGAAAGTAACTTACCTAAAATTGTGTACAACCAACACGTTCACCTCCCAAGTTGTCACATTTTGCAACTTTGTCCTCTTGTATCTGCTGTTGAAGTTCCAGGACACGCTACCAATGCCAGGACATAAACAAAGGCACATGGTTAGGTTTATAAAAAACATATTGGTTTGGCATACAGGAAATGAACACTAGGCTCCCAGGTGAAAGTCTGGGGTTTGTTGGACCCATCCACCACCCCTTCCACCCACCCACCCTATACTTACTTTCCAGCCCCTTCTATTACATCATTACCGGCAGGGTTTCAAACTGACATCATCTGACGGTGTATCATGGTAACACGTAAAGTTATGTTCGGCTGTGTTATATACTGACGCTGCCTGGCCGTGTATCAAAACATGACTTTTTCCGTCAGGTGTATGATGCCGAAATCAGTGACAAAGCAACAATAAGACTACTTCAGATGAGCATAGTCTGGTACAGCTACATATACTTTTTTAGGCTGCCATATAATTTCATTAATAAATTTCACTCAAGTAGATCTGTTTTAAGAGTAAAATTTGCAGCAACTAGATTGCTGTTTTTGGAAATATTTGTTAACTAGTCCATATTTTGTGTGTTTGGGATACAGGTCATAGGAAATTGCAGATTAAATAGTCAACTGAACACATTAAGAAGAGCAATGTATTCAGACAGAGTTTTGGTGAATTTGATAGTATGATTATTTTATTGAAAGTACAGTAGTACCATTGTGCTAAAACTGTACATTAGTAGTTGAGGTAGCACGTTGAAAGGCAGATAGTTAAAGTTTTTATATGTTGTTTTGACTTAAAAGTGGGGTGCACTGGTAGAATGACTGACTGACTGACAGAATGACACACTGACAGTTTCCGTGATTATGTACAGCATACCACACCATGACTTAATCATACCAAAAATTAGAAAAAAAACAAAAATACATTCGGCCACAGGGGGAGCCACAGCGATCGGTCGCATTTTAGCCATTTTTAAGCATTTTTCTGTTGTTATAGCGCCACCCAGTTGCCAGTTAGAGTTACATTTCTCCAGTCACCTTGAGGCGTCCTGTTCTACATATCTACCAAGTTCAGTAAAAATCGATATGGCGGTTATGCCTAGATAAGAAATTAGCTCTCTAGCGCCCCCATTTTGTTTGATGGGGTCAATAATGGAGGGGTCCCCTCAGATTATGTGTGGTCATATGCCTACAAAGTTGCATGGTGATCGGTGAAACCCTTGAGATGTTATACACCTTTATGTGATGAGCCACGCCCTCCGCAATATTCATTGCCTTATAGAAGCTCAGTTTTAGTAAGTTTTCCAACTTTTGCCAAGAGGGAACTTTAGATATTGGTCCCTAGATTATGTTCACAGAGTTTCATGCAGATCGCTCAAACTTCCTAGGAAGAGATCGATTTGAAGTGTTTTTCAAAAAATTCAAAATGGTGGAAAATCTATAACCAGAATTATGGTTTCTTGAGGCAAATTTGTTCCTCATGAGGAGAGGCATCTCTGTGCAAAGTTTCATGTCTCTACGACATACGGGGCATGAGATATGCCCATTCAAAGTTTGCAATTTCAATCGGTTGCTATAGCGCCCCTCTTTGGCCAGTTGATGTAATATTGCTTCATTCGCATCCTCCCATGACCCTCTACCACTGTGCCAAATTTGACATGGATTGACCAAGTCAGTGAGGAGAAAAACGTGGAACAGACACACACACACTCACACAGACAGACAGAGTTTTCGTTATTATATAGTAAGATATGCTGTTATCCACTGTACTCAGAACTTGGAAAAAAATACTACCTCAGACATGTCAAAGTGCAATTGAATGGTCATTGACGTCAGAATTCCAAGTTGGAAACTCGGGCAAGATCCATCCAACTCAAATTGCCGATATAAACACATGTGAAGTCACAGCAACATAGCGACGCACGGTCATATATTTTGATATATTTTATGTCAGTTTATCCTCATTGTGGTTTAGCAAAAGAAACATGGTAATAATGTAACTTATAAAGACTCAAAGTTTTGAACAACCATCTCATGGGAGAGTCCTGGAGGATTGCAGACGTACAAAATACATGGGTTATGCGCAAATTACTGGTTCATCATTACGCTGGATATGTATGAACTTTGGTGCATTACTTTTTGTAAGAAAACATACAGACAGTGCATGAAAACTGCCTGTGTACATTATGTTTGTGTTGTAAAACATGCTTTAAGCTGCCATTTTGATTTCCATTCAGCTGATATGTGCTTGATAGAAGTCTTTGCTGGCATTGGAATCTCCACCTCTGTCTACACAAAACATATGCACACAACAACTTCATGCTATTGGCACTCCGCATTCGTTGACACAGTTTTTAGCTGTTGTATGATATTTTAATGAGCAAAGATGAGCAAGACAGTCGACTTGGTTAACTACACTGTTTCTCTTCACTGTTGGCATTGTGGTAATTGATTTAGGTCATCTGTAGATACTTGTGAAGCTCAAAGACTTGCCATACAATCCTTAGCTACCGGTGTCCATGTTTTCCTGAGCAGATGCACTGGGACAAATTTAGAGAGGAAGTGGGCAAGACCGAGCTGTGATCATCAACTTCCTGCTTGCAACAGATTGCAGCATTCAGCCCTCAACTCACAATCAGTCTCAGACTTGGTTGACTGACATGAGCGTGTTGTTTTGCTATGGGCAGATCAAAGTCGCCAAACCTCAGGCATTACCTTGGGCCTTATGCTTGGATTTTTACCAAGCCTCCAGGAACAGCGCTGGGCTGTGAGGTTATTTTGGCGTGGACTCAGAATTATTTACTGTCTCTGGTATCTCAAAGAACTCAAGAGGAAAGCATTAGCGATTGAGTCTGCAGCTGGACCCTCTATGTCATAAATAACTGCAACCTGAGAAAATGTCAAAATATAGTTGAGTAGAACACAAAATAAACTACTTTTCACTGTCTGATTGAACAGGAAAAATCCTATACATATATATATGTGTGTATATATATACATATATATATATATATGTATATATATATATATAATTGTTGCTGATGTCAGTTCTCAGACAGGCAGGTTGTTTGGTCTTCAGAGCTGGATTGACATCTTTTATACGAGCCTCAACAAACCAAATGGACAAATACACCAAAGTTCATTTAAATGGCACCAAATCTGTCAGATGTGAAAACACCCTATGTACTATGGGCCCAATGCTTTACAATGTAAATTAATGCAACCGTGAGCTGTTCGTTGCAGCCAACAGCTGTTTAGAGGTAACGATAACCAGCTCTCCTCCTGCTGATTTCAACACGGATTTATAGGTTTTTCGTGTTCTTTCTCTCCACATCCGCTTCTCTCAGTAGTGTAGTGGTGAATGAGTGGGCACCAAAAAGCTTCTGTTGTTTTACATGACATTGAATAACTCGCCCATCTCCTCCAGAGAGCAGGTAAAGTGTAACGAGCTGAGAAGGGGGTCGATAGGAACCCACAAATAAAGGTCTCTTTATTATTTAGTAGGCTTTGCTATGAGGCTATGTTGTTGATGCCTAATGTAATATTTCAAAATAATAGTAGTAATAGTATTAGTAAAAAATAGTAAAAGATAAACATTTTTTAAAAAAATTTCTTCCCCCATTTGTGGCGCCCCCTATGGATGAAAGCGCCCTTTGCATATGCCTATACTGCCTATGCCACGGGCCAGCACTGGCAGAGTTGCAGAAACGGTTTGCAGAGTTAACAAACAGCCGCAGACATGTGCTGCACAGCTCCTGAAAAATCAGACTATGTATGAAGCACTGCGGATGCTGCAAAGTTTTGATTGGACATCAGAACAAGTACCTCACATCCGTTATAACACAAACATGGACTAGTTTGAGGAACAGCTGGCGAAGCAAGTAATAAGATAATGTCTATGTAAGGATTATAAAACTTAAATGTAAGTCACATTTCCTAGAAGGAGATTGCTGAAGAGCTGGAGAGTGATGTTGGCAAAAATTGAAAACAAACAAAAAAGAAGGCAGCAAAAAGCAATGGGAGTTTATGGGGGAGAAGAAACCAGCCTTTCATATAATGACAAGGATTGGTGGGGGAAACTATGGACCTACAGTGGAGGTAAGTCCCTCAAGCCTCAATAGCAATTTCAAACACCCATGAGTGAAATCACGCCACATGTGCAGTCCCTGAGATAGGCATACAGCTACAGAATTATAAATAAGACTTAAGGAAGCCTGAAAACTTTTGCAGCATATAAACAACTTATAATGGAATTAATGGGATGCCATCTTGAAACAATATATACAAATACATCCCATGGATTTTATACAACACCACCTTAAAATCACAACACATCTTGGCAGAGAGACTACAGCACGGCAGAATGTCAGCAGTGAAACAGGGCACTGGGGTTGTGTAAAGACAGATACTGTAAACAAAGGTGTTTTCCTGCTACCTGGCACATTATGAGCTGTGTGTATAGAGCCTTCAAAGATGTTTCTGGAGCCAGTAAACAAACAAGATGGTTTCTTTTATCATATCAGCCCAGCCCACCCTCACTCACCCTCGCTCACCTACTGTTAGTTTAGACCCGGAATAACCTGAGCAAGCTATTCCAATAAGCTCTTTGTTTTGGTCAAATCTACTCAGTTACAGATTTAGAAAAAGAAAGAAAAATAGACTCAATAGCAGCAATTTGCTCTTTTTTTAGCCGACAATAACCATCAGCCAGGCAGAGTGAGAGAACTTTGTGTGTAATCAATAAGTCTGCCAAACACTAATTCAGCTGTTGGGGCCTGTGACACTGAAGGCCAGGGTGGCTGCTGTGTGTTTGTGAGAGTGCAGATGCTGAGAGTGCAGATCCTGCGGTGTATGTATGTGACAGGGCACAGGTGTGTGTGCGTGTCGGTGTGTGTGTGATGTGAGCAGCTGTTTGATAATCCCCTCCCATGGATTGCAGAGAAGTTATCTTTTCTGACGGAAGAAAGGCCCAGCAGAGGGAGGAGGTGTTCTAAATTCTAATCTCTCAACGGTTTGTCGATAACGCTGCTGGCGGTTTCACAGCCCATTCTGCTCACTGCTCCGTCGATTGGGTAAACCCAGCACAGGCCAAGATATTTCTTGCTCTCGCTCTCTTACACACACAAACTCAACACTTCTTTACTTTCCTCCTCTTCTTCCTCGTGATAGATAAGCGAGGAAGGGCATGAAAATGCAGGAACTGTGTGTGAGTGTGTGGAGCTATCCACTGAGAGATACTTTACATGTGCTGCAGTGATGCAGCATCGCTCCACCTCCAGGAGGAGTCCTGTCTCAGACCTCAGAAGGAACATGGATCGAACTGATAATCACAGCTTTTATGTGACCTATTCATCTTTCTTACAGCTTTTTAGAATGTTGTACTGCACAATGAATGATACCAGCAAATTCCTGTTTCTAATGCAGTATTCTAGCTCTGCAGTACAGTCTTATTTTACCAATGGACACTCCAAATATTAACACCAAGGCTCCCATATACACTGTACAAAAATCTAAACACAACACTTTGGTTTTTGCTCCCACAGATTTTGTGCCCACTCCTCTTCAATGGTCGTGCGAAGTTGCTGGATATTGGAAGGAATTAGGAGATGCTGTCATACACACCAATCTGGGCATACCAAACATGCTCAATGGGTGCCATGTCTGGTAAGTATGTAGGCCATGCAAGCACTGGGATGTTTCCACGCTTGCAGAATTGTGTACAGATCCTTGCACCGTGGAGCAGTGCAAGATGAAGACAGGCATGTCATGAATGGCATGACAATGGGTCTTAGGTTTTCATCATGGTATCTCTGTGCTGTCAAACTGCCAGTAAGAAAATGCACCTGTGTTTGTTGTCTGCAGCTTATGCCAGCCCATACATAACCCAACTGCCACAGTGGAGCGCTTTGTTCAACATTGGCATTAGCAAACCACTCACCACACGACGGCATACACGTTGTCTGCCATCTGCCCTGTAGAGTGTTAACTGGGATTCATCTGTGAAGAGAACAGTTCTCCAAAGTGCCAGATGCCGTTGAAAGTGGGCAGTTGCAATGCCAAACAGCTGTCTGAGACCCTGAGACTGACTCTTTGGCTGTACAAACCAACTGTTGCATCAGCTGTCCAGGCTGCTGGCCTCAGACAATCTTGCAGGTGAAGGTACAGGATGTGGAGTTCCTGAGCTTGTGTGCATGCTCCCACAAAATTTGTGACATCTGTGGCAAAACTGCACATTGTAAAGTGGCCTTTTATTGTGACCAGCCCAGGGCACACTTTTGTAGTGAGGTGAGGTAAGGTGAGGTGAGGTGAGGTGAGGTGAGGTGAGGTAAACTTAAATGTCCCTGAGGGGCAATTTGAGATACAGACAGTAGTCATGACTACAACAAAACAGACAGTACCATACATAACACACAGTATCCAGTATCACACACTGTCAGGGGTAAATAATGGACATTAGTGGTCACTGCTGGTTAAGATAAACGATAGCAGATGAGACAAACGATCTTTAACACTTAGTGCTACTTAGAGAGGCAAAACCTCCGCCCTGATGGAAGTATCGGAAACTCGTCAGAGTCTGAGACAATTGACCAAGCTTTAGATGTGACCCTCTCTTCATACAGATGCTGTAGGTTATTTAGAGTAACACCAATGATCTTGCAGCACAACCTGACCACTTTTTTCAACTTTTTCTTGTTTTTAAGGCTCAGATTACCAAACCAACTGACAATGCTAAAAGAAAGAATGGACTTAATAAAATCAGAACAGAACATTTTCATGACAGTCCTATCTACATGAAAACTCTTCAGCTTCCTTAAAATAGTTTAATAAATCAGAAATTAACTTGGAATACAATGCCCGCATTCAATCATAAATGGTCAGTTCAAAGCACCTTGTGGATTTTGATGCATAGAAATGAACCTTGACAGTTTTTTTTACAGTGAATTATGACAAAAAACATGTGTCACCAAAATATTTATGTTTACAGTGATAAAACTGATTGCTTTGCAACTTGCTTGTACAACTCATCAGAACCTACTTCAGTATACAGTTCATTAAATGCAGTAATTACAAACTATAATAAATAAATAATAAAAAAAAAAGATTAATGGCCATCAATTGATTACCTAGTGCAGCAATGAAGCTTTAAAAAAAAAAAGTAAAATTAGTAAATGAAAGGAGCTGTATACGACATTCAGAGCAAATATATGATTCAGAGTCGGATTCAGGTTGTCTGCACACAATTGTCAACATGCAGGTGGCTGAGCCGGCAGCTAGCAACTAACAGTGCTAACAATGCAAACAATGCTCACACTGGCAACAGTGCTGAAAGAGCTAGCAGCATTAACCTGGGGGAGAACCTGAAGGAAAGGGTGGCAGTTCTGTGAGGATGCTGTGGGTTGGGACGGAGGCTCAGATTACAACACACACAGAGGAAGCGTGACTTTATCCTCTGCTCAGGATGCCATTACCTCACTACATCTCTACATAGCGAATAACTGTCTCCTGCTGGCCTCAGTGTAATTTAAGGAAAAAGCTTTGAATGCTTTTGAGGTTGTCGGTGACTTCAGAAGATTTCAGCGATGAGCCACCCACCCTGGTAAACAAGTCACCCACAGCTTTTAGTCAAAAAGTAATGGTATGATGGATATGAAGGGTTATGGTCAAGGTCACAGTATACTTGAAGCTGCACTTCAAAACTGACTGAATGTGGGAGATAACTTGAATTTCAAAGGTTTAGAAGTCTCACTTGCATTATGCAGAAACCTTTAAATCAGATGACGGTGCAGAGCACTCAGTCTAAAATGTTGCCTTGTAAATGGCAGGTGGGTAAGACATGCTAGGAGGGCAGGTTTCTGGACACTGTACATACTGTCTCTGCATCCAACAAAATGCCTGTCAGATTATACAACATCCAAACCCCCCCTCATGTATCCCACTTTTGAAATCAGGGGCAGCATATATATTCCAAAAGGTTAGATGATGCAAGATTTGAACTTCCCTTTCTTAAACTCTCTTTTTCACTCTTTTCACAACAACTTCCGTAACTTTTTGAGTATAGCAATACCATGAATTCCAATGAGAAGAGGCCAAAAATACCTTTGTTTGTAATTTTCCTTTTTTTTTGCATCTCCCCGCTCTCTTTTTGCCACCTTCCAGTGTGGCTATTCATAACACATTTGAATGAAACTTCATACAAGCTAGTTTCTTTAGAGAATCATCAAGATATCAATTGGTCTGTTTCTAGGAGTGCTGCCATCTCTATCACAATGTGAGTATAGTAGGTATCGACAATGTACTTAAAGGCACCTTGTGGCTTTTTTGGCCAATAGTAGTGATATAGGGCAATGTTTTTGAGCAGGTCCCTCTTTTATTTGTACCACATGAACAGACGCAAGGTCCCACATGTATGCACAAGCAAATAGTCATTGTAATGTACATTCCTGCTGACAGTTTTAAGCTGTTTCCCCAATCTTACTATATCTTACTATATAATGACGCAAACTCTGTCTGTGGTTGTGTCTGTGTGTCTGTTCCACGTTTTTCTCCTCACTGACTTGGTCAATCCATGTGAAATTTGGCATAGTGGTAGAGGGTCATGGGAGGATGCAAATGAAGCAATATTACATTAATTGGCCAAAGGGGGGCGCTATAGCAACCGATTGAAATTGCAAACTTTGAATGGGCATATCTCATGCCCCGTATGTCGTAGAGACATGGAACTTTGCACAGAGATGCCTCTCCTCATGAGGAACAACTTTGCCTCAAGAACCTATAACTTCCGGTTATAGAGTTTTTCCACCATTTTGAATTATTATTATTATTTTTTAAAACACTTCAAATCAATCTCTTCCTAGGAAGTTTGGCCGATCTGCATGAAAATGATCTGTTGGAAAACTTACTAAAACTGAGCTTCTATAAGGCAATGAATATTGCAGAGGGCATGGCTCATCACATAAAGGTGTATAACATCTCAAGGGTTTCACCGATCACCACGCAACTTTGTAGGCATATGACCACACATAATCTGAGGGGACCCCTCCATTATTGACCCCATCAAACAAAATGGGGGCGCTAGAGAGCTAATTTCTTATCTAGGCATAACCGCCATATCGATTTTTACTGAACTTGGTAGATATGTAGAACAGGACGCCTCAAGGTGACTGGAGAAATTTAACTCTAATTGGCAACTGGGTGGCGCTATAACAACAGAAAAATGCTTAAAAATGGCTAAAATGCAACCGATCACTGTGGCTCCCCCTGTGGCTGAATGTTTGGGTTTTTTCTAATTTTTGGTATGAGTATGGTATGCTGTACTCAATGGGTATGGATGAGTAGATGGCTCTTGGCGATAATGTGCCAAGAAACATATCAATACACAGCAAAGGCACGGCAGAAGAGTGCTAGCTAGCAATCAGCTTTGTTGATGGCTATGAGGAAGAAAATAAATTCATCACATTTTTTAGACCTCAACAAATACACACAATGTATTTTAGAGAGTAACAGTGAATGTAGATATTATTGTGATTGTTTCCAAGAAAACTCAACAGGGTCTCTTTAATATATGCCTCAGAATTAGATGCATATGTGCATGTGACAAATTAACTTTAACTTTATTACTTATCCGAAGGAAATTAAGCTTGCAGGCAGGTGGTAAAGGGATAGTTTGCATCTTTCGAAGTGGGGTTTTATGTGATAGTAATCATAATCAATGTACTACCTAAATTAGATGTCAGCCAGCATGGCCCCAGTTTGGAGAAGCAGACTGGAGTCCGGCATGAAAGCTAAGTAATGCATTGCTGGAGGGGTCAGCAACAACAGTATGTTAGCCACCTAAAAAATCGACAGAAAAATTAGAATATTTTAAATAATATTTTAATTAAGAAAAATAGTCATTTATCATCGTTGAACACAGGAGTTGCTGGTCTGCCGCTGCTTCGATCTGTTAGCTTGTTTGTGTTACTGTTTGATTTTGGTGTTTAGAGAGGTTAGTTCGGATTCACCAGTCACACAATAACACAAACTAACTAACTGATCAAGGCAGCAGTAGACCAGCAGCTCCTGTGTTCAGCGAGCTAAAATTACTGTTTATATCAATGGAGTGTGGTGACTTAGCTTCCGTGTCAGCACTCCTGCCTTTTCTCTAAACAGGGGGAGTGCCATGAGACATCTGCTGTAGGTAATACACACTGACTCTATACAACCCCACTTCAAAAAATCCAAACTATCCCTTTAATACTATCCCTTTAAGTTACAGTAGTACACATATGTCGATGACAATGACAATCGATAATCAAGGACATAAAAGCAATAATATAAAATACAGTACATATGAACAAAAACAAAAATTGAAAATAAAAAAAATAAATACACAATTTAACAAAATATATTAATCAAAATGCTACAGTCTTTAAACCAGGATTTACTCTGCATCAGTGAATGGTCTGATGATCACACCATTCACCATCAGTGAATGGTGTGATCATCAGACCTCTCTGCATCAGACAAGCAAGAGCCACTACGCTATAAAGAGAGTTGTTGCTAACTACTCTGGGAGTCAACACATTAATATTTTTCCTAATAGTGCGAAAAATGAGCCAGTTTGAGAAATGAAGTCATCAGGGGATTTGAAAAGTCACTAAATCTAGCAACAAAGTGACCAAGTTGACAGGAGTGTCTTCCTGCCTGGAGACGATTTCCCCCCAGCGAACATACCCAACAGCAGAATTTAATTTGAGCAAATAGGGCGAATACAAACAAAACACACACACACACACACACACACACACACACACACACACAGGCTGTTAGCAGTGAATGCTGGGTAGCCTCTGCTGAATGGTGATGGCAGGTCATTCTCTCCTTGGACTCCAGACAAAACCTTTTCCTGGGATACAAACATCCATTATCACCTGTGTGTCCCTGGTGGCAAGTGGCAGGTAAGGAGAGAACACAAGAGAATGCAGTTACACACTCACACAGACAGTCACACAATACACTGGGTCACAGACATATTGTGTATGGTATCGGCATACACACACAGTAAGAGCTTGTTTTTAACTCATTAGCACACACAAGCAGACCCGCTCAGCTAACACAAGCAGAGCATCTACTTTAAAGGCACATCCATCTCTAAGTGTTAACTGCCTTGAGAGCTTTACCTTCAAAAGCCAGTGTTTTAACTAATGCGCACCGAGAGAGCATTTCAGGCAGTACTTTACTTTGATAAAACTTTTTTTTATCTTTTCAAATATTTATTTCTGTATGACTCCATGGACAATAATCCTCAAACATTAGATGCCTCTGAGGTGTGTATTCAGCATCCCTATTCAGGTGTTGAGATATAATTGGAAAAGGAAGTTCTTGAGTGTGTTTGGTTAAGCCTCTGTCAAAGATGGAAAAAATAAGTCCACTTTGTGGTGTGTTGTTTCGTTGCATGACTAAACTCTTAAATCCTCTATCTGCACACAGAAATAGAAATGGTAACCTGGTCAGTGTTACTGCCTTGGTCCAATAAATTAGCAAAACAGAAAGTTATGCCAGGTACACACTACACATATCAGCCTGATTATAGCCTGACGGAGCATCGGCTCCGCTCTTGAAAAACAACGAGTGTCGTGTGCAATAATCCATTGTTTTATTTTGTGTTGTGTCATAGTAGACAACAACCGATGCCACGTCTAGGATGCCTTGCAATATCCTGACATAGAGTCTTTTTCATGTTTGATTTTCTTTTTGTCGTTCATGACTGCTCCGGTCACAGCCTTCCCTTTGACCAATAGAAACACAGAGTGATCTGTTGCTGTGGACAAGTGTATGTCAACAACACTGCAGCCTTTTTGATATTTCCTGTAGGGATGTTACCACAACATCTGGGTACTCCAGCTTCCTCCCACAGTCCAAAGACATGCAGGTTAGGTTAATTGGTGACTCTAAATTGCCCGTAGGTGTGAATGTGAGCGTGAATGGTTGTCTGTTTCTATATGTCAGCCCTGTGATAGTCTGGCGACCTGTCCAGGATGTACCCTGCCTCTTGCCCAATTTCAGCTGAGAAAGGCTCCAGCCCCTCCGTGACTCCCAACAGGATAAGCAGTTATGGACAATTAATGAATGAATGTTAACACAACAGGGTAAAATGGGAAAAACGATGGCATGAAACAGCACTTAGGCAGCCCGGTGAGTACTGCCATTAGCATCAAGCTAGCAAAAAATGTTAATTTTTCATAATGAAAGTAAAAAGTAAAGTAATGAAATAAAAGATGTGTGGTGGGGCTTTTACTTACCACGACTGCAGAGGGTACCAGCTTCATAGAAACAGACTCCATTAGAAATGAGCCATTATTTATATAATTCTCTCTATAATTCATCATTTCAACTCAGCACTTCCTGTATCTGTTCAAAATTAAAAGCCCATTACAATTTCAGTTGAGAGAATTCAATAACCATTTCAGCTGGGACGTGACCTGCCATAGTGACTGAAATAATAGTAATAGTAATAAAAGTAGGACAAGAATAACCCGATGACATCACACACATCATGAAAGACAACCAGGGATGATTAGTTGTTGACCATCGTGTCTGTCATGTTTGTCGGCCAAGTCACAGCAAGATTTTATGACTCCACAATCACCTAATCTGACATAGTGACTGTCGTAACAGACAAATATGTCGTGTTGTGTGAGCCTGGCATTGGCTAAACATCAGAATAGATCTGTCAATAACAAAAAAGAAAAAACAAAGATTAGTTGCAGGTATACCTTAACATTTTAATCCATAGTTCTCACAAAATAATCCCTAATTCTGCTCTTGTTTGATTAAAAACCGACCATGTGTGTTTGAGATGTGGTGCGAAAAGGATGGGTGGAAAAAGATGAGAGTAGATTGATTGATTCACTCTCCATGGAAAAAAAAAATCTATATCGCTGCTCAGTAGGATAACAGAATCCACCACATATACATATACTATCCCTTTCACCTCTGTCTGCACATGTTGTACCATGACATCTATGTGGTAATTAATCAAAACCACCCGCCCCCTCAGCCACTGTATCTGAAGGCAGACCTGACACCTATTACCGCATAATTACTAAGCTCCCATTAACATCTGTTAATGTCACAGCGTACAATATTTGTTCAGACGAGACCATCGTGTTTAATCTTTGCACATACATGCCCGTCATCGTAAAGCTGTCACACGTACAACATGTACCATGACCTTGAGACAAAGTCAACTCTGACAGTGCATTAATAAATGTAAAAATAAGAGTAGCTTCAAAGGGAAAATCACTTCTGTTCAATTTAAATCAGTCCTGTCCCCAGCAGCATGAATATCATTTTTAGCCTATGTACAAATACTTGCAATTGCTCTTCAGAGTAATGCTCCACCTGTGCTGCAACAGTTTGTCTGCAATACCTTCTGACACTGACCTCACAAAATAAAAGATTTTCCAGTGTAGCAACTTCCCCGCCTCAGCAAAACACACACACACAGACTGCTACTGTGGCCAGCTGAGTTATTAGAGGTGCTATTTTGTTTTCTTGTGATACCATAACCCACTCTGGAAAGCAAAGACTGCCATTTTCTATGCTAAATATATTTTACACTCCACTTGCTCTCAGTTTGGTTCACCGGCTTGTAGTTTGTAATATATTCAGCCTGCATCGTGTAAAATACACCACTGTTTAAAGGGTGATCAGAAACACAAACTCTGGGAAAGATTCAGATACACCACTGTCATTTTCTATCCAGTCTAGTGATTCAGTAAATCTAACACTACAGTAATAACTTCCCATTTCTATTAGTTTTTTGAAGCTATTTTAAATTGTGTCCTTAGTCTAAATCATTTCGTAGACGGCTGATTTGTTGGCAGCACTCGTTGTTTGGACGACCATATTGCTCCTTGAGCTTGAACTTGTGAAAGAAAGCAGAACAAATACAAAACGCAATCAAACAGTGTAATGGGATGTGTAACAATGATGGGACAAAGACTTAAATGGACTGGAAATACTGGAGGGTAAAAGTTCAACCGAGAAAGGGAAACTTTTTTTCTTTCTTTTTGCATCCCCAAAGAACAATGTGTGTTAACAGTTCAAATTTTGAGGACTCCATTACCCAGAAATCCTTCAGGATGCCCCCAGAGAATTAACAATAAAGGTTCACTGCCCTGTGATGATTGAAAAAGCAAAGCATATTGCACTGCTGGCCAGCCTCTGAACCATGATGTTGTCTTTCAGAGACAAAATATCTGCTGTGACATCACTGACAGGGGTGTGGCTAAATGTGCAACAGGTCCCACATGTTTCCTGCAATGCTTCAGCAGATTTCCCTTGTGTTTTTTCTTGCCTTGCATTACCTCTGTGTCAGGACTGTGTGCTGTGGAGCTCTCCGAGGTGCTGATCCTGCTGCTGGGAGCAGTGTGGGAGCTTTCCAGCGTGCTCTCTTTCTCCTCTGCCCAGAGCAGTGGGAAGGCTTCCATCAGAGGGAGCCTCCAGCCAGTAACGTCCTTAACCTGTTTTCTAACATTTATATACACACTCCCTCTTAGTGTTTTCTGTTTGCTGAAGCTTGAATCTCCTTTCACATGTGAGTACCAAGCGGCAACCTCAGGCTCTGAAAACTGAAGCCAATGAAGAAGTGCCATAAGAGAGTCAATCCCCATAGTTATGCATTACTAGAGCATTGCAGCTTTGAGTGACAGACTGTCTGTGAGACAACACCACAGTCTGTGAGTCAGATCCACCTCTCGTTCCTCCACAGCTCCACCCTCTGGCTCCAAATGTGGTCACAAATGTGGTCGCTCCAAAAATCCAAGATTATGACCAAAAAATGACAAACTCAAGGCTTCAAAAAAGTAGTTCACAAACACATGCGTGACGTCAGGGTAACTACATTCATTAATTTTGTACAGTCTGTGGTGAGTACCCGAGAAAAGTAAATCTTTATTAACTTTATTCTTATACAAGAATTTACAAGTCGGCTAACAGTGTTAGTTAAACTAATGACAGTTGTTCTAACAGATATCTTTCCTTGTCAAATGGCAGTGGTGGGATTTGAACCCACGCCTCCTGAGAGTCTGGAGCCTAAGTCCAGCACCTTAAACCATTCGGCCACACTACCAGCAAACCATAAAGTCACTTAGGTTGGGTCTAGGAAAAGAAATGTGGTGACTGTGGTCAAGGTCACTTGTTTTTTCACAGTCCAAACCATGATCTTTTTCTAAAGCTAACCAAGTAGTTTTGGTTCCTGAATCTAATAATCGCAGTTTCACGAGTCATCAGTTCCCATGTGTATAATGTATGCACATATAACTTAATGGGAGATTAACAAAGATGATCAGTTGGATTGTCAACATTTTTCTTCCAATGTTGACAGCAAAGCCTGATATAATGGCAGTGGTGGGATTTGAACCCACGCCTCCACAGAGACTGGAGCCTAAATCCAGCGCCTTAGACCACTCGGCCACACTAGCTCATTTTCAACAGTGCTCCTACTCCGCTCTGCAACTACTAATCATAATAGTCAACTGTCAATGATTATTGTTCAGACAACAGAAATGTACCTCTAAATACCTTCCACCAATCAGTCTTAAGAGCAACAATCAACAGTTGACATTGCTTGGATGACAAGTGCTTTTAGCTAGTCAAGTCGAGTCGATCAAATTGCCATGTGTCCTTTCGGCAACAGAGGTTGCACACAAGTTTACTTAGCCTGACACCCTTAGTTAGCTAATGAGCTAAGATGTGTTCTAACAGATATGTTAGATGATACTGGAAAGTCACTTAGGTTAGGTCTAGGAAAAGAAACATGGTGACTATGGTCAAGGTCACTTGGTTTTACACAATCCATAACACCAGCCTCCTGAGGAAAGTCCTGTGTTTGTTTGACCCATCCATCACCCGACCTGCCTTTTTAGGCGGATTTTTGCTCTTTGTGCTACTTCCGTCTTTACTCCCATTGGCGCATTGGTCACATGATCAGAGCCTTCCTAATCATGTGGGTGAAATATGAAAGGTGGTGCATTATTTTTATAGGTACATGTATGAACAGTTCATGAGAACAGCCTGCTCAGTTATGTTTATTGTTTTCTGCACTGTAGATTGATGGTGTGAGGGTACTTATTAGAAAGCCTCATTGGCTGTAGTATTTTTTGTTGTGCCAAGAAAATAAAAGTCCTCAATGGTTTCTTCAGTCTCCTGTCTTTCTCTGCACATACTTCTGATGAGTCATAAGTGACAATTGAAAGGTATCACTTCTGTATGAGTAATACATTGTTTTGTTTTGTCTTTTTTTTTAAGGAAAATCCTACATAGTATACATTTAAAAGGTACTCTTTCTATAGTTTTCTTATAAGCAAACAAATTTGAGCATAGCATTAGTTCAGGCAGGACACAATGTCAAGCTCAGGTCACATCCCAGCTACATCAGCTGATCTCAAACAGCCAATCAACAGATGGAGCAGCTGATTGATGAAAGGGAGTCAGCTCATTCAGGCTGCCCTATTTAAACTGCTCTGGCCTGCCTACTGTTGCTGCTTCCTTTGCAAGCTGCTTTGCAAGCTGCCTCCACCCCAGCTCCTCCTTTGAAAGTTGTGTCTGAGTCATCAATGTCATTTCTGTTTGTCATTGATGCTACTCTGTTCTGTTCCCAGGGGGTCTTTGCTGCTGCTCTCCCTGCCTTAGGCTTTCCATGTAGGCGCATGGAAGGGCAGGGAGGTTTGCTCTCTCTGCCTCAGGCTTTCCTTTTTTGCATGTGGAAGGGTGAAGAGGTGTGCTCTCTCCACCTTTGGCTTTCCGCACAGGTGCGTGGAAGGGCAGGAAGGTTTGCTCTCTCTGCCTTAGGCTTTATATAATACTTAGGCTTTAAATGTAATACTGCAAATGGAAATAAAGTTTTCTTCGACAAAAGTGTTCCTGACTAAAATTATATTGACATTAATGGTTTCTCACCAAAATGCATTGTGTGTGTATTGAATGGAACTCCTTCCTCAGAAAACATTTGCAAAGCAGATTTTTTAAAAATACTTTAAAACCTGCATTGGTTACATACATTTGCTAGTTTGAAGTCTTCTTCTTTCGTACCTTTGCTGACTCATTGTTTTGTTTTTTGGTGTGCTTCTGCCACCAACATGAGCATGAAAACCATATTGACGCATGCGCACAAGATAAGCAAACAGGGGTCTGTTCATAAAAACACTGCTCCATAGTGCTACTAGTGTTTCATCATGAGTAGGTGTACCGCTGGCCATACTCATATAGCATGCTCACATCAAATGACAAACACACCAAAACAGCACAAACATGACTGAATAGCTAATAGAGTGCCAATGATACTTATATGGTGAATTTCATATTTTTAAAATCCTTAAGTTTTGTTCTTGTCAAAATGCATATATTGTGGTTTTAAATGTGTTTTGGAGATTAGTGTTATTTCTTTTACATAACATACAGTTGTCTAAATGAAGTCTATACACTGTGACAGTAACAGATGTTCACATGAGTTTAATAATTAAAAAGTAAGAGGTGTCAAGTGGGTGGCAATAGAAGTGCTATGTCTACCTGTAGATATCTTGGCAAGCACATAATGTGTGTGTGTATATATCTGAGTGTGTGTATTTGTGTGTATAATTGAGTGTGTGTGTTTGTGTTAGCTAAATGATTCATTAGCACCATGACAATCTGGACAATTGGTATCGCTGTCGGAGAGCAGGGGATTTGACACAGAGTGTCACACACGCAAATATGCACTTGAATACGAGTACGCCCAATCTTCTACACACACACCCTCACACCCTCACACACACACAGACACACACACACACACACACACACACACTGATGCATACAAATAGGTGGACAAACATCCAGGAGCCCAAACATGAGGGTACGCACAAACAAATGCGTAGACTGACCATTGGTTTGACAGTTTCTCACACACACACACACACACACACACACACATAAACACATCCACTCAGAGGCAGTTAAGAGTGAGCAGGTGGAGGCAGAGGCCACATGCGTCTGGCTGGGTGACTGATGAGTTTTTGTGTGACTCAGACACAGTGACATGTCCTCTGAACCTCAGCCGATGGTGTATGACTAACCTGTGGAAATGTGTGTACAGTATATGTGTGTGTGTGTGTGTGTGTGTGTGTGTGTGTGTCTTAAATGACTAAGGCAGTGACAAACCCATCTGTGTGTGTGTGTGTGTGTGTGTGTGTGTGTGTGTGTCTGACAGGGCAGGGTGATGGTATTGTACATGAATGAGACAGAAAGGAGGTGTCTGTGTGTGTGTGTGTGTGTGTGTGTGTGTGTTTGTGTGCGTGTGTGTGTGTGTGTATGTGTGTGTGTACTTGTCATGCATAAAAACATTTGTTAACATTATGCTGAAGCCTTCTTGAGAGCATCATTGAAATCCAACAGCAGAAGCCCACACTGGCTGCCTTGGTGGATGATGTCATACCATTCATAAACTGAGCAAGAACACTTGTGTTTTTAGTTGTGCTGAGCATGACTGTAGATGGCAGGTGGACAAAATAAACTACAAACATACTTATCTTGACCCAAACCATGATCTTTTTCTAAAGCTAACCAAGTAATTTATAGCAGTTTCACGAGTCATCAGTTCCCATGTGTATAACTTAATGGGAGATTAACAAAGATGATCAGTTGGCTTGTTGACATTTTTCTTCCAATCATGTTGAAAGCAAATCCCCAAAGGATGGCAGTGGTGGGATTCGAACCCACGCCTCCACAGAGACTGGAGCCTAAATCCAGCGCCTTAGACCACTCGGCCACACTACCTTATAGTCAACAGTGCTCCTACTCTGCTCTGCAACTACTAATCATAATAGTCAAATGTCAATGATTATTGTTCAGACAACAGAAATTTGCCTCTAAATGCCTTCCACCAATCAGTCTTAGAAGCAACAATCAACAGTTGACTTGCACAGTGAAATAAATTAGATACTGTAATTACCTTTGGAGATGTTTTCCACTTCAAAAGGAATGCGTATTACACATTTCAATATAGACACTTGATTGCTCAGTCATATCAAACAATGGGAATGTGAGTGAGTATGGACGGAAATGGTCGAGTCAGCACGAAATCAACCAACTTGCCATGTGTTCTTTTGGTAACAGAGACTGCACACAAGTTTACCAAGTCTAACACCCTTAGTTAGCTAATAAGTAGTGATGTTACGCTCGAGCCAGTTTGCTCGACACAGTGTCGATCTATTGAAGCGCAAGTGTTCCGATCCCTGCTTCAGCACGCCCACAACCACGTGACTACCGGGAGCGAGGCCTCATTACAGGCAGTCCTGAGGCTTTTCCAGGTCTTCCACTTAGATGCAGTTCTGACACACAGCCAGCAGATGTCACTCTTCTGACTGTATGAAATGCTTCGAAGCAGTGTGTCATTCTTGAAGCAGGTGTGTCAAAGTGGTTCAGTGCTTCATGAAGCTTCAATTTCACCATCACTACTAATAAGCTAACTAGCTAAGACACACTCCAACAGATAGCTTTCATTGTCACATGGAGGGATTTGAACCCACGCCTTTTTAGAGACTGGAGCCTAAATCCAGCGCCTTAGACCACTCGGCCACACTACCTGCAAGTGTCCCATGGCTGTTTCTGCTGTGACTGAGCAAGCAGTGAAGGCAACTAGGCAGGATAAGTTGACATGTTTTTTTGGTTTTTTTTGTGATCAAATGTTTTTATTTACAATTTCTGTTTATAAGCAGTGGCATCAACAATTATGTCAAAGAAACTTTATACACATATTTCCCGCCCCCACCCTACCCACCCTCGGACCTGAACACTTTGATGACAACATAGATAGCACAGATTGGACAAGGATAGCTGAAACAAGCTGTATCAATTGAAATTCATCTTTCAAGTCTGGCTTTAATTTGATCTGCTGCCATATGTCAAAATAAAATATGATATTTTAAGTTGACATGTTTTTAAAGAATAAGCCATTATGATGTTTCCATTTAGCTGCTTGTGAGCACCAACTTTAACTACCCCAAATGAATATGTTGCAGAGGAGTGCTGACTGATTTAAAGCCATACCATGCTAAAGATCCAACTTCAAATTGCACCACAGAGCCAAATAGCAAAATAGAAAAAGTTAACGACAAACCTACTTGTAATAAACCAAACTACGACCATTTCCTAAACCTAATTAAGTATTTTTGGTGCCTAAACCGAACCAAACTCCAACCGTTTCACCATGTAGGATATGCACCTTTTTTCTGAAGCATTATAATGGTAGTGATAACACTGATAATGGGCATTTAATGGGCTGATAAGATTTAAAATAGGTGCATTACTGACTACCGTTCATCAGGGATCCAGATGACTCACATCACTTGTAATGTTGCTCTGCCTGCTGGATGTGTCAATAGATAATCGACACCATAAATAATTTTATAAGGCAGTAGTATGACAGAGCAATGTGTTTATAAGCTTTAGCTTTTAGTTGTAGAGTTTCACTGTCTCCACACAGGCCAGAAAATATATTCTTGCAAAAGGTATAATTTCAACATTTTCCATCTACACGGTGTGTGGGTGTATAACACCTTGGTGCAATAATATTTTATTCCTGTCTGTGTCATAACCATTAGTAGCATTATTGTTGGAAAAACTTAATCAATTCCACACCTGCTATGCAGAAATGGAATTGATTAAGGAATTTAATCTAGACCTGCATAACAGCTGTTATGCAGGTTTGTGCAGGTGTAGCTTAAATATTTGCCAGCAGAACAAGTTTCTTGTCTCACATGCATTAACCATTACTGTGTGAGATTCAAACCCAGAGCAGCAGAGTACATATGAAGTGACTTGTTTTAATTTGTATTGTGGTGCCCTGGATAAGCATGGTGTGTACACCTTTTCCTCATCAGGGCACTGAAGAGCATTATCAGTTTTCCAACACGTTTATTTACAAGAAAAATGGGGTTAAACTGGTCAGAAAACAACTATACAATTGAAGCACATGTAAACTTTGTTATAAATAGTAAAAAAGAAGGTGTTATATTTATTTCTTTAACATTCATGACTTGTATCTATGTTTGTCTATACCAATACCACTAATAATAATAATAATAATAAAAAACAACTACCCAGCTACTGAGTGAAAACTGCATCACCCTAACAAGTGTCTGTCAGGTTAGGAATGACAGCTTATAGAAAGCTGATGGTTGCATGGCAACTTATCGTAACTAGTGCTGTTAGCTTAATTTGCTAATTTTGGTGAACGACATGCAACTGCTTTTTAACCTTTGTGACCCTTGATTATATGCTGGCTCCCTAAATTGGCATTTTGTCATCAAAACTTTAATAACCCCTGCTTTAAACGTGTCTCATTACCATGTGTCTAACATGTGTTTCCACTACCTGTTTCCAGCCTGTAACATGGGCACTGTACAACTTTTTGTTTTTTCTATTAACATAAAAATATCCTACATGCAGTCCTCATTAAAACAAACTGCTTCAACCACACAGAAACCAAACAGCACATTCAACCATAGTCTTATTATCCTCTGCCTTCTCTTGTTATTTTGCCGAACAGCCCACGATTGAAAATGACCCACTATTAAAAATTGAAAACGCTCTGCAAACCTTGACTTCAGCCTGCAGAGAAAAGACGGATAATGAAACCGTAATTACATGATGTGAGTCATATGAATCATCCTTTTACCATTATTGCAAACATTATTGTTAATGTTCTTTAGACTTACTCTTACCTCTCCCTTACCCTGTTGAATCTCAATTATGATTTTTTTTTCAGACTGTTGCTAAAATGAGTGAAAGGCTTTCCTTGTATTTTTCTCATTGACCAGAGTCACTGCAGGCAGCGAGGAGATTAATTGTGAACACTTGACTGTCCATTAAGCTGCAGTGCCTGTGTTCACAATAATGACAATTTGATTTTAAATTTAACTGGGACAGAAATACACATAGGATGAATGTAGTAATAATGAGTTAGGGTCTGCATATTGTGCTACTGCCATCATCACCCTGACCAGGAGAAGTGATGTATCACAGGTGAACTATGGATGAACTGAAAACACAGTGGTGACATTGGTAATACAGTTACCGTGTAAAAGTCTATTCACAGTGACGCATATAAACCTTCTTTATAGAGAGAGATATTAATGAGGAAGGCCTTCTATTACATGATTACAATGAGCTTTAGAAACATTGCCACATACAGTGACCATGAGGAGCATCACAAACACCATCACCAGTGTATATGAACTAAACACAGAGATATAGATAGTTGTAACAAGGTCTTAACAAAAGGGAACACTCAAAGGCCAATTAAACATACAAAGGCGGGCTTTAGCACACACAAACACGCACAGGTTAATGCAGTCACACAGTTCCCTTTACACTGAAGGTTTCATTGTCATCTAATAACACTCAAATAAACAATAAACAACAATCTGCTCTGATGCAGCAGTACGATACGCAGACAGGCAGCCTCAGTTCCTAACACAGCCAGACAGCACCTGTCACGGCGTTATGATACGCTGCTGGATGGCACCAGGTTGAAAGTTGACAGTAACAAAGTAATACAAGCAGTTGGAAATCCCTTATAGGGCGGGTGGATGGAGGAGGTGGTGGATGGCTCCAGTAAACTCCAGACTTTCATCCAGGAGCACGGTGTTCACTTCCAGTATGAATGTAAAGCCAAGCCATGATGTTTTTTTCTAAGCCTAACAATGTGCTTTTGTTGATGTCCCAGCATTGGTAGCAGGCGTCCTGGAACATCAGCAGCAGACACAGAATGATACCTAGAGCATAATATGAAGATGTGAAAGGCCATTTACAGAGAAGAAGCATGTGACAACATGAGATGAGAATGTTTTGGAATAAACTGCAGATGCAAAGTGTCTGTGAGCACATTCAAATAGAGTGCATGAAAGTCACTGAATGCAAATTTACTAATGGCTTTGGAGTTCAGGTGCATTTCATCAAATCCTAATTAATTCAAATATTTGATCAGGTTTCACTTTCCATGTTTGAAAATAATTAAAGTAAATTAAAATTGCAGCTGATATTAGCTCTCGTTGGCTGAGAAGGCAGTGACAGTTTTTTTAACAGCCTAATTAATGTTCACAAATTGATTTTAAGGTACTTTCTCCAAATATTGGAGGTCCCATACTTAGTTAATAAGATTAAAACGCTGATGTGATATTTGTGAAAGTCGGACTGGGAGACCCTACTAAATCCGATGTAAGCAGCAGGAGTCTCCAGAGATTTCAACCACATTTTTGATCTTCTGCATAGACAGATTTGTTGTCGTGGAAGAGCTCAGTTGTAAGACCACAAGATGCAGATGAAAGCTGGTGGTGTTCTAGAGTGAAGGTCTTCTGAACCAGATGGACTTTTTTATGGAGAAAGTTCAGTTATAAAGACCACAAGATGCAGCCAAAAGCACCAGAAAAAAAGCTTGTAATTAGACTTTATTATTATTTTTTGTCCAGCAGTGCTTCCAGGGATGAGAATGACATACCCTCCAGCACTGGTTGCAAACCAGACTGAAATTATGACTGAGAGTTGGGTCCAGAATGGGCACAGTAATCATTTTGTCTCATCTATGATTGTTGGGTTGTCCTAGAGATAAAAGAACTGGATTACTACACCCGAAATAATCAATTTTTACATTTAGATTAAATAAGGGATAGGTCCAAATTAGATCTGAAAAGGTCATATTCCATGATTTTCGTCTTCGTTCAGATCTTTGAAAAGATATATCTAATCTATGACGCATGTACAGGGAAAGAGAAATCACTTTGTGTTGTAGGCATGGAAGTAGGCAGTAAAAATGAAAGAAAAATCTGATAAGGTGATACGTAATCTTAACATCCATAGTACACTGAATCTAGCATTCTACCATCGGCAGAGGTTTGAAAATGCCATGCATGTGGCACCACAAGTGCTTTACTGTCATGCTTTGTACTTAGGCAGCAGTTTCATCAGAGTACAACTGCTGGAGTTTAACGCTAGGTTAGCCTTCTGTTTATCTCCACAAGCTCAGTAAACATTGCCTATTCAAAGATGGTTCCCTTGAGAAAGATGCACCACTGCGAAGAGCAATAGAGAGAAGACATTAATGACAAACAATGGAGGAGAGAGTGGTGCATCTTCCCACGGGGGACATCACGTACACCAGCAGGCAGATATCCCTAAAGGAGAAAATATTCCTAAGGAGTGGAGACATGACTGATTTTCTACCTCTGAGCAAAAAAATAAAGCAGAATCAAATTTCTTTCGGATGGGCTAGTTTATTTGGAAACTCTGTTGGTGCCGAGTAGAGTTTCAGTGATGGGATGGTGTTCAAAGGAGGTTGCCAAATAATGCTGCTACCTCATAAATTTTTTCTCGAAGTCATGTTTTTTTCTTTGTGAAAACACCAAAGGACAACACAGGAAGAGTGGACTTTGAGCAACAACAACCCAAATTAGCACTTTAGCTAATGTCTCCTTCTTATCTACAAATAAAAAACATATTGTGTACTGCATTTTGGATTGTTGCCCTCACTATCTTATCTGTCAGTCAAACATGGACACCAGCCTGCCCAGTCAATGGCTTCAAGAGAAATTTTGTATTTCTGATTCTAAAGGCCTTTTCCCACTTTAAACCTAACTCAGGATGCTTGACATGAAGTGTCAAGATGGTACACATAACTAAAGTCTGCAAGGGCCCAGTTAACAGTGCTAACATTTGGATTCAGCAGGACAAGGTGGTCCAGTTATGGAGCATGTGACACATACCAATTGCTACAGAGCAAAAGATGAGGACAGAAAAGCAGAGCACAAAAGTTCTGGAAACGCTGTGGAGCTAGCTATGAAGACCACATCTAGAATGCATTATAAGGCCATTCAAAGTGAATTATTATGGATTTACAATGCTCTATGACTTAACTCATAAACACACATAATGCTTACTGAAGCATTATATCAACAGTCAAAAAACATTATAGAAGATGTGACTTAGTCTGATTTTACTGTGGCCACTACCCTGTGCAACCCACATTATTTTCATAATGATATATAAGAGAAAATGCTGTCTGTTGCTTCTTTAACACATACAGTGATAACTATTGATACTGCATGGACTATTATAAAATACTATGAGTCCTTACTACAGTTGATTGTTGAGGTGTGTATAGGTGAGTACAGGTATTCATAATGCATCATAAGCCCCATCAGTCAACCTCTAGTTTAAAGAACATCCATAAGACACTTATAATTCATTATATCAGCGTTTACATAGGTTACTTAGTGGCTTTGCAATCTTTGCAATAAGCTTCTGCCACCGGGATGACTTTTCACGGAAAAATCTGCTTTACGGCAGGAAACCCATCATGTATTGCGAAATTGGTTGGTCAGCCAATCAGGGACTGGAGCTGGTCCTTATGAGGAGTTGGGCATGAGATAGTTGAGTCAGGAGCACAATGGCAGATGGACGAAGTTTGGAGACAGCTCCTCTGTCTGAGGAGGCAAGGAAGAGCACAAAGGAGAGTGATAAAAGAGGAAAAACAAGAGTAAACCTCAGTCAGGCGTTCAAGAGATGGAGGGAGCTCCGTGACCAAAGAGGCTTCAAAACCGATGTCCAGCTAGCTTTCTTTCTAATGGATCAGTAAGTAACACAGCTAAGTGTTAGCTAGATGAGAGAGGACTGTACTGTACTGGCTGCTAGTTCATTCCTACCTGGTCAGCATCGCAAATTGCTGCAACCAGGGACCGGGTAGCGAGTGTTGGTCGGCTGACATCCTCGTTGCCATTCTACGGCAGCCCTCGGACAGTGATACCCCCCCACCGCTGCCGCTGCCACCGCAGCTACTGGGCACCCAGCCTCTCCGACCGGGAGAAGTGGAGTAAAATCTTCTCCTCCGCTCCCATTTGTCTGGTGAACGCCTCTCCTCTGTCAATACACTCTGCCAGCAGTTTAATAATATTGATGCCAGTTGTAACATTTGAATCTTTTAGTAGTAAGCCATGTTCTAAGCGGGATAATGTATAGTGAGCCGGTGACTGTTGAAAAATAACTCCGCTGTGTGTCGGGGTTCCATTCCGCTGTCGGGAGTTATTTTTCAACAGTCACCGGCTCACTATACATTATCCCTTACGTGTCTACTGTTGTTTGAACTGATACTGTGCATATTGGTATCATTTACTGTGAGTTGTTTACTGGTATTGTGCATTCTGGTGTAATTATTTGCATTACTATTTGTTTTTTTCTTCAGATAAATCTGATAATTGTTGCTCGGTCTCTTTACTCATTTATTTAGTAGTGTCCACACACCTTCTCATTCTACATATACATAGAGGTATACTGGTGGCTTTACAGGCTACATTTTATTGATTATCTCTGATCCCCACGGTCAATTTGGTCTTTGTGACAGTGCGACACAATACTGCTGATGCTAGGTGGCGCCTAGCTAAAAAACCCCAAATCCTATCTGTTGCCTCTTTAAGTAAAGTGAAGTAATGGCGACTGCCATTATGATGCTGCTGTGTTGTTTCTCTTGGACTGCGGAAAAGGAGCAGAAAGTGAAGATGTGGAGTGAACAGGAGTGCCTCTTTGACATGTCCTCACATTTGTGCCACAAAGATTTGCTGCAGCCCTCGAAATCCCCTGTAAGTATGCAGCATGCTATAGATAGCTAGCTAACCACTGTAGGGGCTACTTGTAAGCTAACGCTAGGTACTGGAATGTTTGCTATTAACCTACGAGCTGACTGTATGTTACAACTAAAGATTATTAGCTTCAAAAATCACATCATATGACCACTTATATGAGGGAAGCTAGGAATCGTCAGCTGAAATATACAGTTTGCTTGTTGGCTAATAGCAAAAATTCAAGTCGCTACCATTAACTTACAAGTAACCCTGTTTGGGATGTGGACAGTGGTTAGCTAGCTGGCTAGCTATAGCATGTAGCATACACCCTGGGGATTTCAAGGGCTGCAACAATTTCCGTTTACTTTATTTTTCTTTTTGAAGCTAACAATCTTGCAAATAGTGACTCTGCAAAATCCTCAGTCTTTGCAAAATATTATTCTGTGACTAAAAACTCTGACTCATGACAAATTGTCTTTAGATGTGAGAGGGTATCAGACTTTAGTCTTTTCAAAGTCTCTTTCAAAGATTCTAGTGTACGGTTAGACATTAATCACTTATGATGCTTCATAGATTCTTTTAAATACATGAAAATGCATCACACTTTACTTAGCACCAACAATGAAATGTTATGATGACCATGCATTATTATAGGTGCATCAATGTGAACTTCACTTCACTTAACACATACAATAATAACTTATGGAGTGTTATAACATACTATAAGACCTTACTACATTTGATTGTTGTGGTATCATCCCATCATTCAACCTCTAATTTATAATTAGTCAAGAACATCCATAAGACACTTAAAATTCATCATAGGTTACATTTATAATGTTTTATGACTGTTGATATAGTGCATCAGGAAGCACTATGTGTGTTTATAAGTGCAGTCATACATCATTATAAATGCATTATAATTCACTAAAGCCCTCATAACACATTGAAGATGAGGTCTTCATAGAAAGTGTCACCAGAGTTTCCAATCTTTTCTTTGTTCATTCATAAGATTGAAGAGGGTAACACAATTTTAAGCAGTCTAAAATGAAGTTTCTGATAATTACAGTTACATGCTGTTGGCCAGTAAGCAGCTCCACTGTAGCAGTTGGGTGCTAAAGGACGGACCTCCACAGTAGCTGCTGAGAGGGGAACTGTCGCTCACTCACTTTCCTCCCACACATTTTGCCATCCACTTGGGGGATTTAAACTAGTCATGTTTAACCAGCGACAAGCTTGCTGCTCTAACCTCAATAGGCTACTGGCAGTAAAATGAATTCTGGATTATGTGTGCAAATCCTACAGAGGGAGGAATAACATTGCACCCACTTGGCATTAACCTTTGATAGAGCTTTCTTATGGCGCTGTGGTCTCTCAGTCTGTCAGGGGAACTCAGAATTGTAGGAAGTATACCTGTGTAAAGAGTTATTGCTCACTGTTAAACAATGTACAGCTACAGTGTACCACATACTGATTGTTGTTGTGTTTGGCTTTGAATCATATTGATTTTCAGGCTTATTTCAGTACTGGCTGCAGAGCCAAGGCTTTGTCTTTGTCAGAGGAGACAATCTTTACTTTCTTTCCACAAAGCAACAAAACTAAAAGTCTAACACATTCTAGCAGCCCATAGAGGTTCCGCTGTTCTGTAGAATTGGATTGAACAAACAAAAGACGGACAATTTTGCTATTCTCTGGCCCTTACCAGTAGTGGGGCTGAATGTGCAAAAAGTGCCCTGAGCATGAGAAAGATCCACGGGTCAGTAAAATAAAGAATGTTATCCTCTTACAAATGCAAATGTGCTCAGTAAATTCTGTTGCAACCTGCCTATGAACTCATGAAATAGCTTGTTGGCCAAGTTAATATTTTGGTCTGGGAACAGCACAATAGGAAAACAAAAATGAAAAATTCATCTTCTAGGGATCATGAATGTACTCAGATTTGGATATTTTTGGCACTGAAGCAAAATGTTGGCCTTATGGTAGTGACAGAGGAAAGGTCAGGGGTCATCAAAAATGTTAAGACTCATCCTTTGAGGACCATGAACATCCACCACAAATTTCATTAACCTCCTGAGACTCAAGCTAATTTCTTATAGCTATTTAAGATTAGTAGGACATAAAAATTATCAAAAATAAAAAATTAAAAAAAAACAACTAAGAAATGTTTTTGAATAGTTTGTAGTTTTTTGGGTAAAAAGGATATGGGGACAATGGTTTTAATTTTAAAAGTCATGTGTATAATAAAGTTTAAAACAGTTTATTTCAATGTCATCATTGTGATGAAAAAAAGGAAGCAAAAAGTGCAACATTTGTTCAATGTTTTGTAACTCTATGGGTCAAGGGTCACTGAACAAGTCTAAAACTGTTCAAAGTTGTTGTTGAACATGGTTGTGCAAAAGCAAAATTCAATAATGCAACATGTCTAAAAGCCCTGCAATTTGTTTGTTTTGTAACTTTGTGTAAATTCTGTCACACTCAATTAGCCTGTTTGAAATGCTACAATGTTACAATCATAAAGTCCCAATGTCCTCAAAGAAGTACTTCCTAATCAATAGCATATTAGCTTGTTACTATTGCTAAAATTAGTCAATTTTGTATGCTAAATTTTTATGCTATATCACACTACAGACTCCAAGTTCCAACCATAAAATTTGACCAGGTTTTGGACCTTTTCCACTTTTGTGTCAGGATCAGCTGTAGACTTACTTGGCAGAGATGGTTGCCATCTAATTGTCTTACATGGATGTGTGTGTTGTGCTTTTGCTACCACTAGATGGCACAAAAACAAGGTGCAGCATACCCAAAATGTAATGTTTTCATATCAGGACATAGCGTCACAGGAGGTTGTTGAGATATTTTGTTCAATAGTATTCAGACAGACTAACCAACTGATACAGCATTCCTTACACCTTGTCTACATGGGTCATGTACTGAATAGGGGCAGGGATTAAGAATCACTTTGCTACTTCAAATTGTTATAATGCGTTCTGTAGTCACAAACTCTGTGGTGAGTTCACTGCAAAACAAGTGCATCACAATTCATACCGCCACAACACCAAGTGTTGGTTTACAAAAGTATTGGACAATAATCATTTTGACCTTATGATGGCGCTAGAAGAATAGTTAAGCGGTCACCACAGTCATTAGGATATATCATCGCGATCAACATGGATATCTGTACCAAATTTGGTGCCAGTCCACCCTGTAGATTTTCAGATATTAGCATTTTTCAACAGGAAGTGATTAGGATTCATCCTCTCTGCACCATGGATATATGGACCAAATTGCATGGCAATCTATCTAATAGTTGTTGAGATATTTGAGTCTGGATCTGGAAGTGTGAACCAGCCGACCCGTCCAACATTGCAAAAGTAGTTCTGTTTAAGTCAAAGAAAAAGACTTCTAGCCTAAAAAAAACACCTCTTGTCTCAGTTCTGCATTAAAAGTGGGAGACGTTACATGGCCAAAGTAGTTTACTGAAGAATGTGGATGAAATGTGTCTGGTATACACAGTAAGGGCGCACTGTTAGCAAGGCACATCCTACAGGTCTGTTGAAATACACTGTGTATGAAAGTGGTGTGATTGCATCAGGGTCTGATTTTTTTTGTGATGTATATTTCATATTTCTGTGGAAATCTACGAATAACTACAGACATTGTCAGGCCAGTTGTTAAGAATAAAAAAGCAAGAACATTCTCTATACAAACACTATTCTGGACAAGAACAATCAAAAAATGGGCTTCAGCAGAACAGTGTGCAATTCAGGTACAGGAAGTGTTGTGTTCCAGTATGGGCTGACTTACTGTTTTTTCCCTAAGTTGCAAAAATGTCTCCTTCTGTTGCTGTTTTTATTGTTTCTGCTCTTATTAAAGCAATATAAAACTGCCATCTGAATGACACACATACAGAAGAACTCTTACTGAAGGTGGTGTAGACAATCACGCAGAGGGAAAGTGAGACCAACAACAGGCAATTACAACCCAAAACTCTTGTTATGTACTCAGCGTTGTAGATTCAACAATCCAAAGAGTATGTGAGGGTAGAAACTGCCTTTAACAACCCATTCTTCTTTCAGATTATGCTATTTTGTATTACTGCAAAGCAAATGAAGCTCTTTGTGATGAGCAAAGATGCAAGCCTTAAACTCTAAGACATCCCAAGTCGTCATCTCTCTCTATGTATCTGTCACTTCCTCGATCCGTCTCTCTGGCCTCTTTCTCATCTGTGCATTATAGCCCACTGTTGATTAGAGCAGTTGGAGAGTGGCTCTCACTTTCTTCCTCTGACTTTTCCTTTGATACTGCAATCCTTTCGTCATATTATTTCTTCAGAGTGTCTAATTAGGGTATTTGGAATTCATTTTGCTTTGTCAGATGCCCTTTGTCTATGAGAAAGGCAAAAAAGAGCAAGAAAAAGTAAGGTAATTCACAAAGGCAGGGTAAAGCTGTATTCTTTAATCATTAAACCTACTCCTGTTACAACAAAAGTAGAGAACAGTGAACCCACGCAAACTCATTTAACCTTTTTATGTTTGGTTTTTACCCACCATTTTACACCAACATTGATCTTGAGGTTTGGTATCTCACAGTCTGTGCAAGTTAGAAAATAAAGCAGAACTGATGTTATTGGAAACATGTATGAGTTTCACTCATATTTGAGGCTGTTTGTCTAAAAATGAACACTGACTAATGGTCACACTAAAGGTCATCTATATTTAGCACTACATCCATGATTGTAAGCAGCCAAGCCAGTTTAAACATATCCCACCAATGACTGTAGAATGTTCAATACCCATGCATCTACTTGTGCTAACATTGATATTAGAATATATGGTATATTTTTGTATGCCAATTATTTGTAAATGTCAGTGCTGTCGAGATAGGTGAAAGGATGGTGCTTTCAGTGTTATTTTTTTTTCCATAAACAAATACAGTAATTGAAGAAAAGATGTGCAGCTTCTACCAGCCTCTGCTGCATTTTTACATTGTTTGCAGAACAAACAAGAGGACATTGTTCTTCCAGAGGAGGTAAAGCTTTTACAATTTCTGCTGACATCAAATGCTCCAACTAGTTCTCACATTTGACAAAACAATCACCTCAAAGTCCCAGAGATCTTAAAACATGATCTTTCTCAGTGGAAATTATGAAATTTGGAATTATGGAAGTTACAATGTCCTTTTTGTCTTTTTATTCTCATCCTTGTTGGCTATAATGGTCCAGTCTGTAAGATTTAGGCAGGTATATTGGCAGAAATGGAATATAGTATGCATAATTATGTTTCAATTAGCTTGTAAACACCTAAAACTAAGAATTGTTCTGTAAAGATAAATGACTGGCCAACTCACTCAGTGTAAAAGTCCATTGTGCAGGCAGGCAGTCCAAAAATGCATTCTGACTGTGGCTGACAATCCGTTATTATTACTGTACATGGATAAACCAACGTGTTTTGACAAGAGAGTCTTCATCAAGATGTAAATGCATTGGAAACAGGTGTGCCATTCAAGAACTTAAAGTGAGTAAGAATTGTTATATATTGTGAACCAATAAACCTGCACATTAAGTGGAAAAAATGCATTTTCCTTTTGAAGAATTGTGTTTTTGTTGCCTTAGGATGAGCCATTCTTATCTACATATGGAGCAGGTCCTCTTTCACAGATTCTACCATCTTGTTTCTACAGTAGCCCAAAATGGACAAACCAAACACTGGCTCCAGAAAGGGCAATTTGAGTTTCTGAGTTTTTGAGTTTTCAGTTTTGCGTTGGCCATTGTAGTTCTCCCACACGCTTGCCACACATCAGAAGTCTAGGGTTGGATGCAAACTGCAACCTCACCACTAGATGCCACTAAAGCCTACACACTGGGCCTTAAAAGGTGCTGTATGGACCGTTTCATTGCTATTCTGTTGCTAGGGCAACAACTTTGGTCCCTGTTTACTTCCTGTCAGCTTCTGCATTAACATACATTCAAACAGGAAATACACAGGGACCCATTTAGAATGTTTATGTTGTCCAGTTTGAAATGGTCCATATGACATTGAAAGCTCAGCTATGATTCAGAGTGTGGATCAGGGTTGCTTGTACACAGGGAAGGGGCTGAGCCAGCAGCTCACAGCTAATGTTGCTACTAGTGCAAACAGTGCTAACAAGGGCAACAGTGCTGACAGAGCTAATGGTGTTAACGTTGGGTCAAACCAGAGGGAAGGCAGTATGCTTTCGCAATGACGCCATCCCACCACCATAGGTCAGGAGAGCTAAATCAGCGGTGACTGCCCATAACCACAGCATAGTGCAGAGCGACAGTGATCAGCTAGCCAGTGTGACACACACACAGGGACTTATATGCTCTAACATGCTCAGATTAAAACACACTGAGGGAGCATGACTTCATCCTCTGATCAGGACTCCATTACTTCACTAAATCCTTACATAGCAGATAGTGGCGCTGCTATAATAATGCTCTGAATGTGGTATACGAGCAAGGTCTCACTCCGAAGTTGTAGAAATCTGACGTTTGAAACCAACGAAAAAAGACGTCCTTTAACATCGGCATGATACACGGCCGGTTGCAGTTATAGTTTAACGGGACAAGGACTAAAATTAAGGCGGTGAAAGCCAATCAGGGGAGGCAGGAGGGGTGGTGGATGGGTCCAATAAACACTGACTTTCACCCGAAAGAGTGGTGTTTGAGTCCTGTAAGACTCTAAATACAAAACCCTGTTCTTTTTTCCTAAACCTAACCATATATTTTTATTGCCTACACCTAACCATGTGTGTTTGTTGTTGAAGGAAAAATAAATTGCGGTGTTATACTGAGATAGTGCGTTTATTTTGAAAGAGACTGTATGTAACGTTAAATTTCCTGTGAAAACGGAAGTGTATCTTGAAAGAAGACAACTTGACACGGTGTCCCAGAACGTCAACAACCAATGCACCCAGGGTACCTTGCACGTCGTATGTGGACATGGAAAGTCCATGACCTAAACGTCAATATGTGACGAGGTCGGCGTGAGAATATGTTGGGTATACAGCTCCTTTAAAATTCATCATGTTATTTCTAACATGTCTTTTGTCTTTAGGGAGCAGGAGGGAAATGTGGTTTGAATTGCCAGGATCATTAACCACCTTGTTTTTATAAGCAACAGCAAAGTGGTCTACCATGTTATGTAGGTTGGCCCCTGCTGCTTGGGATCATGTTACACTTCCATTTCAGCAAGTATCTGGTAGTTTTATAATAAATGTAGAGTGTTACAGATTATCATACCTGGAAGAATATTAGAAACTCTACCAGAGTAGTGGGCTACAGTTAATATGACAATGATATATGGATGTTTAAACATGTGCACATCAACTCAAATGGCCTTGAATGACACAGTCAATATTTGTGTTATGTTCAAATAAATTGGATATCATTTTGTTTGTGGTTCAGGCAATCATAGCTTTTTTGCATCATCTCCCTGTTTAGAGTAAAGCTAATCTACCATGCATCACTAATCAATAGTTTACTCAGCATTACATGCTCACTCCCTGTCTTTCTTTGTTTCTCCCCTTTCTGTTGATCTAGACTGCATCTGGAATAAATGGACAAATATTTGGAGATATTTACCGATGTAAACACGATATATGTGCAAGTTCAGATGTAAAAGAGGCGTCACTGTGCTCCACAGCACACACCTACACAGATAGCTGCTACTTAGGATTTTATAAAACCAGAGAAATACTTTGTTGCAGTGTTTCAGGTCTGTTACCCAAGTACGTGTTTTATGTTTTTAGTTTTAGCTGCATATTCAAAGCATTCAGACATGTCCTTGTCTTTTCAAACACAAGGACAATTCATACTTTGGAGCATTTGAACATATAAAGGAAACAGAATTTGGATATGCATCTAATTTGAAAAAACATTTACAATTTGAAACGTAAGTGTGTAAGAGGTCATCGTAGAGTGGATCCTACAGTGGTTGAGATTGTTGTTGAATATCATTTTACACGAGCTGGATGTACTCAATTTTAAAGGGTTAGAAACATTTCTGGGATATTTGCTTGTTTGTTTTCCTACGACCAAGAAATGATATAGGACTACAATCATGTCACTGTTAGCTTAGCTTAGTTTATCTTAGCATAAAGACTGAAATCAGGAGGAAACAGCTAACCTGGCTCTGTCCAGAGTTTAGAAATATGCTTTGCGATGCCTCTAAACCTTGCTTACTGACACACTGTTACGTACTTCACCTATAACTGTGTTTTAGAGGAAGGTATGTATTGGTGTTATTCATTGAAAAACAACAGTTTTTCTATCCACCTAGGACTGATTTGCACCGTCTGGTTGCCAGATACAGTATACTAAGTTGTTAGCACTGTAGTTTAAAGACCTGTGCTAAGCCTTGTGCTAAGTTAGCACAGGTGTCAGTTGGTCCTTATTGGTTGTTGGTAATTATCTCTATGTAGCTTCACTTAGTCTACAACGACAAACATTTTTACTTTTCTGTTTATGAATAGGTTAAACAAAAGAGACATTTTCATTAGGTAGCTTTAGAGCTCTTGATATTCCTTTTTTTAAACTTTGGACAAACCCAGGGTAGCAGTTTCCCTGCGTCCAGTCTTTAGTTAAGCTAAGCGTACTATGCCTCGACTCCAACTCTGCACTTGACTTAAGACTGATATTCTCTAATGTTACTCTTAGAAAGGAAGGAAAGAAAGAAGGTTTCCCAAAGGGCAGACCCGCTTGTAACAGCAGGATAGTTGTAACAGCACCAAGAAGGGATGACCTATGAGTCATGTTATACTCATAGGTTATTGTGTGACCACTTCTTTACTGACCTTGCATGTGGGATTGCATAGCTGTGTGAAAAAGTGTGCAGAATTTAAAGACAAAAGACTGATTTTCAGACATGAAGAAAGGTGTTACAACCACTTTCTGTCTTGCTCCCTTTCTCAGCATGCTAGGAGAGTTAATGAGAAAAAGTGCTAGGGGTCAGCACATGTACTAAGGTCTGCATCAGATGAGGCAAGGCAGGGAAAGACAGTAGGGTCTGTCGCCAAAGTATCTGCCATGTGACACTGAGCACATATTGTAAGAATTTACAACACCTCAGAGAAAGAGGATCGGCACAATTGCCCTGTGTGGGAGATCACAGCGGTCAAAAGTTCTTCAGTGTGCAGCAAGAGGATACCTTGACTGGTTACTTGATTTAGGCAGCAGACTTGTATTGGGGACTGACTCCACATAAGATACTAAGCATTTGCGGGCCCTGACACACCAAGGCAATGATTGGCCATTTGTCAATGGTGGACCATTGGTTAGCATCTGTCACTTAGTTTTTGTGGTGTGTCCCACACTATTTGAACTAGCCGGCCGTTGTCTTCTTTTTTTAGCATGTTGAATCAGCATCAGAGACAGTGAAGCTCATTGGGGAGTAAAATCACTGTGATAGGCAGTTCAGCCCAGTGCACAAGCAGAGAAACGGAAGTGAGAAATATCCTTTGTTCTTTTAACAAAGAACAAAGAATACTGTTCATTGGGTTGTGCTATTAATGTGTTAACTGGCTAACTAGCATCTTGAATCTGTCCCGTTGGTCTTCCAGTTTCCCTTTTTGAATGAGGATTACAGACTACCGCCTTCTGCTGGCAGTTTATTCCTCTCATGCAGGCGAAGAATGTATGTGCTAGCTGGCCGTTGGTTGTAGTCCTTGCAGTATATTCAGTGTAACGGACGTGAGGTGATACAACAGTTAGCCTTTGTCACCACTATTTCTTTGATTCAGGTTTGGTGTGTCTGGGCCTTAATAGTACAGGTTAGTAAGTTAGACTTTAGTAGGAATTCGGCGAGTTAATTTATTTGATGCCACCTGGCAAACTTTTATTCAATATCTGAGGAAGACAACATTGTGATGCCCCTTGCACACTCTTGCTAGCAATTTAATGTAGGATCCTTCAATTTTTTGGGGGTGTCTAGGTAAGGTAGGTTTGCGGCTTTATCGTTTTCTTAATTCTAAAAGAGAATGGTGTCTCTATCAGTTTTGCAAACAATTATCTCCTTATTGCATTTTAGTATTTACCAGAAATGTCTCTATCCATATGTAGTTACTTATGATCTGTGTAACCTGACACCACTTTCAATAAAATGTTTTAATTGGGAATTGGCTATTAATATATGCATTGCGTAATTTTTAATTATTTACTCATATTGTTACATATTACCCCCGTTGGCGAGGCAGGTTGTAACAACAGGACTTCTTGTATTTGACAATCTATTACTGTAATTAATTCTGTGATATCATTGGAGAAGTTGGAAACATTGCTAATTAAAGCAAAAAAAAGAGGGGGCATGAAATTCAACAAGTTATAGGTGCTGAAACAAAAAATGTTACAACCATCTCCACCACATTATTAAAGGAGTTTTTTTTTTTTTTAAACTAAAGGACAAAGGAGAGATTGGAGATTTTTTTCAGCGTTATTGATTCCTGGCCATCAAAAAGTGGCAAAACTAAAGGTGCTCATAACTGTATTTTTATTTCAATATTTTTTACATCCATTGCCATCCTCAGCATTTCTTTTGCTGAACCTTCTATTTGTGGTCTGTATGCAACAGAGGTAATTGTGTGTGTGTGTGTGTGTGTGTGTGTGTGTGTGTGTCTGTGTGTGTGTGTCCGGTGAGAGTTTTTGCCTGTCGGTCTAGCCTGGGGTTCCTCTTAGGACAAATAGCAGTTTTCACACCATTAACTCTCTACCCAAGAAAGACACAAATGCTATACACCCACACACAACAACACACCCATACATACACACACATACAGAAGTGAGGTGCAGTAATATTTTTATAATAGCCCACAATTTCTGCTACGCATATTTGCACACTCGACATGCTCGGGTTCCTGCACACATTTCTACTAGTTCAAAGACACAAACACACACACATACACACAATCTCCACAACTTTCCTGGAAGGGAAGTGCTGCGCGGTCCACAGTCTGTCACTAAAACCAAATGAGGTGCTTCATTACCGCGGAATGGAGATGAAGGTCAATACAATGGAATGGTTTTACTACAATTGGGGGTTTTAAAAATGAGTGCTTTCTAAGCACAACGGCAAATGCCTGTTGAAACTAATACTACAGTTTCCACTTAAATAAAGTGGTGTGCTTTAGTGTAGTGCTCTCCAAAATTGACTCATGAAATAAGTGTAATGTATAAAAATGCTGTATGACTAAAATTGAGATGGGCCCATGCTCTACTGGTGTGTTACCATTGAATCTTGACACTGCTAATCCCATACTTTTTGGGTCTGTTAACATGAAGATATTCAGAAAGCTTTGGTCAGAGAAGTTATTGCTGCAGTGAATTACAGAAATTGTGAAAGTGAGTATGTAAATATACACATTTAATGAGAGGTTAAACCAGGTACCTTCTTTTCCGTCTGCACATTTATATGTTGTGATGCTTACTTTTATTTTTATTTTTCATTCAAGTTTCATAAAAAAAGGAAGCTTGATGGTCTGGGGTGGAAAATGTGTCCTTAGGTAATTATTTAAACAAAAAAAAAAAGCTGGTCCCATGGTAATGTGTGTAAATATGTCATCCGTAAGGTTTTCATTATTTCAAACCCCATTTTTCATACATTGTATGGTTGGCATTTTATTCTGCACTAGCCATGCCATGCAGACTATTTACATTCAGTAATTGCTTCCCTACATAGTGGTTTTCATTGTTAGCAACAGTCCACTATTCCAACATGGGATTAAAGTTACCTATGTATACATAAGTGATAAACAGGAAATGATGCATGCACACACACTGTACTTCAGTGTTACTGCTGGAAATTTAACTCCTTGAGATAAGCTTCTCTAGACACTGTAAACGCTCTATTGAGGCAGTATCCGAGCTGCATTTAGTTACTGCTAAAGAGAACTAGGGCTGCAACCAACCACTTTTTTCATTATTTATTAATCTGCTGATTATTTACTTGCTTCACTTAATTTATTTGTAGTTTGTCTATTAAACATCAGAAAATAGTAAAATTATCCATCCTGATTTCTTAGAGCCCACGGTGTCATCCAGTGTCATGTTTTGTCTAATCAATGGTCTAAAATCCAACAATATTAAATTTTATTATAATGTGAGACAAGGACATGCAGCATACTCTCACATTCAAGAAGTTGGAACCAAAAAACTAATTGGCATTTTTGCTTGAAAACTGACTTCAGCCATAGCTCCATCATTAAAAAAAATTGATGATTAAATTTTGTATTAATATACTAATTAACTGGCTAATAATTGCAGCTCTGACTGAAACCCAACATTACTGTCTCTGCTAAATATTAAATAGCTTCAACTGGGTGGCTTTTATTATGAAGTGTCACAGAAAATACATTGTATTTGTCACCAAGGTTAGCCCTGATTGGCACAGATCACTTATCAAGTGTCTACAAAATCATTTTTGGCACATTTTGTCAGGAAATCGTTATTAATCTTTGCAGATAGTAATGGAACAAGAAGAAACAGCCACAGTGAGTTGCTAGATGAAGAGCTGCAGGTGACAGGAAATATGCTTGTGCCACGGTTGCAGCATGAGATCAGATCACGGCTGCTCACAGCATGATGGAAATGATGTGATGCAATGTTTTCTCTCAGCCCACAGTTTTTTTTTGGCTGCGCTGTAAACAGATGCAGCAGTTCATATTATATCCTTGCATTCCTGACAGATTAGTTGTGTCTGTTGCCTTCAATGATCAATAGATGTGTGACTTCAGATAGAACACTGGGACCTGTAGTAGTAAAAGTGGTATTCTTCTTCTTCTTTCATGTATCATCAGATGGCCAACTCCATGTCGTGCAACCACGCCCTCTTCTCCGGTCCTAAATCGAAGAGGCCGGATTCTGAGGGTGGACTGTATAGGGGGCAGCCGGTGATTATGTGCTCTGCAGTCTGTTCAGACTCGCCACACTCACATGCCGCACTGTCCAATAGGCCCCACTTCTTCAGAGATGACTTGCCGACCCCAGTACGTAGACAGTTCATCAAGGTCCATAGATGGCGTAGTAGGTCTTCTCCTTTTACACCGCCACCTGGGTCCTGGATGTATCGGTGGATGCGGGAGGGCCCAGCCGTCTCCCAAGTCTGTTTCCAGGATGCTGCAAGCCAGGGGTCTCTGGACAAGTCTTCAGAGAAGACTGTAGCAGCTCTTGTGCCACCTTGTTGTAGGGATGGCGAGACTTGAGCCTGCATGGTGGCGCCGGTGTTGTTGTGGCTTTGTGAAGGATGTACCAGTCGTACTTCTGGGCTTTTCTTGCCAGGACGAGGGTAGCCGCATCCCGTCGGAGACTGGCCGGAGCAATTCCAGGGAGGACTGGCAGGTGAGACACGGGGGTGGGTTTCAGACAACCAGTCACTATCCGGAGGGCACTGTTGATGGCAGTGTCTACCTTATTCACGTGTGGGCTTCTGCTCCAGGCAGGGGCACAGTATTCGGTTACGGGTAGGACCAGGGCTTGTGTGGATATGCGTAGGGTCTGGGGGGAAGCTCCCCAAGTCGAACCTGCCAGGCGGCGGATGAGCGAGACCCTAGCTGTAACCTTGGCCTTCACTTCATCCAGGTGTTGCTTGTAAGACAATGTCCGGTCCAAGCGTACGCCGAGGTACTTGGGGGCTTGTTGGAACTCCAGGCGGTTGTTGCCAACATACACAACCAGTTCCCTTCTTGCTTCCCGATTGTTGAGGTGGTAAGCTGCCAAAGTGGTATTACTGAGAGCAATCACTGGTGTCATCAAATCAACCACTACTGAACAAGATTATAACCTTAAACAAGATGCTGATGTTTACCTGACCAATAAGTGTAAAATCACTTCCCAGTTAAGAAAAGAAAAGCATTTCAGTCAGGAACACTTAAGTCAAAGAAAACTTGATTTCCATTTGCAGTATTATATTTGGCGGTATGGCTCTGCTCTGGGGCCTCTCTGCCTTTTCTTGGGCCTACGCAGAAAGCCTCTTCCATGCGCCTACGTGGAAAGCCTAGGGTGGAGAGAGCACACCTCTTTGCTCTTCCACATGCAAACAAGGAAAGCCTGAGGCAGAGAGAGCAAACCTCCCTGCCCTTCCATGCACCTACATGAAAAGCCTAAGACAGGGGAGCAGCAGCAAAGACCATCTGGGAGCAGAACAGAGCCAGCATCTCAGACAAACAGAAATGACACTGATAAGTCAGACACAGCATGAAAAGGAGGAGCTGGGGTGAAGGCAGGTCGCAAACAGCTTGCAAAGGTAGCAGCAACAGTAGGTAGGCCAGAGCAGTACCAGGGCACCCTGAATGAGATTTGCCAATTGGTTGCATTTAAAGGAATCATATGATCTATCAGCTGACTCCCTTCCATCGATCAGCTGCTCCATCAGTTGATTGGCTGTTTGAGATCAGCTGATGTCACTTGGATGTGAACTGAGCTTGACATCGTGTCCTGCCTGAACTAACGCGATGCTAATTTTAATATTTAGTGTTTAAAAAAAGGATGGGACCTCCATGGCCGCCACAAGATGCAGTTTGCCACTTGAAAGTCCAGGTGTTAACACTCAGTGCTCATTCCTCCTCACAGAGTATCACTTCCATTGTGTTTTATCAACTAATATGAATGTGTGAAGTGATGAAAGAAGAAAAGATAACGGAAGGCTCCATGTGACAGCTTTGTGTCCTCTTCCTTTGTACTGAAAGCAGCCAGTTAAGGTGGTTTGGGTATCTGATTTGGAGGCCTCCCTGTGGAGATAACTCCAACCATGTCTGTCAGGGAGGAAAATCTGACTCTACAATAATTTGGGATTCCCAGGAGGAGCTGGCGGACATGGCTGGGGTAAATTATATTTAGGCTACATTGCTTATTTTGCTCCCAGTGCTACCTGGGCAAATGAAATGGCTGAATGGATGGAGGGATGTATAGTGCACTCACGGAAATTCAGGAAAAGGTAAATATAGGTAAATATGTACAAATACAGTGATTTCTATTTTTTTAATTACTTTTTCCACGATTTAAATGAAATATACATGCCCACGGTATCTAAAATTATAATATATGCTATAGTATGCATGGGTTTAATGGACTGATTCATGTGCCATGGGTTTGAATACCTTTAAAGAGCTGAGGACATAATGTACTGCTCATATTTAAGTACCCACACAGATATTAAATATACATCATACATATGTACTGCAGTCATTCATTTACTATATACCCTTCTACTCACATTCAGGGTTATTAGGAGCCTGGAGCCTATTTCAGCTTGAGTTGGGCAGAGAGTGTAGAAATAATAATGTAGACTTGACATTGAATTATAAATACATGAATAAATACACTTGAACGCCAACAAGACTCACATCATGGAGTGGACCTGTGTGTAAGTCACTCAGGATGCTGCCTGCTTTCCTGCCTGCACTCGTGGTTAAAAGGTTTTACATGTGACTGGGTGTGTCAGTAGATAATATTGTTTGTGTTTTTTAATAATGTTGCTTGTTTTTGTGGTTTTTCATATTCATGGACATGAAAGTCAATGAATATTGTATAAAATACATTAAAGCTGGGGCATGCAGATCCTGGAAATGAGGTAAAAAAAAGACAAAAAAAAAACCAAAAACCCCAGCAGAATCTGAAAATACAGCTTCCTCCTGCAGCTCTCGGGAGTATGCTTATGCATATGCTCACACTTCATACAGTGACCCAGTGCTTCCTATTTGTTGATTTATTTAATCTTGTTTCATTGTAGAGCTCTCTCTGTTTGTCAGACCACAAACAAGACAAGAATTAGCTGGCCACTTCACACTGCGGTCCCTCCGCCTCACTGCCTCAGGGGGTCTACAGTGGCTCCAGGGATGGACCTTTGGACGACGGCTGTAGATACTAGAATTCAGTGGTCACAGGGCTGGTGGCCAGTGGAAATACCACATCTGATGTGCAATGGCAGCGACAGAGTTCGGGAGTCGTGTTGTCTGGTCCTCTGGCGCTGACTGATTTGAGTACAGCTGCTGACTGAAGGTCTGTCCGTGGAGCTGCTGCCTACTGTACACTGGGTGAGGTGGTCTGCAGTGGCAGGAAGTGAGGCTCACAAATCACAAACTGTGGTTTGAGGCTCTAGCTACATGTACTTTACATAAACATGGAATTGAATTAGGGGAAGTACACATGCCACATTTTTGTGCACTCAAAATTATTGTTTTCAGTGTAGACGCACGGCAGATACACTCAAACATCAGAAAGGCACCATCACGGCACACACGTTCCCGAGCGCCTATTTTTCAAGGCGCAATGGTTGTGCTCTGAGATAAACCGATTTCAACTTTTGGAATGCAGTGGTGCACCTTGCATGTTATGTGATGAGGAATGACCAATCCCAGTCAGCAGATAGCTTTCCTCTTTTCCATAAATAACTGTCAACGGTAACGGAGGAGAAGCTCATCATTTTAGTGCAGGGCTACCCTGAGCTTTACATCTGTCCCAGGGACAATATTTTTGGCCTATTACACACTTACAATACGTACCTGGAAGATGATCTGCTCTGCACTCAGGATTTCTGGTAATTAGGCTATGATACAGTGCTGGTTATGGTTGCTTAGCAACCTCAGAAGCAACCTGCCTTGCGCCCTTGAAAGTTGGCACAGAGTGGGCACAAGAGCAATGCCCAGTGCCCAACCTTGCATTTTCCAGGCGGCTAAAGATGCCGCATGTGATGGCCTCTTAGCTACTGTGAACCTTCAGCTCTGGTAAGTTCAAGGCTAACTTATTAGCAACATCTTCTCTCCATCTCAAACACTTCTCTGATACTGATGCCTGTTTTCTTTGTTTATTGAATTTCTTCACTTGTTTTTACTATTAGACTCCTTTTGATAAAAAGTCAATCTTCTTTTTTTTGCTTGCTTTGCAGTGTAGGTAGCTGTTACCAATGCTGGTATAAGAACGTTCTCTGCAGGATTCTCTGCCACCGAATCAGGCTTTCACCCTCTGAAGGAATGTACGCATGTCTGCATTTGTAGAACAGCCAATAGGAGCGCCCTCTCTGAAATGACCTGTGATTGGTCAAACTCTCCTGTCACAGGCTAAATTTTCTAAAGCCTGAAAACAGAGCCAAGGCTAGGTGCATTTTTATCGGCTGATCCACAACAAACACCCTGTGTAACACTGTATAAAGATGATTTCATTTATTTAATTTTTTGGCATTACAACACAATCTCAAATTTGCAGGCAGGCAGTGGTCAATTCTAGCACAACCAGTCAGTGACTCTTTTTTTGGGTTGGCATTGTGACTTGTGCTATGGAGGTTTTTAACATTAACAAATTGTGCCTTTAATTTGTGCCTTTTTTTATTCTACTACTATGAAAACCAAGGCAGGAAACAAATGAACTGTGAGGGGGAACATAGTCAGAGAGTGAATGTAGTAACAAATTGAAATTTAAAAGCCCTCTTAAAATTAATTTAGCATTCCAATTACTAATTCTTAATTGAGTCAATATTCAACCTTTAAAGACAGCTTAAGGCAATAAAATAGTGGAGAATTATTAATTAGTAAATTACTTTTTTTTTTTTGCTGTTTTTTTTTTTTTAATTTGTAGTACAGAATAAAAATCCAAATTAATTAGCTGAATTCTAAAGGCTTTTCTTTTTAAATTTTGTTATTCAATTTTAATTAAACACAGTAGGAATCAATAATTGTCACACGCCAAGCCTCACCCATTAGACTTATTTCGCAGTGACATAATCACTAAAAACACATCCCTATGGGTTTTTTCCTGTCCTTCACAGGATGATTCAGTGCAAAGGAGGAGTGAGATTGCTGTCTGTTACCTGGTGGTGTGTCTGAGAACAGGAGGAAGATATCTTCAAAGAATACTTGAAAAGTAAATCAGATGCCTGAGTTCTGTCACTGTACTTTGTGTTACACTCAAACATGCTATTTTCAAAATGTGACACTGAAAAGTTACACATTTCATACATTACATACACTCTCTTTACAATCAGTCAATCCCTGAGGGCCATTTGAAAAAATACAGGTTTAAGGTACTTCAGCATTGGCTTCACTTTTCAGACCCAGACCAGTGGAGGACAGCAGACCAACCTTCTGTAACCTGCCCATTTTACAAAGACTTGGACATAGTGTTGCGTGACCATCTATCGTTTTTCCCTATGGAAGGAGATGTGCTTTCTTCCCCTCACAGTGATATCTCCAGCTGTACAGACACAACCGTTACCATGACTGTTGAGCCCTCTGACCTTCTTGCAGAATTGACATAGGCAGTAGTGAAATCTGAACACAAGTGGTCAGCCGGGGACGTATGATAGACACAGCTGTGAACGGCGATGTGTCTCAACTGTCCACTTGTGTTTGGATCACTGAACCACATTTTAGAAACAAGTGAAAACATGGTCTGAGACGTCCTGCACGGACAGATTAACTACCATCAGCAGCAGTATAACTTCATCGTCGGGGGATTTAAGCCGATACTTGAGTGTTTTCCAGCTGCTTGTGTTTATGCTGATTATGCTGACAGGAATAAACAGCAACTGTCAAATGTTTTGACTCCTATAATGGAAGGAAATGACATTGGATCTCTGTATTAAAAATGCAGACATTATCCCTGATGTACACTCAAATGTTAAAAAAAAAGCAAAACAAAAACCAAACAATCAGCATTGTGTATGGTAAAAATGCCTGCTGATCAGCATGCAGCGTGAGTGTTCAAACAAGCCTCCAGCATTGTTCCTAATCAGGCAGCAGACAATACAGATGAGTTTGAATTCCTAGTATAACAAGATAATGACAGATAACAGAATGAATCAGACTGTACTGACACCAGTAACGATGAGCAACCCCCTCTCTTTTGATTCTGTACTGTTTTCTGTCTCTTTGTGTCTCTCTTGCTATCTCGTTCTCCTCTTTCCTCCCCTCACTTCTCCGGTTTCTATCATATCTTTCACTCTCCCTCTATCACTCTGTCAACACACAGACACTCTCTCTATTAGAACAAGGCATTGATAAGAGGCAAACTAATTCTCTGTGGAACTCCACCAACACTTTTAAATAATGTCATGCACCAGGCACCACAACTGATTCATTATTGTTTCCTCGGTGTTTATACCCCATGACCATAATGTTAATTTTGCAATGGGGACACAAAGGAGCAGTTATGTTTCATTGCATCACAGACAGTTGAACTGGGGCCCAAATGTAGGATAATAATTTTGCTAAAGATTTCCAAAATGACAGTTTCATTCACTTCCTCTTTTAGTTTGTCGATGTGTCCAGTCTATTTGGATAGTACACCAAAGTCATGAGGAAGAGAAGCTGAGGAGTGAAAAAATAAGGGTAGCATGGACAACAAGGGCTGAGAGATGCACTTAAAACTGTTGACTTGACTTACCTGTTAGCTCACTGTACATAGAGCACCCACATTTATGTCTGTCACATGAAAGAAAGAGTATTGAATGAAATATCTTTTCAATCTCATAATGACAAAGCCTCGTAGCTCATGGATCTAAAATAGAAGACCTCAGATGCAAATAACTGGCTGTTTGAGTACATAATGTGGACTGATACTGATTATGAAGCCGTGGTGATGGGTTCAGCGTGTGCTGAGACAACTCCAGCTGCTGAGGAAGAGTGTGAGGTTAAAAGCTCTTCAAAGGCAGTAAAAGGTCCTTCAGTGGACAACATTGTAAACTCAAGTGGACATGTCTTCCACTATCCTCCCAGAAGAACTGCGCCTACAAGCATCTTTGCATTGACCTTATAAAACAAAAAACAATTCTTAAACTCACTTTATGTTCTGTACCCACTGGACACTACCTGCCCAGCTCCATACAGTGGACAGATGACATTAGCCACTAGCCGGTGAACATAGTGGAGTGTTAAGGACCATACACATGCTGCATCTTTAACTGCCTGGAAAAAGCGTGGTCGGGTACTGGGAGCTACTCTTGTGCCTTTTCAGTGCCAGCTTTCAAGAGCATGATGGCAGGTTGCGTCTGAGGTTGCTATGCAACCTTAACAAGCACCATATCGTAACCCATTACCTGAAATCCTGAGTGCAGAGCTGATCTTCTTCTAGGCACTGTTTGTGTGCGGGTCTGTTGTCTGTGGGACAGATGTAAATCTCTGGCAGCCCCGCACTAATAGGCTCAACTTCTACATACATATCATAGACTGATATTTACAGAAGAAGGAAAAGATAGCCGTCAGCTGTGATTGGTTGGTCCATGTCACACGACATGCAGTGTGCCCTACTGCGTTCCAAAACTTGAACTCGACAGTGTTCCTCTGGCGCTTGAGTGCACCTGCTTGACGTCTATATTAAAACCAATGAATTCGAGGGCACAAGAAATGCTGCATGTGTTTGGCCCCTTAGGAGCTAAAGAGTCCGATATTTATCTCTGGAGTTGGTGGAGACCAAAACAGAGCTGAAAGGAGTGGTAGAAACAAAACTCAAGCAAATGTTGATATTGCTCTGTGTCCACTGGGTGTGTAGAAGACATCTGTTTGTCAACATGTACATCACACAGTCTTTTTGAAATGAAATTAGAACATAAGTAAAACACTTCATTCACAGGGTGTATTTACTTAGGTGTTGGCAACAAAAGTCTGTGGTTAGGTTAACCAAAAAAATATCCCCATTTGGCTTCAAATTCATACAGGAAACAAGTGCAGACTCCTGGATGACAGTCCACTGTTTGATGGACCCATCCACCTCCCCTCCCACCCTCCCTATACAGACTGTCTTGCGCTTTATATTGCGGTCGTTGCCAGATGCTTGTCATACAGTCACAAACTGTTCCTTTTGGAGTCCGTGTCTGACACCAATGTCCCCTGACAAAGGGACGATATTTGACAAGTTGGGTTGTTGCCAACTGCCCCTAAAACTGACGCATGCGGTGCATATCATATAGCCAGAAAAGGTGCCTTTGTGCATTGGTGTCTGATGCTGATATCACAAGCAAACTGGTAGCATTTGAAGAGTTTGGAGTGAGAATGGGCTGATAAATTAAGAAACAGACTTTCTTGAGTTGCTTTCAGTATCAAGTAATGCCTTGGACAGGTTTACACAAAGACACTACAGAGTGCATTTGGCATCGATATCACATGCCGAGGACCATGACAAAGCATTGGTATTTGATGACCTGACGGGCTGTTGGAGCAGCACATCTGGTTTGAGCTACAGTCATTTATTCACTCTATGTAACTGCTTATTCTGTTAGGTGTCGCATGTGGTGGCTGGAGCTATCTCAGCTGACATTGGACGAGAGACGGGGTACACCCTAGACAGGTCACCAGACTATCAAGGCCCTGACACACCAAGCCGACCAAAGTCAGGCCGTCGGTGAGCGTCTGTTGCTCTAGTTTTTGCAGTGTGTCCCGCAATGTCGGTTTGGTGTGTCAGCACCTTAACACACACAGAGACAGACAACCAGTCACGCTCACATTCACACCTACGAGCAATTTATAGTCATCTGTTAACCTAATCTGCATGTCTTTGGACTGTGGGAGGAAGCTGGAATACCCAAAGAAAACCCAGGCTGACACAGCTAGAACATGCAGACTCCACACAGAGGAGGCAACAATAATAACCACTGCACCACCGTGCTGCAGCCATCGGTTGATGTAACTGTACCAACAGTCTGGTGAGAGCTCCAAGAACCACACCAAAACCGCCTGCAAGCAAAGTGTGACACAGTTTGCAGTGAAGGATCTATCTAGAGGATTATGTGAGAACAATCCATTAAAAACCTGCTTGAATTATACCACTTCACTACACAACTTCACTTGCCCACTCCTCTGCTGATCATGGGAACCATTTTCACCATCATGAAGAGTCAGTTACTTCCATCATTATTTATAATGGATCGAGTCCAGTTACAATTTCAAATGATCGTGTCCAATTATTCCTTCCTGAACCAGCTCATGGGGATAATAAAGTTTTTCAGTGCAGTTAAGTACAGGATGAAGTCCCTGTCAGAATAAAATTGAGTTTTGAGTTATCTGTCATGAACACATCGCAGACTGTAGTAAAAATAAATCCATCAATGTACAACAGGTGTGAACACAACACATGATGACACTGATTAAAACAAGACTGTGTAAGAGAAATCTGTCACAGCACACAGCTGTGCAAGCCCAAGGCCAAGACGTACTGTTAATGAACACAGCGTAACAAACAGTGAGTCAGCTAATTATATGGCTGCATTGTGACGATGGGTCCATGTACAAGCCTAGGTGTGAAACCAGTGCTTTGGTAGTGAACCAAAAGGTTAAGCACAAAGGGAGCAAACAGAGGTGTTTAAGAGACTGCATACTAATGTTTCTAATAGGTATATCAAGGTTAGACAGCGTTGTGTATACAGAGCATATTAGCAAACCTTTTTTTTGTGCTAGTGCATACATGATATTCAACAATCTGTATATCTGAAACAACCCAGAAGTAGTTTAATGTTCCAGAAATCTCATAGTGCATGTGTGTTTGTGGTTGTGTGGGAGATGGAAAAATAGATGACACAGATTGTTGCACAGTTCGTGAAGAGAATGACATGCATCGTCCTCCCACATCTCTCTCCCTCCCTCTGCGAGCGTCTGTATATATGCGTCTGTATCGCGGTGTGTGTCTTAAACAAAAGGGAGTGTGGAAGCGGCCCAGAAAACAAGGCAGAAATTAAGTTTGTTCTGTTTCTCACATGTCGTATAGAGCCATATGTTGTTCTTCCCACAGGCATATGTCCAATCCCCACAGTTTAAAACAGCTGGAGCATTATAAGATTCAAAATAAAGGGATAAATTCACTTTGTACTACACCGGGTGCTGCGCTGCTTTTCTCATAGTGGCAGGAAGTGTTTTTAACATTGGGGTGATTAGAATATGATCTAGTCTAATCTGGTAATTAGTATGATGTTGAGTTTATTTATATTTTATGAATTCCCCTCTAGGGCGGCACGGTGGTGTGGTGGTTAGCACTCTCGCCTCACAGCAAGAGGGTTGCTGGTTCGATCCCAGGCGTGGGAGCCCTTCTGTGCGGAGTTTGCATGTTCTCCCCGTGTCAGCGTGGGTTCTCTCCGGGCACTCCGGCTTCCTCCCACAGTCCAAAGACATGCAGATTGGGGACTAGGTTAATTGATAACTCTAAATTGTCCGTAGGTGTGAATGTGAGTGTGAATGGTTGTTTGTCTCTATGTGTCAGTCCTGCGATAGTCTGGCGACCTGTCCAGGGTGTACCCTGCCTCTCGCCCGATGTCAGCTGGGATAGGCTCCAGCCCCCCCGTGACCCTCAAGAGGATGAAGCGGTTAGAAGATGAATGAATGAATGAATGAAATTCCCCTCTATCAGTGTGTCATTTTCATACCAGCAGGGAACTAATGGAAGATGTTTGGGCAGCAATAAAAATAAAAGAATAAAACATTTAACATGTAAATAAGCTACTTTGAGATTAATTATGATAAAATACAAGATTGTATCACTTCTTGATAGACCAAGCCTGTTGTATTTGTATTGTTAATATTTATTATCACATCGTTATTGTGACCATACTGCATGTCCAAAACAGGTCTACTTGTATTTTATGTGTCAACACAAGAGCTGTGCTGGAAGTATTTTCCCTAATGGAAGTAGCCTCTCAGGTTTTCTTCTTGATGATATTCTCACTGATCCTTCCCACAGAAACATGGAATTCTCCCCAAATAATTTAACAAGACTATGGCTTTATGTTATGGCTATAAATATTACAGTACCCATGACCACTCTTGTTATGGAGAGGAAGCCACCTAGAGACAAGAATCAAAGTTAGGATCATTCATTGAAAAATGAACGAACCTAAATTTCTAAATATATTATCAGTTATGTTGAGAGGGCACTCTTTAGGTTCCATTGGTGGCACATGCAAGAAGATTTTGAGCTCTGTGATTGGCTGCTATTTGCTTAAATGCACATTGATAGTTGCATTTACTGCCCTGGTTACGATTTTATGTGCACAGTTACCTTGCATAATTTTTAAAGGAAAGTAGCAGGACCTTTACCCTTTGAAACCTGCAGCGACATCACTTTTCTTGCTCTGATTTCAGATGCCTTTCACAAGTATTTCAACCTTTGGTCCTTGAGCAAATTGGTGCAATTTCTTTCAAAAATATGGGTAAAAAAAGCAATGAGCAACATGGTAAGAAATGTCCCAAAAATTGCAAAAAAAAGAATGAATACAAATATATATATATATATATATATATATATATATATATATATATATATATATATATACATATATAAACTACTCCACACCCATTGGTATCTTTGTCACCTTCTACCTATGCCAATCCTCAATGTGCAGTTTCACATAGATTGACCACGTCAGTGAGTAGAAAAACATGGGACAGACAGAATGACTGACTGACAGAATGACACACTGACAGTTTCCGTGATTATGTACAGCATACCATACCATGACTTAGTCATACCAAAAATTAGAAAAAAAAAACTAACATTTGGCCACAGGGGGAGCCACAGCGATCGGTCGCATTTTAGCCATTTTTAAGCATTTTTCTGTTGTTATAGCGCCACCCAGTTGCTAATTAGAGTTAAATTTCTCCAGTCACCTTGAGGCGTCCTGTTCTACATATCTACCAAGTTTAGTAAAAATCGATATGGCAGTTAGGCCTAGATAAGAAATTAGCTCTCTAGCGCCCCCATTTTGTTTGATGGGGTCAATAATGGAGGGGTCCCCTCATTGAATTGATTGACCAAGTCAGTGAGGAGAAAAACGTGGAACAGACACACACACACAGACAGAGTTTTCGTCATTATATAGTGAAATATATATATGTATACAGTACAGGCCAAAAGTTTGGACACACCTTCTCATTCAATGCGTTTTCTTTATTTTCATGACTATTTACATTGTAGATTCTCACTGAAGGCATCAAAACTATGAATGAACACATGTGGAGTTATGTACTTAACAAAAAAAGGTGAAATAACAGAAAACATGTTTTATATTCTAGTTTCTTCAAAATAGCCACCCTTTGCTCTGATTACTGCTTTGCACACTCTTGGCATTCTCTCCATGAGCTTCAAGAGGTAGTCACCTGAAATGGTTTTCCAACAGTCTTGAAGGAGTTCCCAGAGGTGTTTAGCACTTGTTGGCCCCTTTGCCTTCACTCTGCGGTCCAGCTCACCCCAAACCATCTGGATTGGGTTCAGGTCCGGTGACTGTGGAGGCCAGGTCATCTGCCGCAGCACTCCATCACTCTCCTTCTTGGTCAAATAGCCCTTACACAGCCTGGAGGTGTGTTTGGGGTCATTGTCCTGTTGAAAAATAAATGATCGTCCAACTAAACGCAAACCGGATGGGATGACATGTCGCTGCAGGATGCTGTGGTAGCCATGCTGGTTCAGTGTGCCTTCAATTTTGAATAAATCCCCAACAGTGTCACCAGCAAAACACCCCCACACCATCACACCTCCTCCTCCATGCTTCACAGTGGGAACCAGGCATGTGGAATCCATCCGTTCACCTTTTCTGCGTCTCACAAAGACACGGCGGTTGGAACCAAAGATCTCAAATTTGGACTCATCAGACCAAAGCACAGATTTCCACTGGTCTAATGTCCATTCCTTGTGTTTCTTGGCCCAAACAAATCTCTTCTGCTTGTTGCCTCTCCTTAGCAGTGGTTTCCTAGCAGCTATTTGACCATGAAGGCCTGATTGGCGCAGTCTCCTCTTAACAGTTGTTCTAGAGATGGGTCTGCTGCTAGAACTCTGTGTGGCATTCATCTGGTCTCTGATCTGAGCTGCTGTTAACTTGCGATTTCTGAGGCTGGTGACTCGGATGAACTTATCCTCAGAAGCAGAGGTGACTCTTGGTCTTCCTTTCCTGGGTCGGTCCTCATGTGTGCCAGTTTCGTTGTAGCGCTTGATGGTTTTTGCGACTCCACTTGGGGACACATTTAAAGTTTTTGCAATTTTCCGGACTGACTGACCTTCATTTCTTAAAGTAATGATGGCCACTCGTTTTTCTTTAGTTAGCTGATTGGTTCTTGCCATAATATGAATTTTAACAGTTGTCCAATAGGGCTGTCGGCTGTGTATTAACCTGACTTCTGCACAACACAACTGATGGTCCCAACCCCATTGATAAAGCAAGAAATTCCACTAATTAACCCTGATAAGGCACACCTGTGAAGTGGAAACCATTTCAGGTGACTACCTCTTGAAGCTCATCGAGAGAATGTCAAGAGTGTGCAAAGCAGTAATCAGAGTAAAGGGTGGCTATTTTGAAGAAACTAGAATATAAAACATGTTTTCAGTTATTTCACCTTTTTTTGTTAAGTACATAACTCCACATGTGTTCATTCATAGTTTTGATGCCTTCAGTGAGAATCTACAATGTAAATAGTCATGAAAATAAAGAAAACGCATTGAATGAGAAGGTGTGTCCAAACTTTTGGCCTGTACTGTATATATATATATATATATATATATATATAGAGAGAGAGAGAGAGAGAGAGATATTTATTTTTTTATTGTTTGTTCTTAATTTTCTCTTCTACTATTTTTTTTTCTTTCTTCTCATCTTTCTTCAAAGAAATCAAGCCAATTTGCTCAGATTTCAAAAGGTAAAACACTCCATAAGGTGTGGAAAACATCAATACAGCAGCAAACACCATTTGCTATTTGCTATGTAAAGATTTAGTGGAGTGATGGCATCCTGAGCAGAGAGAGAAGTCACATTTCTTCTGTGTTTTGTGTAATCTGAGCTTCTCTGTTCTTTGTTGTGGTAGCTGGTCCAGCTGCACGTACATATGTGTTTGCACTGGCTAGCTAGTAGCTGCTGCTTTGCACTGTACTCATATGCCAGTTACCGCTGACAACACTTTCCCAGTGGTGGGACTGTGTCAACACAAATGCTTAACTCCCACCCTCTGGTTCCTCCCCAGGTTAACACTTAGCTTTGGGGTACCTGCTACACTGATCCAGTACTAAAAAGTGGAGCTAGAAACACTGCAGTCATTGATTGGTCAAGTTTTACATATGACCATATAATGAAAGGATGTTTTGCTGCCACTAGCAGTAGCTGTAGACTGGGAGCAATACAATTTAATTCACTGGGCCGACTGCTAACAACTTTAAAGGTGGAATGTTTACTTGTTATGTTACTCAATGCATGAGCTGACAATGTCGATCCATCAACACACCTTAAAATTCAATATGACCACTTTGACCATTCCCTTAGTTTTTATTGTCTCTCATGGCTGACATAGACTTTAAGTGATAAATGGATCTTCAAGCATTTAAGAAATATGTATTAGTTTTGACCAGATTATGTGAACTGCATATATTCTAATCCTCACTTAGAAAAAAAACCCTGTCAGAACATCATTCTTTTGTGTGTCAGCAACTACACCTGTGCTCTTGCCTGAGAAGGACTCAGTTTATTCACCCTCTGTTTTTAAATATCCCATCACAAGTGAGTCTCACTCCAGACTGTTTTTTTTTGTTTGTTTGTTTTTTTCATAATTGCTCATCCTGTGGGGGGTCTTGGGGGGCTGGAGCCTATCCCAGCTGACATTGGGATAGAGGTGGTGTACACCCTGGACAAGTCGCCAGACTATCACAGGGCTGACACATAAGGCCCGTTTCCACTGAAGAAGTTCCTGGTACTATTTGGGGGGCAGGAACTACTACAGGAACGTCCTCTCGCTCGGCCCTCTCAACCGCCGTGTCTCCACTGAGAGAGGAGAGGAGGAAGGTTCCTGTAAAGTCACCGGGCTCTGGATGTGATGTAATCATTGCGCAACCATTTTGACCAGGGCGACATAGGGACATAGTTAGCTGTTAGCTGTTAGCTGTTAGCGGTGTCTGTATTAACTCAATAACTCAATAAACGGTCCGTGATTTTTTTTTTTTTCCAGCGGATGTCTTAGTTACAACATGATTGAGCTAACTGGAGTAGTTTCATGCCGTAGCCGACAAAGGGAGGCTTTTAACAGATGACGTCCTGATGTTAGCTTTGCTGCTGCTGTTAGCTGTCCCTGTCAGCTGCAGCCACTGATGCTTTCTAGATATCGTGATTTCCCAAAACTGAATAAATACCACACATAGCAACACAAAACTGCTTTGCTAGCTCAATCATGTTGTAACTAAGATATCTGCTAGAAAAAATATTTTTTTCACAGACCGTATATTGAGTTAATGAGTTAATACAGACACCGCTAATGGCTAACAGCTAACAGTTAGCCCAGCTAATCTACGATAACCATAGTAATTACAAAACGTCACATCCCGCCTTGAGTATATCCAATCAGCACCAAGTAATCCCCAAGTCCCAGCCAGGAGTCTCTTGGGGCCGTTCTGAGTACCTACTCCAAGGCAGGGACTTGTTTAGCCCCTGTAAAAGTTCCGGAACTCTGTCCTTCGGGGGTGGTTCCTGCGGTGGAGACACGCACCAACGGCCCCAGCCCCGTAAAATTACCCCGAAGTTCCTGCAGTGGAAACGGGCCTATAGAGACAGACAACCATTCATGCCTATGGCCAAGTTAGAGTTGTTGGAGGAAGCTGGAGTACCCGGACAAACCCACATTACACAGGGAGAATATGCGAACTCCACACAGAAGGACTCCTCCATCCCGGGGTTTGAACATCCCACCCCAGGTTCGAATTACGAACCCTCTTGCTGTGAAGTGACAATGCTAATCACTGTACCGCCATGCTGCCTGTTCTAAAATATGTTGTCACAAAACCCAAATCTGCGGATGATAAAGTAGCAATTATCCCTCTGCATCACCGGTGAAGAGAAAATACAGCAAGTTGTAGCAGTGAGTGAAAACAACCTTGCCCACATTTAAGAGTACTGTCTGCAGTGCTAACACTAACCAATCCAGGGTCTAGGTACATGTCTGTTGGGGTTACTTTTGGTTTTAAAGGTACTATACCGAAAGTTTTTGGTGGAAACATGGTCATTGTTAATGTGCAGGCAATCCCGGCCCCGACTCTGAATCATAGATAAACTCTGAATGTCAAATAAAGGTCCTTTAATTTCCAGAGCCCGAGAAACCTGACATAATTACTTATATTTTGCAACTCTATTGCAAACTTCATCTGAAAACAGTGTCACTGTATAGGCACTACCAAGATGTACTGCACTATGGAAAGTCTCTGGGGATTCCAAGCAAACCTGATTACGTCAAACTGTTTTTGTGAACCTGTGCCATTTGATTGTGTCAGGTTTTGAATGCTATGCTTTCCTAAAATTTTAAAAGCTTGATAAATGTTGCAAACTGTAAATACAAGTATCACAAATCCAAAATGGATATAACGAGCAGGAGAGAGTTGTTATATATCAATTATGATATACAAAAGATGAGTATTTGGATGTCATCGTGACATTAATGGACTGCCTACACCCAACACAGTGTGTGACTAACCAGCTGGCTGGATGACTCACTGGCAAGGTGATTCAATATTTATATGGAAGCCACTTTCTCTCCTGTTCTAACTCAGATTGCATTCAATTCATATACACCTTGAATAAAGCCTCTTTCCAGCAGTTCCCTCCGCTACCAGAACAAATGTCAGATATATCAGGTTTCCCTTCTCCTGCGCATGGAGCTAACAGCAAAATAACACTGCTTGTTTTCCTAACAAATGTCAGACATATCAAGAATTCCACTCCCCAAACTGGAGTCACACAGGTGCATGTGTAGCTTATTGTGAATACCAATAGGGTATTATATAAATCCCATACAGCTTCTACAAGACTGACACGTCTCAGGGACAATGCTTGTTGGCAGTGGACGACAGGAGTGTGTGTGTCAGGGACCGTGCTTCCTGGCAAATGCTGGCAGGTATGTGTGGGAGTGTTTATGTGTGTGTGCAACAGGATAACCGTGTTTATGTATCAGGGACAATGTTAGTTAGTGTGCACAAGAATATTTTTCTGCTTGTCTGTGTGGGCCTACAGTTATTTGTGCGCTGCAAGTGTCACGTTATGTCATTGTTGGTGTGGTCAGTGAATCTGTGTAGGTGCATCATTGCCTTTATGTGTCAGAGGTGTCACTTGGCAATGCTTGTCGAGTTATTGTGGGTGATTAGTGGCACTGTATTCATTTCCTGTGCTGTTTGTTGTTTTGTTGTTCTCAGAATCTTTCACCCACTGCTTAATAAAGGCCACGATCCACACAGTTGACTGGGTCTGCTACTGATGCATGTCCTAATTGTTACTCTGTGGCAGCACAGGTGGAACAAATCATTGTCTGCATGTCCCAAGTCTCAAGTTTTGACAGTGGTGTCACACATTGAGTTACAAGTCAAGATCAACAAGTCCCACGTCAGGTCCCAAGTCCACAATAAAGTCTAGTAAGTCCCAAGTTCTGAGTTCCTAGTCAAGTCCAACAAGTCCCAAGTCAAGGTCCCAGTCAAGAACAGCAAGTTCCAAAACAAGTCCAAAGTAAAGTCCAACAAGTGCCAAATCAAGGCAAACAAGTCAGTCAAGTCTAACAAATCCCAAGTCAAGTTGCAAGTCAAAACCAATATGTTACAAGTCATGACCAAAGTAGAAACCAACAAGTCCCAAGTTAGGTTTCAGTCAAGGCCAACAAGTTCCAAATTAAATCCTTTGCCAAGACCAACAAGTCCCAGGTAAAGTGATAAGTTCCAAGTAAAATCCAATGAGTCCCAAGTCGAGTTGCAAATCAAGAACAATATGTTCCAAGTCAAGTCCAAAGTAAACACAAAGAGTCCCAAGTCAAGGCCAACAAGTTCCAAATAAAGTCCAACAAGTACCAAGTCAGTTTGCAAATTCAGACCAATGTGTTACAAGTCATGACCAAAGTAAAGAACAACAAGTCCCAAGTTAAGTCCACAGTCAAGACCAGCAAGTCCAAAGTTAATTCCCTTGTCAAAGCAAACAATTCCAAAGTCAAGTTCCCAGGGAAGTCCAGTAAATCCCAAATCAAGTTGCAAGTCATGAGCAATGTGTTACAAGTCATGTCCAAAATAGAGACCAGCAAGTCCCAAGTTAAGTTTCAGTGAAGACCAACAAGTTCTAAGTTAAATCCCTTGTCAAGGCCAACAAGTACCATGGCAAGATCAACAAGCCCCAAGTCAAGACCAGTCAAGACCAAGACCAGTCCCAAGTAAAATCCAGTCAGTCCAAAGTCATGTTGCAAGTCAAAACCACTATGTTCTCAGTCAAATCCAAAATAACAATATCAACAAATCCCTAGTTCAGGCCATTAAGTCCCAAGTCAAGGTCCCAGTCAAAAACAGCAAGTACCAAGTCAAGTCCAAAAGTAAAGACCAACAAGTCCCAAGTCAAATCCTAAGTTCAAAATAAAGTCCAATAAGTCCAAAGTCAAGTTGCAAGTGAAAACCAACGTGTTACAAGTCACATCCAAAGTAAAGGCCAACAAGTCCCAGGTCAAGTCTCAAGTCAAGACAAACAAGTCCTAGGCCAAGTCCAACACAAATCATTATGCGTCCTTCATGGGGGAATAAATGTAATTCTAAAGTTTTAAACAGGGTTACAGCTAGTACAATGTATTCATAAAATATATATATTCAAACACACCTCCTGCTCCTGCAGTGTGATTGGCTTGTGTGGGATTGATTGAACTGTTGTGCTGCACACTTTCACAAAGTAAGTTTTCTTCTTCAGGCTTGGTGGGGATATCAAGTCATTTCAACTCAAAAAGCCAAAGTCCAAGTAAAGTCAGTGGTGTTTAAGCTCAGTTAGTATATTGGTGTAAAAATGTTGTCAGACTCTTTATCAAACAACATAAATGTATCATCATTAACACCTTTAATGATGATATTAGTGAGGACAGCGAAATACTTGCCAGTCATTCATGTCTTTAAAAAAAAATGGCTCCCAATCAATAAATCTGTGTCATGACATGAATGTTTTCTATTTGTGCAGCGTTGTGTTAGCACTGTGTATTTTTCTGGGGTGAATATGCATCAGCATGCACTCTATGTAAAAAAGATGGTAAGTGGAATATATATTTTTGCTTGAGTCATAAAATGCATCATGTCCTCAAGTCTTGGAGCAAGCTAAGGTTTCCATAGGGACATCTTCACCAAGGTAACAATATTAGAATGCCTTCAGGCCATACGCGTTTGCATGATGAAAACACAAAGACGGGTCCAGTTGCAAGGACGAGTGTCCTCAAATGCATTTGCATGATTTTCAATCTATTCTTGCTGTCAGATGGTCAAGTCAATAAAGTGTTTCCAGCATACAAAATACAATATCAGGAGCTGCGGTTATTAAAAACTGACAGCAGCAGCCACACATACTACACAATTCTCAACAGGAGACAAATACCGCCTAGAAGCTTTTTTTTTTTTTTCTTAAGATAAACAGTCTTCCAATCAAACTCAATAAGTACCAAGTGGGTATATCTCAAGTGCATTCTGTACACCTGCATCCAATATCCACCATCTCACTACAGTAGATGCATATTCAAGTAATCCCACTTTGGGGTTGTGTCTCTTTCCCAATCTACATATATATGATTTATTACAACAACATAAGCAGAAAGAGTATTCATACATAAATTAAAAGATGCTAATCTTGAGAGCACGACTAGTTTTTCTCACACAATAAAAATTCACTTCTTTGGAGTCAAGATCACAACTTTTATGGGAAACTTGTGACCAAATAAAACAAATTGAAGAACTCAAGACCTGCACTTGAAATCACGGAGGAGAGGAAGGTCACTCAGTCTAAAAAGATGGAAGGTCTAAACAGAACAAACTGATTAAAACTGCTTTTAATAGCAACATTAATAATAATAATAACATTAATAATGATAATCTATTTATGATGATTTCAGAAAATACTTGTTTTCCATTCAATCTAAGGTCATCATGTTGCAGTTACATGGACGCCAAAATCACCCATACCTTTCAAGTATACGTCTGTACAATGGCTAGCAGGATGCTAGTTCAGCTGGTGCCATCTCTCCTCAATATTTACTGAATTCTACATCTGAAAACTTTGACCCGGCTAGCTAGCAGAAGTTGGCAAAAGGAGAGTTTACAGACTGGTGAGTGGATTTCCTCATCCCAAAGAGTAAAGCCAACCACAAAAAGCACCACTAACACTTGCAAAACAGACCTAAGAACATAAATTTAGCCCAAATTTAGCAGAGCTAGCAGAGAGGTGACTGGAAATGTCTGCGCCTATGTCATCACTTACGTAATAAACTTGTTAGTAACAGTTACAGAGCAATGTTATAACTCCTTTGGAGTGTTGCTTTTGGCCTCCTGGTGAATGTGAGTCCAATATTCACCTTCTTTTAGCTTTGTTTTTGGTCCCCACCAGCTGCCAGGATAAATATCTCTTTAGCTGCTAACTGTGTCTGTCTGCTGTTTGGTTCTGGTGTGTTTTTTGTTTGTTTTTGCTGTAGAGTCATCAGTATGAGTGACCCCATCACATTGTTATATTGTTTTTACATTGTCATTTGCTACATTCCTATTTTAAAAACATATAAAACAGTTAATACACTACATTAAGTAAGATTTTCGGATGTATAAAAGTAGGTTTTTAGCTACCTCAAATTATTTGTCCATTCCTTGATTACCGTGTAAGTTATTCATATTCCTTTCGTCCATAAGGGTCAGCAGATCAAAATAATCAAAAGGGTTTTTCATAACAATTAATGTAAGTTGTGGGTATTGTTCGAAACGGGATAAAGCTGTGTGGTGTCGGTATTCCAGATGCCGTAATCCTTGAGTACTGTAACTCTCTCTGTCTCTGATGCTCTGTCTGTCTTTGATGCGCTCTCTCTCAGAGTGAGATCAAATGAATGTTCATAATTGATATTTTATCTGAAGCCTAGTGTTTATACAAGTGATATTTGTACTGGTTTAAAAAATATTGATTGTATTTCCCATCTTTGCTGTGAACAGGATTGTGTCAAAGGAATTAAAGGCTTGTGATGTAAGCAAATAATAGCAATGGCTAGTAATTGAAGGTGGTAGGATAGTGTTTGCGTTTTAAAAAAAATGATACATTCTATGAAAAAAAACTGTTCCTATGACCTATTGTGAAATGTGCCGAATAAAAATGTCTCAGGGTTTTTTTTTTTTTTTGTTTTGTTTTTTATTGAGTGAAACAATCATCAGAGAAACTTGACATTATCAGCTTATTTGAGCTGTGCGAACAGTAAATGGTCATCACATTGTTGATAATGTCAGGGAAAAGGTTGCTTTTCTCTGTTCTACTTAGTCAGAAACATGACGGAGGACTCCTCACCACTCACAGTAGGGGAGTCCCTGTGAGGGCTGGTGACTGAGATGATCTAACTGTTGACAGGTTCAGCCTTGACCGCACTAATCAGCGAACAACTAATCTTAGTGATGTCATGCAAACATATTTTATTAAAAGTAGATGGAGTAGTCCACTACACTGTTGCTGTCCATGGCTATGTCACAGTTTTATTTTCTTATTGGACAGATAAAGCTTGGCCTATTGTAAACATCTAAATTGTATCGCTTTCTCAAATCAAAGCAATATGCGGCCTCAGTGTGTGGCCCTCGGAGCGCAGAGAGCTGGTCTGAACAGGTAAGAGTAATGGTGTGCTGCTGACCTGTGAGCAGAGCGTATCAGTCATGCAGAGCTGTGTTGTTCCTCCATCAGAGAGATCTTTCGCTTCATTGCCCTTAAGTGCTCTGATCCCACAGGGAGCAGCAGCAGGGCAGCGGCCAGTCGTTGGACCGCTGCTCTCCAGTGAATTTCATTAGTGTCTTCCACAGATCCTCCCACCATCTCTGCACCAACAGATCCTGCTGCTCTCTGCAATAACAGTTCCTCTTTGATGCGCTTCGGCTCCACGTGAAGGTCAGTCTGTATTTCAGCTTGTAGCCTTCTGTGGTAACAAGAGCATAATGGATTACTGGAGATAATATTAGCTATAGCATGTAGCGTGAAACTTTCCCTTTGTTTCTTTTTCTTTTTTTTTAGTTCAGCTTTTGATGTCCCCTTGGGTATGACTCATGAAAAAAATGGGTATGTTTTAATTTAATTTTGCTAATCTTTTTTTAATAGAAGTTCATCTATTAAAATGGAAAAATGAATTATATAAACAATAAATCACCCCTTTAAAAATATTTTTATCATTTTTTTATATATTAAAAATGCTTCAAATAACTTAAAATTGAAAATTAGAATTATCCTTCCTTAATTAAATAAACCTGGAGTTTCAACAGTAATCAGAATTCATATAACTCAAGGAAAACCCACATTTTGTTTTCTCTCAGCTATTTTACAACAGGTTACAGAAAAATCTGGGATATCCTTTCTTTCCATGTCCACATTTCATGTCCGAATTCAAGCAAGTGGCTTGTTCAACAAGGTTAGGTGCAGAAAACTATGTGTGTTCATGCTTTTAAGTTACATAAGAAAGAGACTTTAGCAGAAACGCTAATGTGGGTATTTGTTAAGAGTCTGTTTGCTCTTGTGCTGTGCAGCAGGCTGCTGTCTGGCTCAGTCTGGCCACCTGTCTGTAACAGAACACTGATGTTACTATTTTGTGCAAGATGTGAGTCTCCCTTTTGGTTTCTGATTATTACTTTTTTTTTCTCAAAGGAGAACAAAGGACAAGTAATTAACACAGCGGATACGTTTGCTGTAGCAGACAAAGAAATCAATTTAGTTGCTTTGAACTTAAAGGCATACTTTGCCACTTTTCAACCAGGTCCGTGTCACCGTGGTTTGGGCAATGTGCATAACGTGTTAAAGTGCCCCCCATGCTGTCAGCTCCTGGAGCTTCCTGTTTATCTACCAGCCAAAAATCAGCACAAAATGTTTTGTGTTATCTGGTGAATTTTTAATCACAGTACAGACGGACAGTTCCCGTCGCTGCCTGCATGAGGTGTGCCTTATTTATTACTGTTCATCTGCACTCATTCCCCACACTTTGGTGACACAAAAGTAAACATCAACATTTTTATTGTCAGCATGTTTGCATGCTGACATTAGCTTGTAGCCCAAAACACCACTGTGGCTCAAGACGGCCTAACCAGCCTGGTGTCATTCCCAAAAGGTCAAAATATGCAGCTTGGGCAATGTCATAGATGCATCTGTGTTAGACACTCTGGGCAACACACTCTCACTCTGACCTCATCACATATCAGTGTCTGGTCATGGACTTTCCATGTTGACATATGATGTGCAAGGTACCCTGGGTGCATTGGTTTTTGACAAGCTGGGAAGCCAACTTCTCCTTGTTACTTGCATTGTCTTCTTTCAAAATACACTTCCATTTACACAGGAAATGTACAGTTTACATACAGTGTCTTTCAAAATAAATGCACTGTGTCAGTACAACACCACAGATGGACGTTTTTTTTCCTTCAACAACAAACACACATAGCTGGGTTTAGGCACGTGGTTGGGAGTAGGAAAAAAGAACAAGGTTTGGCTTTACAATCTCACAGGAAGCAAACACCAGCCTTAAGGGTGAAAGTCAGGGGTGGTTGTACCATTTACAGCCTCTCCCATCCGCCCTATTTGGACTTCTGACAACTTATCTTTCGTTGTTGTCCTGCCTCATTTTCCCTTGATGCCACCAGGCGCCATTAAACAATAGCGACAACTGGCCATGTATCATGCTGATGTGAAAAGACGGCTTTTTTCCTTGCTGTCTGATGCCAGAAGTCACTGACCGGGATTTGTGACACTGAAATCCAGGTGTTTCTTTATTTCATTCATTTTACTGCATTCATTTAACATCCCACATGAATTTAGGTGGGTCGTTCTTCCTGGGCAAGCAGCAGACATCCAACATCGACAGATCTCGTCTTGGTCTTGTTCAGCAAGTGTAGCTGCCCGGCTGTCTGAACGTAAGTCCAGTTCAATCACTTGTTGTTCAGTCACCATAGCAGGCAATGTGAGCACTACCCTACGATAGCAGTGAATGGGTCAGTGGGGAAAGTCAAGGATTCATGTGCATTTGGGTGCCCAACAGGCTGAGTCATTACCTACCAGTCACAACACAGAGTCATGATTGTGTCTTCGGAAAAGCGAAATCTACGACACCCCACTCTAAACTTTGAGGCTATCTTCTTTCGAAGTTGCATGTTTTGTATGTGCGGCATTGAAGCATTTTCCCTTGTACTGAGAGCTTGATGGGTCTCCTGTGCCTTACGATTGCTAATGTTAGACTGGACAGTTGCCGTCCTAAGAGGAGGCTTAGCTTAGCTATTAGTTTTACAACCCAAAACTTTGCTATTCTTATTCACTCTTACCACTCTTATCAGTGATGAGTGATTGTTTCAGTGAAAAGCTCTCATAAACCCACGGTACTCTACCTGTACAACAGCAAATGGCAGACAGACACAGTTAGCATTTAGCTGCTAAAGAGGCAGATATATCTCTCAGGAGTTGGTGAGATCACTCTAAATGAATACTGATGTTGCTCCATGTCTGCGAGATGTGTCAACGGGTAACTGCTGCCAAACAACTTCAGCTTAACCTTATTGGGTGATAACATTTCAGTGTTGTACAGCTTGTTCAGCTGACCCCAAGTGGCCAACAAATAATCTAATATAGGTTTGATTAAATGCATCAGGATACTCAACAGCAATCTAAATTCATTTCCCTTTATTGTATTATCTTTCTGTTGTTTTTACATGCAAACACTGATGATGCAGGGAATGCTGAGTTTCCTCTGACAGCAACAGGTCAGTCTGGAGAACAGCATCCTCTACTGGCACAGCTCATGTTGAGTAAAAATAAGCAATCCTTCATGTGCAGGGTAGAAAAACTTTTTTGGCATAAACAAGATTTTTTTTCTGTGGTCTTGCAGTGCTTGCTTCAGTGAACTGCTGCAGCAGAAGCACAGGTTTAACTGTTTTCTCAGTTTCATATTCATGCACCATTACTCATACATTATAAAGGCATTCTACCTGTGATATACATTTCTTTTTCATTTCTGAGTGTGTGTTTTTTTTTCCTCGGAGCTTCTCTGCATGAGCCTATCAAATTACAGCGGCGAGTGACAGGAAAGACCGTGGAAAGTCAATTACATCTGACAAGTCATCCAGCTAACGGCCCAACACCACAGGCTGCCACACTCAAATGTGTTTCCAGTTCATTTCAGGTTACTTCTCATATACATGAATTAAATTTGGGTTATGGCTCTCAAATTTGTGAATGATATTTTGGAAATAAATATATTACAGAGTGTGAGTCATCGGGAGATGTAGAATGAAAAGTGAGCTGAGTGGAATAATGGGAGAGGGAGTAAAATAAAGTGCAGGGTTGTGTTAGAATCATTTTTGCACTTCAAACTTTTTCTATTATCACGCAAAAAAAATAAAACTATCCACACTCTGGCCATTGAAAATGTAATCCTGTGAATACTTCTGGTAAAGCATATGACATCTATATTTAGACAGGCGTGCATTTGTAGACCCATGTGTGACATTTTAGGACTTCTTGAGTAAATGCCTCCATGCAACATACTGTCCTAAAACAACATAACAAGGACATGATACCCCCCCAGTCACATTATGGCGAGTCAGGGAGGGTGAGCGTGTGTCTGCTTTAATACATTTCTTAATTATGACAAACATCTTAGAGCAAGCGTAATTGCAGAGAAAAAAAAATACCACAGCACAGCTATGACAAAGATCAGCATGTTGGTTGTCCTTGCTTTTCTTTGGGGCTTATTTATGACTAAATTCAGCAAAGCACAACATAGTAAAGAACTAAATCCCTTGAACGTGCTGTTATCTCTTGGCTCTTTTGCTTTGGATTCCAGCTGAGAAAGTGAGTGCTGTCTGATGAGAGGAACCTTGACTTAAAGTCCTGAGGCAAACTGTATCCTTGCCTGAAACCAGCAATCCCTAGCAGACTCTCCTGGGCTACTTTGTACTATTTTATACCAGTACTGAGCATGCATTTCAAAGAGGGGTGACCTGCAGGTCAGCCTCAAAGAAAATGAACATATTCATAACATCATCATTTTTGGAAACGTTGTAAAGATGTATCATGAAAATATTTAGGTGCAAAGCCCAGCCTGGCAAGGGTGAGTACCCCACTGTGATTGGGTTTTATATCTTTCAGCCTCTCTCTCTAAGCCACTCAAGCCAGTGATGTAGTGGTACTTAATGAGGTGGATGTACTGCTGGGTAGATGGGTAGGATACTGTGGAGGAAGTGGGTATTCTTTCCTATATATTCCAATGGATTTTTGGCTGATAGGTAGGTATACTATAAACAGCCGGAAAAAGAGATAGCTACACACTGTATACCTGCGTATACCCTCCACTATACCACTGAGTCCAGCCCATAAAGCCCAGCAACAGCTGAAGCTGTAGGGCTATTTGGCTGTATTGGGTGACTTCCTGAAACGTTTAACCTTTTATAAAGTTCATAAAGTCTCCAGGCACTCCAGCTTCCTCCCACAGTGCAAAGACGTGCAGGTTAATTGGTGACTCTAAATTGTCCGTAGGTGTGAATGTGAGTCAGAATGGTTGTCTGTCTCTATGTGTCAGCCCTGTGATAGTCTGGCGACCTGTCCAGGGTGTACCCTGCCTCTCGCCCACTGTCAGCTGGGATAGGCTCCAGCCCCCCCATGCGACCCTCAAGAGGATAAGCGGTTAGAGGATGGATGGATGGGTCCTGCTGATCCTAAATAGCTAGGACAAATTGAAAATGCTTACAAAACAAAAGTTCAGGTCTCAAGAGGGTATTGGAGAGTTAGTACTTAGTGTCATGATCCCAGGTTTTTGTATTTATCCTGTTATCTTGCCTGTTTTTTTTTTTTTTTTTTGGAGGGTGTTCTGTTTGTGTTCGTACTTATTTCATGTTATTCATTCATTTTTAATCTGTTTCCTGCTTTATTATGTGGATTCTCTCCTCATGTGTCATGGTTTTACTTCCTGTCTTTGTGTGTTTTCCCACCTGTCTTCCATCAGTCTCGTTAGTCCTTCCCTGTTCCCTGAGTCTTCCCTTCACACCTGTTCTGTATTAGTCTTGTTTGCTCCACCCTTGCTGTGAGACAATCCCCATTTCCCTACTTTTGCCTGTGCCAAACTACTCCAGCTGTGTCTTGTTGTTGTGATTAGTTTTCTGTGAATATATACCTGTGTGTTTCCCTTTGTTCCTTGTCCTGGGGCCTATAGCACGAAGCAGGATTAATGTCTTAGCGAGGTAACTTCAGGGTTAACCCTGGGTTATCGATAGCACAAAGCCGGTTCAGTTCTTATCGGGGTAGATCACCATGGTAACTTACTCTGAACGGCTATCCTGCTTTGGAGCAGGGTAAGTTCAGGGTTGAATCTGATCCTATAAAAAGCACCACCCACTGGCCAATCAGCTGTTCGGAAAAAAATGACTCCGCTGACAAAAATGCAGCCCAGTCATGACGGGAAGTTTAATTCATTTGATTGATTTTGATTTGAAAGTTTACTTTGAACATTAAAAAAGAAAAGAAAGCAACAACAACAGACAATGAAAAGATTGTTCAAAACGGAGTGGAAAGAAGTCAAACTTTCATCCCACCCCTTCATAAGAAAGAAACTGATCATTTGCGGACACTTAATATATTAGTGCCAACATTTTTTTGTTGTTGGAGGAAATGATCCCTTTTAAAGATAATGGGCCTAACTGACAGCTTTCCTGCTGGAAATGTGGAAAGTAGCCTATCATGTCTACACTTTGTGTGTTTGAGGAATTTTCCTTTTTGTTTTTTAAAGAGGGAGACTAGGTATATTTTTGCGCAGCTGTTAATTTCTAACACAGCTCAATATCAGGATGATTTTATTCAGACTATCAATTTGGTGTTGATATGATTTAATTGTGGCGTCAGCTTTAAGCTTTATTGTAGCATGTATAACATTATGACAAAGAAGACCAGTTTATCAGACACAATGATGTTAGACGATAGTTGTAATACACGCAATTCATTTGCGCAGCATTGATTTCATGGGATTCAAGGGTGTGATCAGTGTCAGATGTACAGGTACAGGTACTGTAGCTACTTGAACGAGTGATGAGTAATTTAACCTACACATCATTTTATTTGCTACCTTGTTTTGTCTTGATTTTTCCCTCTCTCCTCCTCTATTTCTTCTTTCCTCACCCGTTTTTTTTTTTCTTGTCTATTATGTGATTTCATTGATGTTTTGACAGGGGAATTTCTTTGATAAGCTTTTAGTGGCTTCTAACCTCTCCGGCACTTTTCTTTTTTTAATCTTGTAAATTTTATACTGTCTGTTTTTAACATTATGTGCAAATAAACTAATCTAAACTAAAACTAAACATTATTCATCCCATTATGCGTTGCCACGCATGTTTCCTCCTCCTGAAGCTGCCATGGTGTTGGCCTTTTCTGTAATGTTGCTTGTCTCCTCCTCATATTTTAGTAGAATTAATCTCTGATACTCACATACTTTTTTTTCCCTCACATACGGCGCTCTGTGGGGACGCTCAGTGACACTCAGTGACGCTGCGCTTCTCTCATGATTGTGATTTGTCCGCTGCGTGCGTGTTCACGGCTCTTGATAAGGGTCCATGTCATTGGTTCGACAGCCCATTGGTTCGACATCCCATTAGTCCGACTGTCCGCGGTGCTGAACGGCTCGCAGCGGGCGTATGGTGCGCCGCGACCGGCTTGAGGCGGAGCAGGCTCACAGCTTATGTGTTTGTCACTTTCTTTTTCATTTTAACCCACACCATGATCTTTTCCTGACCCTAACCAAGTGGTTTTTGTGCCTAAACCTAACCAGACCTTAACCACAAGACATCATGATGATTTTGGAATGGACTTCGGAACAATGAGTTTAATATGGACGGAACAATGGGATGTCGAACCAATGGGCAGTTCCTCTTGATAAAGCAACCCTGGGTTGAGTTACCAAGTTGATATCCAGCGTCGTGATACCGATTATCCTGATTGCCATTGTTAGGGTTAGTCAACCCAGGATAGGTCTGGGTAACCCAGGAAAGGTTGATCTCGCTTCGTGATACAGGCCCCTGGTCTTTGTGCTCAGTTTTGGATTCCTTCTCTATGTTCATCATGCACCTGGTTAGTTACAGTTTAGTTTTATTTCTCCTTTCTTTTGGTCTATCAGTTTTGTTGCCTGCCTGTTTGGAAGATTTTTTTTTTTTTTTTTACCAGCATTAAAGCTGCTTTTTGTTTAAATCTTTAACCTGCCCACTGCTCTGCATTTGGGTCCTTTCAGAACCAATACATTAAACTTAGCATTACCAAATTAGAGTTGATTTTATATTTCTTAAACTGCTGTATTGTCAGACTTGTATTAACAATATAGCCAAGTAGTGGTATGTAGAACACTATTAAATGAAAGTCTATAAACGAGTCAACAGCCACAGCCATTTTTCATTTCAAGTCCATCCCTGCCTGGAAAACCATCACCCTGTTGTGGCTCCACACACATTAAAGCACGACACTGAACCTAAATTTTTAGGCCAGTGCCTTGCATGGTAGGTTGCTGCCTGTGGTGTGTATGAATGGGTGAATGACAAGAAAATTCTTAAGTGCTTTGGACAAAAGCGTTATATAAGGGCCTTTGCCACATAGCGTTTTTCTTTGGCAGGTAAGCTGTGGCAGGGAGCTTGGGAACACTTCATTTAAAAAAAAAAAAAAAAAAAAAAAAACGATCCCAGCATCATTTTTGATGATGCTATGTTAATAGAGGGTTGACTACACAGCTCAACGCATCACAGATCTCATCGCATCAATATGATGATAAGATTGTTCACAAGCAACTTTCAGTATCTGGCTGATTTGCTCCCACAAATGAGCTTTTCTGTCTCTGTTCTCTGTTTTTGCCTGACATATCATAAAGCTCCCATAGAAATGGCCAGAACAGGCTTCACCTCAGTTTTCTTTTTTACCAGAGTGATGAGTCCCACCCCATATGATTGACTGCCTGAAAAGGAGCAACAGTAGCCATGTTTCCATCAGACTGTTTAGATGCGCATCTAGAAGTATTGCATCGGAAAATTATGATGGAAATGCCAAAATTCGAATTAAAATCCCCTGATTCGCACAAACTAAAATATGCTCACTTTAGCCGGGTTTTGGTTGATTCGAAAAAATGTTGTTTCGTAAAACAGGGGATGGAAACAGTTATGTTCAAATTAAGTCTGATGTAGCGCACTTACAAGCTGGTTGCCAACCGCCAGAAAGCGTAGAAGAAGAAGAATGTGAGACTTTTTTGTTTTCTTTTGTTTCCGGCTCTGCTGAAAACTCACACAAGTTCGTAGTTTTCACCAAAGTCCATACATTTAATGGAAACACACAGGATTCGTATTTCTTTTAATGCACATTTCCCAATGATTCGAATCACTTTTGGATGGAAACATAGCTAGTGACGACACCAGCACCTTTCTGAGAAGTTCAGAGGTTTTTGAGTGGAAGCACTAGGAAGGGCTATGGAACAAAAAAGGCAAAGCACTTTGAAAAAAAGATGCTGATTGCATATGCTCTCTCCTCATTGGGAACAATTAAAAAGTGACTAGTGCTCAGAAGAAAACGCTATGTTGACACACGCCCTAAAAGCTATCCATATACTGTCTAAAATGTAATTGTAAACTGCAGCATTGAGAGGCGTAGCCTAAACCATGAAGAACAGCAACATAAGAGAGGACTTTTGTCTATTTATTTAGGCATACTGGTCATTTTAGACTCAATAAGAGTGTTTTTCTGTTCAAATAAAGGGGGAGAAACATTTGCTTTACAAGTACTTTGGGTATTCCACATTTATGGAGTTTGGATCTATTGGATTGTGACATCTTGGTAATTCTAGTGGTTTATGAAACTTGAAACAAGCATATTTACAGGCTACTGGGTCAAATTTGTATTATCATGAGAGAAGGAAAGGGAGGAAAGCATGGTACTTGTATGCATCATCTTGTTATATTCCTCCTCCGCTCACTCCTGCATTCTCCTGTCCTCCAGCCTTATTTCACACTGGCTGGACAGACAGATGCAGTTTGCATCCTCTTTACTCAGAGCTCTGAAAGGTCCAGACTACAACTTGTGCTCGTTGTGTGTTTACATGCGCGTCATGATGAAATGTTGCTTTACACAGTTAATCTGTCATAGCTGTCAGTACCCTGATTAGTGGGCATGTTTGCAACAAGTTATGTGTGATGATGCTGTGAAGCCTCCTCAGTGCTCTCAGACCCCCGCAGCCTCGGGATGTTCTCAAAGTGCTTTGCAGCTGCCGAACGTCATCTTTTCATGACAAACATGGACCTTCAATCATTTTTATGTGTTTTTCCTAACGTTTCTGCATGAATTTATAAAGCTGTGTTTGTGGTTGTCGGTGTGAGACTGAGTAAGCAGACATGCTCTGTGTTTGAGCATGACGTTTCAGTTTACTGTGACTAATAAACTGTGACTCTGTGAACAAAATAGGCAGTTCAGGAAGTGTAGGGCTGTGACAGAGCATAACATAAATGTTGGTTGTGGGATAAATTAACACTGATGTGGGCGTTAGCAGGTGGTCAGCATCAGCACTGTAGGATGAAATCAAATATCTGAAAATATGGTGTTATTGGGCAGGCACTGTCTTCAAGCTTTAATTCATATTCATATATTAATAACACAGCATTTAATCCAAACCTGATCTGTAATCAGTAACACTATCACTGTTGTTTTGTAGTCTAATGTTTTAGTAAACATTAGACTACATTAGTTTTGTCAGAATATTTAGCTAATTAAACTTGGAAACAGAAGTTGAAAAAACAGCCTCATCACAGGGTCAGTTTAGTGGCTGTTCTGAGGCATGTCACATGATCTTCATCAGCAGATGGAGCTTTCAGAAAAATGGAAATTTGAACATTTCTAACATCGTGACAAGTCCATATGCAGATAAACATCGTGTTTTATGATGGCATGATTCAGAGCATCCACTGATTTAGCCTTGTGTTGACATTGATTTCTCAACTTAAGGGATGGATTCAGTTTTATTAAAGGGATACTTTGCTGATTTTCAGCCAATTCTGTGTAATAACATTGTGGCTGTGTGTAAATTAACTGGTTAACTTCCCTCCATCTTGCCAGCACCTATATATCCCTGCTCATCTCCCAGGAAAAATCCACTGGACAACACTTTTCACTAACTGTAGGGCTGTTGCTCAAACTACCGATTGGACTTTGACATTTTTCATAAACCCCCCTACCACAAAGAGTATACAGGTGGATTGAGAGTGAGACCTTACCCTTTCACTCTCTCAAACTGAGATCAAATTAAGGTCAAATTGTAACCGCCAATTTCCACATACTCGGTCTGCGCCACGTTATGCAGCACTGTGGATCTGGAGCGACCGACGGCTCGTACCCTCGCCTACTGGATGCTTTTCTGGAGCGCTGCGCCACGTAGCGGAGCCGCAAGCTCACGCGTGCAAACTGCGAAATCACGCGATAAAGAGCACCATTCACTCCCCAAAACTCCTGCAATTTCACACCACGTCTTCTCCTTTCGGTTTGTATCCTTGTAGAAAGGATGTGTGGTGTCATGCAAAATACTATGGTTTTCCACTTCAACTAAGAGTTTCTCCTTGTCCATCTTCCCTCGCACTGACTGACAACTTGTGCAACAGGATGTGATGTGATTTTTAAAAAATTGAGAGTTTAATCCATAGTTCGCGCATTGTGTTGTATTTTGAAATTTACCAGATGCTGAAAAATAGACCTGGCGTGTACCTCCGACAAGGCGGAACGCTGTGGCACTTCTGGGACACTCCAGAGACACAGCGTGGCGCTCACTGTGGAAATTAAGCTATTCACTAGAATGGGAGCGTATCGCTGCGCGGTGCAGACAGAGTATGTGGAAATTGGGGGTAAAACTATGCAACCTGGTCTCACTCTGAAGTCGTCGAAATCCAGCTCTTGGTCAGTGACTTCCGGCATCAGACACTGCCAAAAAAAGCCGTCCTTTCACGTCGGCATAATACACACCCGGATGCTGTTATAGTTAAACAGCATCTGGTGGCATCAGGGTGAAATGCAGTGGGAGTAGAACGAAAATTAAAGCGACAAAAGGCAGAGTAGGGTGGGTAGGAGGGGTGGTGAATGGGTCCAACAACCACTGGGAGGATGGTGTTTGCTTCCTGTAAGATTGTAAAGCCGAAGTCTGTTCTTTTTTACCCAAACCCAACCATAGGTATGTGTTGGCAAAACATAACCATGTGCATTTGTTGCTGAAGGAACAAAAATGTCAATTTGCTGTGTTGTACTGATATAGTGCATTTATTTTGAAAGAGACTTTATGAAAACAGTAAATACCCTGTGAAAACAGAAGTGTATTTTGAAAGAAGAAAATGCATGTAGCAGGCAGAACTTGATGTCCCAGAATGTCAACAACCAACGCACCGAGGATACCTTTCACATCACATCTCGATGGGGAAAGTCCATGACCAAACGTCAATATGTGACAAGGTCGGAATGAGAATGCGCTGACCTAAGCAGTGCTGATCAAATATAAACCAAGATTCCATGTATTGCCTATTTTTCTCCTAAATGTCAGTGCCCTGTTTAACTGTAAGTCAAGAGTGTTTGTTACAAGCATAATCTATGTCGCAAGTGTCATTGCTATTTAGATGCAGACGCAGTTGTCATTTTCACGCCCTGCGCCCCCGTCGTCTAACTAGCAAATGAACTTGCGCTTCTCTGGGTGTGTTGGTCTAAAAATGAGGAGTGGTCAGGCGCAGTCATGGCGCGTTGCTAGTTAGATGACGTAAAAAGCAAATGCGCCAGTGACCAACAAAAACCTGGTCTAAAGTCAACGGCGCAGTATTTCGTTGTTAAACAAGTTAGTAATATGTGTCTCTAGGCAGATGCACAATGCGCGTGCACTCTGCTCAGACACACACGGAGCAGCCACACATATGCAAAAGATAACAAATAAAAATATTATTACAATATGAAAGGTTAGTATTGTGCACATTAAAATATTTATCAGAAACACGTCTTAATGGTCAGTCATTAATCAGAATGATCTAATCGCAATAATAATGATCATCATAATCCGGGAGGTCCAAGCTGCAGTGTCCGAATATACGGAACTGCGAGCAGACCTCCACGGGCTGATGATCCTGTAAAATGAACTTGTCTTTCCCAAATGAATTGTGATCATTTTGGCATGTAAATCACAAAATCAAAGATGTGAAAACGTGAAACGTTTGATAAACTTTATTTTGACATAAACACAACAATAACCAACTTCTGTGAACTAAAAACATAAACTTAGAGCCATGTACAAATGTATATTTAAAAAAAAAGCTTTTAGAACGTAAAACTGAAGATCATCTTGTCAGGAGGAGGAGGATGAGGAGGAGGAGGAGGATGCACAGTGGCCGCACAGCCCGCTGCACAGGCGGGGGCACCCGGGGGAAGCTCTGCAGTCTGCGCGCAGCCAGACCAGACGGCCCGGGTGCAGCCACGGGACCAGCCCTTCCTGCACCTTCAGGCGGGGGGTTCAGGATGCTGGAGAGGAAGCTGGGCTTTCTAACCTACCGGGTTAAAATAAAATTGAATTGACAGCGTTTCTCTTGTGCAAGCGCGCTCTCTCGTTCTCTGTCGCAGTCTCACTCTGTTTCTTTTCTTTTGACTTTTCTAAGATGACAGATGCTGAATATATACTCCCTATCTGATGCTGTGGCTGTTTGTCGTTGGCTGAGAGGGATGTGAATTTATCAGTTTGCAGCTGTGTTACCGTAATCAAATCAGGTTGGGTTTCCATTACGTGTGCCAAACGTGCCAAATGGTGCCAATCCCCTTTGATCTGACATCAGATGTGACAGGACAGTCGATATAGAGATACATTTATCGTCTCCTCAGCTGTAAAACGCTCACTCTTTCCAGTTGGTAGGTCCGCCATCTAACTAGCTCTCCGCCGTGCGCTCCAATTGCGCCTCTCTTAAAGGGAATGAGAGGTGACACTCTGATTGGCTTATTGAATGATACGCCCAAAACACACCCATGACTAATTCACAGAGTAAGTCCCACCCTTTTAGACTGTCTGCCATGGCGCACAGTCTGAAAATGCGCTGTCTAACTAGCACGTGACTGGGACACGCCCATGCGCCGCACGCCTGGCGCTTTGCGCTTTAGACCATCTAAATTACAGTAATTACAGTGACCGACAACTCTCTCAACATGCATGTGACAAGTGAGATTTGTGTTAAAACCACCTAATATTTCCTGACAAGCAATCTCCAGTGGGTGTGTGAGCAGGTGTCATGAGGCATCATTGATACCAAAGATGAGGGTTTAAATCCAGATTCACACTAACCGTCAGTCGATGTCCATTTCTTTTAACTATGACGAGGATCTTTACTTCACCTTCACCAAGAAGCTGTAATAGAGAGAAGCTGAGTGGAGGGCCTGCTCCGACTTCTAGCAGGAGAAATGAGAAACGTAAGTACATTAACTAAGGGAATGTGAACGCCTATAGGGGTTCTTTAAAGTCGATTCTGCACGTGCCAGTGAAAGTCAGTTTTCTTCCAGCTCAAGGTACTTGTCATATTCCAATTCCCGATACAAACAATCAAACCCATGCAAGCAAAACTAGACAAAACCAAAGTGTGAAAGCACAGATCTGTGAGTGAGACGGAAGGAAACATCAACAGAGAGCAGTGTGTGCTTAGACTACTCAACCATCAGTTCATGCTTTCAATTACAGTTATGATGCTTGTGCATCACAAAGTTTGGCTCTTCAAGGTGCCAATTTCCACAACTGAGGCAGTACACATATACAGTACACACTCTGTACCACAGAAAGAAAGCTCTCTCTGCCACTCTAATTGTCATTCTAATTGTCTCTAATAGCTATTATCATCACTGTTCCAATCTGATAGTCATCTCTGTTACAGCTTGAAAGACCTAATTACAGTTGGCATTTACTTCTAGAGGTGACTTGCATGTCAGAGCCAAAATACTGTTTTGGTATGTGACAGGGGTGTGAAATCTGGATGTGAATCCCATTTGGAAAGTTAAACTGAGCAAACTGAACATTCAGTGGTTTAACAGCAGAAAACAAACTAAAATATGTTCAAGGCAACAACCACCTTTACTTTCAGCAAATTTCGGTTGTCATGACCAGCTTGTGTTACAAGATGTTGTAGTGTTTCCCATAACATATCTGAACCAAACAAGAGTAATACTTTTTTTTCTCTACTCAGAGCAGTCTACCACATATAGTGTCTGTTAATGCAAACATCACACTTCCTCTTGCAACTTTACAAATAAAGCTTCCCACCAGCCATCTGTTGTAAGACGGTTACTGTGAGGCAGCAACAGCTGACAGTAGTCTTACCCACCAACTTTAGCAAATACTAACGTCTTGTTCTACATGGATTTGTAGCAATGCTATCGGCATGAGTCTAGAGATGGCAACGTCAGTCTGTCCATGGGTCCACCAATTTAGTCCAGACTGAAATATCTCAAAACTGTTATATGGATTGCCATGACATTTTGCACAGACATGATGAAGAACGCTAATGACTTTGGGAATCCCTCACTTTTGCTTCAGCACCACCAGCAGCTTGGCTTTCTTTTTAATTTCTCTGGTGGATGATGAATACATGGCTGTATTTTGTGTTACATGCTAATGTTAGCATCAACTGAGGTGGTAAACACTACAGCTGCAAAACATCAACATGCTGGCACTATCATGGTTACCATGTTAACATGCTGAGATTAGCATTCAGCTCAAAGAAACACTGTGCCTGTAAGTACAGCCTCAGAGAGCAACTAGCCTTGTTTAAATACTTACTGTTCTGCCGTCTATACTACAGTGCCAGGAAAACTAAGGCTATGTTCATCTTCATAGCCTTCACAGTCTTTTTTTAAAAGACCTGTAAAATCAATCAGTCTTTGTCTTCTTTGTGCAGCACTTTGTATGGAGCACTTTGACTGGCTGTTAAACACTACAGGAAACAGAGATGTCACCACTAAAATAAGACAGTAAATTACTCTCTCTGTCGCAGCCACACATATAAATAAAAGTCACAGCAAAAATGGAATCAAATAGTTTCTTAGAGTTTTATTTTTGCAATCGAGACCTTGGCTGTTGGAGATGATTTGGATTTTGGATTCCTTGTGACCCAAATCTGATTGTTTTTGCTCTCATAAGATAGAGATCAGATTTTTTTTAGAATAATGTGGACACAAAAGTCCGATTTTTTTTCCAGGCAGATCTGCACCACTTTCATATGTGGCCCAAAACTGGATACATGTCTGATCACTAGTCATGCGACCGCTGTGAAAGTGATTATATTGGATTTCGTGGGTTATTCCCATACATAAATAGTTTTTTCCACTTTCCACTTCACTGTTCAGGTGCAGATCAGTCACCACACAGTACTGCAGCAGTCCTTTTAAACTACAGAAGGCTGCCAAAGCTGTATTGCTGCAGCCAATAGAGCCCAACTGCCAGAAACTTTCTGACAGGGGACAGCCTGCCTACATGCCGTGACAGCGTTGTCGTGAGGTGCCGACAGAAGTATTGGAATATAGCCCTGGACATCCAATGGTTTGGAGGAACTGTTCCTCTGTGAAACCCTCCACATCGCAGCCCCACCACTCCTGACTCCTTTGCTGGCTGCGCCCAAACATCTCTTTCCACAGAACTACCAGCAATAGCTCCAAACAGAGCTCATGGACTATAAGACCCATATATGATGGCATGTTTTCCAATGCTCCAAAGGGTCATTTTTCTGAAAATAGGCTACAGACTCTCCCAAACAGAAGCACATGGCTACTCATGCAGAATGACATTGCTGGACCTTCCTACTCATTTGGTTAATAAAGCTTATGTCATTCCAAAATCCAACACAATAGGCTTGAGTGTCTTGCATGCTATCTAATGTAGACACCTGCATGAAAATTTAAAATAAAACAAAAATTGCCCTGGGTCACAGCTATACCCTTTGTACTTGGGGAAAAAAGAACTGCCTTACTGAAAACTGATTTGAAATAAACATTAGGTGAGGTGCTTTCTGTTTTCTTTTGCAAAATTATGTCTAAGTGAGAAAGCTTACTGGGGGAACCTTTTGCAATAATGGTTAGGGTTTGGACTCAATATATATTAAAAATATATATTTTTACAAACAACCAGCAGAACAAACAAATTAATAGTAAATAGAAATGCACAACTGAATTGAACTGAATTGAACTGAAGTGAATTTGAGGTATTTCAAATGTATTAATTTTTTGTTTATAAAAACTTATATTTTTGTCCAGGTCTTGACAAAGGAAAAAAAAAAATCTTAAACTCACGTTGTTATCAATTGTGGTTTATTCAATCGGTATATTGCTGATAAATTCTACCAAAAATATGCCATCTATATATGCCATCCATCATGTCTTTGTGCACCACATTAATCACACCATAGACAGAAAATGCTTAGTGTGTTTACATGACATTAGAGAAAATTGATTTATTGTGTTAGTCTGACTAAAACCGGATTTTAAAACACATGTAAACATGTTAGTTCAACTGAAATCGTACGAAAACGAATTTCTCATAGTCGGACTTACAAACCCAGATAATGGGATTGGGAGTCAAATTACTCCTGCATGTGCGTAGCAGAAAACGAAGCAGGTAACAACAAAGCGAAATCTACACCCAGGGTTGTGCATTTTTGGACTGAGGAGGAGACACACTTCATGCTGTGTTAACTGAAAGAGTTAAATATTCTAAAATACATTGATGGGATGCCGCTAGCTAACCATAGCTGACTTGTTTGTCGATTGTTTGGTCTGTGACGTAATAGCTCAACCAGATATAAGTCCAATACTAACAGGCTGGGCATATCGCCACCCATCATGGCGGAGTCGGACATACTTAGGTCAATAAGTCGATTCCCCTCCCGTGGTTGTATACTGTGACAAGGACAGTAGTCCAATTGAATGGCCTAGTCAAGCTATAACTGTAGCCTGACTTAACTGTGCATGTAAACGTACTGACTGACGAACCATGTCTGATTTACAAAAGAGCCATTATTTGCCCCATTTGCAATCAAATCTCACAGATAACACTCACGGACTCAACTACAGTTACACCTTCAGAAGAAGGTACAATACAGACATGTACTTTCTAGAGTGCAAAAGCTTGTTCCAGAGCCCAGCACATTATACAAGCGCTGCAAGTCTATCATTTGTACCTTGTGTGTGTACATTCTGTGCAATTCAGTTATGTTCTTTCAGCCATGCTCATACAGCTGAATGTGCTTCCACTCCGCTTACTGTATAATTTCCTAGTTAATACATTCCTACAAAATGAGCTGTGATGAGACTGAAAACTGATGTTTACTCTAGACTTGTACAATGCATTATTGCCTGGCTGCTCCAATGCTCACTTAGAAATTCAAAACTCAAAAGCCCATGTACTTATGCAAACCAGAAATTTCCTGTTATTCCTTGCATCTTAATAAAAATAGCTGGCTGCACAGCCTTCTCCTGTAGTGCTTAATGGCTTTGGAAGAACTTTTCTACTATTGTCAAATGATCAGTCACTGTCTCTGCTATGACTATCCATCTATCTGTTTCAAAAAAACATACAACTTCCATTAACTCCTAGCACTCTCCCATTTATGCCTACGACTTGTACTGGGGTTGTTCAGAACTTCAAACATGCACAAACAAACATACACAGTCTCACACCCTGTTAACATATTATGCTTAATTACAGTAGGTGTTCCACAGAGGAAAGTAAAGGTGTTAAGTCTTATTCGCACAACATCACTTCTTTATTAGCACTGATACATTTCACCCAGATGGAAAACTTGGAAACACAAAAAAAATGTTTAAATAATCTTTGGATACTGTGTATTATCATAACCACATGTCCCCTGCTGAACAGTTAATAAGTTGTATCAGGGTATGAACCATGAACATATTAATAGGGGTGGATATGCCCCACTCAGCCTTGCATTAAAAATCTCCTGTGACTCATAAAGCTAAATTCTCCCAATAAACCAGCATTATAAAAAGGTCACCTGGGTAATCAGGACAGGCTTTTTAATTAATCTTTTTTTTTTTTTTTTTTATCAGATAGAGAAAGTTTCCGAATATCCAATATCACAACATTGTAGAGCGAAAATGTTAGCAGGCTAGCTTAGTACCTACAGTGTTGTGCAACTGGTATGAACCTAGAATGTGAGCTCGGCTAATTTGCAAACTTTAAAATGTTAATCTGGCTAATCACTTTTTTTTTTTTTTTTTAAGAAAGACAGAGAATGTTTCTTAATTACTGTATTGTAGAGATAAAGCAGGTTTGTTAAACAGCACCAAGCACCAAGTTGTTGTCGTTGCACCAGCGTTCCAAGAGCTCAGCCTCCTCCCTGTACCTGGCTTCATCATTTTTACTGATGAGACCCACAACTGTCATGTCATTGGCAAACTTCACAATCAGATTGTATTTGTGCCTGGGCACACAGTCGTGTGTCAATAGTGTGAACAGTAAAGGACTAAGCACACACCCTTGAGGGGACCCAGTGCTCAGTGTGATGGAGCTGGAGGTGTTTTTCCCAACACGTACTGACTGGGGCCTCTCAGTCAGGAAGTCCAGGATCCAGTGGCAAATGGTGGGGTTTAAGCCTAGGAGGAGAAGTTTCTCCATCAGTCTCTGTGGGATGATTGTATTAAATGCGGAGCTGAAGTCGACATAAAGGATTCTGGCGTAGGTGTTTCTCTGTTCCAGGTAGGTGAGTACTGTGTGCAGGGTAGTGGATATTGCATCTTCGGTGGAGTGGTTGGGGCAGTATGCAAAAGGCTCTGCCTTTCCTCTGCTCCTTCTTACTTTGCTTTCTACCTGTGCTCTTTCCTACTTTTCTATCCATCTAACCCTAACCCTTTGGCTCCCACTCTGAAACCCCCAGACAGGACTGTTACTCCCACTCATAGTCTCAAGTTTGTGCATCATGGGATTGTAACATCTAGTCCTACACTGAAGCAAGGAAAGTTGTGAAAGAAAAATCTCCATATAAACAGCAAAAAGACAACACGCATGTATGAGACTGAGGCAGGTGCATGGGTTGTTGCAAGTACATTTACTGAAATAACAACTCTTAAATCACCATATTCCTTTGATTGTCTTAAAGTGTTAATTTAACTGCTCCTAGTTACTGCTACTGCAGCTAGCAGGTCAATTGAAAATAATGTGTGGGAGAGATGTGGCAGTCTCTACTGACTGACTCGGGCAAAAAAGGCAAGGCAGCTGTATTTACTGCATATAGCACTTTTCAAACACAGCGGCAGTTTAAAGTGCTTTACTCAGAAAGAGGAAAGCATAAGTATGGAATTTGGAAACAATAAGCAATAAAATGAAAAAAAAGACATCAATTGAGTTAGAATAAATGAGATTAAAAAAAGATAAAATGAAATAGAATACAAGTGGAATAGATCAGAAATACAGTGCTGTAATCCGTTTTCAATTGCCCCAGATGCAACAAAGGAAATAAGAGTGAAGTTAAGGGAAACCAGTCAATCACAGACATAGGAAAACAGAGTTTTTAATTAGATTTAAAAAGTGGCGAGGGACAGGGTGCTTGTGAGATAACCAGGAATTTGGGTCCATCTGTGGGCAGCATAGCAGCTAAAAGCAGTTTCCTCTTGTTTGGTTCCGACTAGGTTTAACCAGTTGACTGCTTTCTAAAGATCTAAGGGCTCTACTGAGAATACAGCATATTCTTCAAGGGGATCAGAAGGGCATTTTGGCCCAAGACTATTTAGTGATTTTTAAACTAGCAGCAGCACTTCAAAATCTATTCTGCGATTAGAAACAGGAGGAATGTGCTCAGTTGTCTTGGTTTTTGTTAGAAGTCTGGCAGCAGTGTCAAATGAGGTGAAGTTGTCTAATAGCAGCAAAGCAAAGTAACTGCCTATAGTAAACAAATTGGTTTAAATTAACATGGTAGACTAAATGAATGTAAACAAAATGGCGATTTTGTCAGATTTTCTTGCTTCTTAATATGAACTCTGTCTCTCCTATTGTCTTTTCCAACAGGCTCCAGTGTGATTTTAAATGATCTGGCCACAAAACTGTGCTTCTTTGGCCTTTCCCACTGACTTTCAGCTCATTTAATGAGATTATTTCCACTTCCAGAATAACTTTGCCTCCCAGAAATGTTTGCACATCTTAAACTCCAATCTGCATTTACACCAGTGAGCTCAGCATCGCGGACAGATTTCGACATGGGTTTCAATGGGGCATGAGCCGCAGCCACCCAACTAGAAGAATAGCTGTGTTCAGTCAGCTAAACTATTTCAACACATCAGACATGAGCAGACATTCAAATGCTTCCACAAAGAAGAAAATGTGGGTCCTGATCAGTAGTTTTCAGTGAAATCGTGTGAGCAGAATTGCTCTGTAGTGGATGTGAGCAGTGAACTGGTAGCTTAAAGAGCCAAGAGGCCTGGCTTACAGGCTTCTCAGCCGTCTTTTCATAGCCGAGCCAGTGCTGCACGGAGGAGCCTGAGAGGTGAAAGCCCCTTTTTGGCAGCTGCTGCGGTAATGTGACATAAGGAGCTGGAGTGAGGAATTATTGAAGCACAAACATCAAAGGAGGTTTTCTTGAATTCTGTCAGCCTGGGACACCAAGGAGAAACACAGCATTACCCAAGAACCAAGGCATATGAAAAAGTATTGCTCTCTCTCCATCTGGGCACATTTCAGGTCATTATTCATGTTATGATTGTGTATAAAGCTGAACTATGCATACGCAACATGAATTAACAGGTGAGAATGTGCCCTGCTGACAAAGACCATGAGGATGGGATCAGAATGGGTCTGTGTCGCCAAAATGGTGTTCCAAAATGGGTCGCTTAGGAGAGTGTGCCTTATATCCACGAAACAAAACATGTCTTGCTGGAGTGTTACTCTCGTTTAAAGTGATGGCAATACACATATACTGCATGTTTTCAAATATATTTAATTTTATTTCATCTCATTTTTATGCACAATTGGATTCAAAAAGGAGCAAGACAAAAAAAACTCCTTTTGCCTGCTCCTTTCTCAGAACATAAACAAAATAAATAGATGGTCTGTGAATTACAACTACTGAACAACCAATACTTACAATAATTAAAGAAAAAACAAACAAACAGCAGATTCAAGAGCTTATTTTTCTTCCTTTAAAGATTTTCTTGAGCTGAAAAATATTCATAAAACCCTTTAAATTATTCTGTAGTGTACATGTCTGCTTTAATATAATCCATGCACATAGGTGCTTGAAGTGAAAATTTCTTCTATGTTCCTCATCCTCTGAAATAAAAACACATAATGTTTGAAAATGTTCTGGTAATACTCTGTTTTTTGCCCTATACATAACTAATAATGTCTGAAACACAACTAAATCTCTAATTTTTTAGTAGTCCTGATCTAATACACTGTTGGTGTGTTCTCTTGGATCTATTTTATGAATAATCTTTACTGCTTTTTTCTGTAAAATAAACAATGACTTCACGTTGATTGTGTATGTTACCCCACCCTCCCACATAGTTACTAAAGAATGGATAAATAAGTATACAGTACATGATTCTCATTGCAGTGTCATCTAACACATTGCTTTTGTTCAGGTCAAAAATATTCTCATACACCTTCATCTTTACATGTGCTACATGAGATTTCCATGACAGTTTATCATCCATTATCACACCCAAAAATCTAAATTAAGACACCCTTTTTGTATAACCTCCATCTACACAGTGGAATGATTTTCATGCTTTTTTTAATTAGCTAAAACCATAAACTTACTTTTGTTCACATTTAAGGAGGGATAACTTATTTTCATAAAAGCATCTTTTAAGTTTGACCATTTCATTAATAATGCTCCCTGCTATAAACTGCAATATATTTGATGAATCACGTGTCATTGACTTACAGAATAAAAAGTTTGGGCCCCAAAACCAGGCCTTGTGGGACTCCACATTTTATCTTTAATTTCTAGTTTTCTATCTTTGTTGTAATTTCTCCTTAATTTTGAATAATACAAAAAAAAATGTAAATCAGTTTGTCTGAAAGCCGAACTGACTCTCACTCATGAAATGATTCTTTTCAAAAAAAGTATTTAATTTTTGTGCAAACAACTTTTCAAGCACCGTGAAAAATTATAAAAGCAAGGACACCGGTCTTTATATATTAAAGCTGTATTTATCTCCTATTTCAAAAAGTGGAATGACCTTTGATGTGTTCATTATCTTTGGGAAAAAAATCTGTCTTAGTAGTTTGGTTATGCAGTCAATACAGTCAGTCTTTGTCTATATAATCATGTCTTTCCCATCACGATCAGCTGATGTCTTATTTAAACATTGCTACAATGAAACTAATTTCAGATGATATAGTGCATCAGAAAGCATTATGTGTGTTTATGAGCGCAGAACATTATAAATGCATTATAATTCACTATGAATGGGCTTATAATGCCTTACAGATGTGGTCTTCGTAGAAAGTGTTAAGATGGTGGCTAATGTCATTTATTACTAGCCCACTTTTAACAGTGGTCTCATAACATTTCTAAAAATGATGTTGATTAATGTTGCACAATTCAAAGTTATTCTACCAGGTATGGTGATCGATGGGTAGAGCTCTCCTGTCAGATGTTGTTTTATGGTAGAGACATTAAGGAGGTCAATACTGAATTTTTTTTTTAAGATATTTTTTGGGGCATTTTTGCCTTTAGTTGATAGGAAAGCTAAGTGTGAAAGGGGGAGAGAGAGGGAATGACATGCAGCAAAGGGCCACAGGCTGGAATCGAGCCCGGGCCGCTGCGGCAACAGCCTTGTACATGGGCGCCTGCTCTATCCACTAAGCCACCGACGCCCCATCAATACTGAAATTGACCATGAACCTTTATTCACTCTCATACGGTGCTTACTTCTATGTACAATTCTGTGTCAGCAACAGCTTCAAAGGACAGAAAAGTTTTAGAAAGCCTTCAGTCTCCCCAGAGGGAGCTGTGTAGAGGTTGATAAATGTCCTTGTGATGTCACTTGAGCCAGCATTGGTTCAGTCTAAAGAATACAACAATCTGGAAGTGTGGCTTTAGAAAGAAATGAGTTTACCAGACTACTGTGGCCACTCCTCATCCCTGTGTGAGACTAGTGGCTCAAGGCTGCATTTACAGCTATTAGCAAAACTAGCCAAACTGTCTGTGTTCGAGGTGTATTCTTGGTAATGCAGGCACCAGGAATGAGACTGTATGAATAAGGAGACAATATGTGGTCCTAGTATCAGTTTTGACTTTTTTTCTGTTTTAGACTGCCCTTTGAAGTCTGATATGGCGATAGGAGTGCAGTTTTTGCCTTCAGAAATGCAGGCGAAATAAGTGGGTGTGGCAGGTATGAGCTGCTGCGACATGCTTTCGTTGTGTGGAACATTTTTCAGTATAACTAGTATGGAGATTGACATGAGCTCTTCTGTCTCTGCTGGAAAAAGGCACCCCGCTGTGCTCTCACAGTCACTGAAACCACATTTATTCCCTGTAAGGAGAGAGCTGCTGTGTTGGTATCTGTTCTGTAGCTTTCTTCCTCTGCAAACCTTGCTGTATCTACCGTCTCTTCTCCAATAGAGGCTCTCAGTTGTGTGTGTACGAGCCCGTGATGTCTAGACAGTATAGGTCCATGGTTGGCTCATATGTTGTGTATTCTGCCACAGAAGAGAGTGTAACCACTTCAAAAGCCTCTCAAAATTAATGATGGAAAATGTCAGTTACTAAAGCTGCAGACAAAAACTCACAGATCAGTTAAAACGCTGAGGACCACTGATTGGTAATAAAGAATCGTGACTAGAACCATCGCTTATGTGACATGGGTCATTTTGAAATAGCCAAGCTAGTGTCAGTGGTGACTGCAATTTTTTGTTCACTCCACTGAGATTTTAGAAAATGGCAGCCCACAAAAAACATGCCATGGTCAATCGACAAAGTGCAGATGTTCCTACTGGGGTTACTGGGATGAATGGTCTAAAAGCAACACAAATTGCACCAATTTTTACCAGAATCATTTTTAGAGGTGCTATGGTGACACAAATGAGTATACATGAGGGTTTTGAAATCCTTTCTTATTCTCTAATTTTTCACAGCACTTGCTACAAAGTGACAATTATATCAGACTGTGTTTTGAAGCAGTAAGTGGTTTCTCTGCATTTTTAAATACCAGGACAAATGAAGTCATTTGTTCTGCGTCCATTAGGTATAAATGCTCTGCAACAGGTCAGTTGCTATGGCACTGCAGAGGTGTATCTGAATATAGAATTAACTGTGTGGTGAAAGAGTTTGTCTGAATCGATTGGCCCCCAGGAAACATTTCTGCTTAAATATCTTCTGAAATATGATTAGAATACTTCCTTCAGCACTTGATAGACCTATTTAGAAAATAAATGAAAAAGTTGACACCTGAAAAACAGGGGCTATGCCAGCATTTAAGTCTGCCAAAGCAATTTTATGACACTGATTTTTTAGAATTGCGAGTAACTAAATCCAGTTTGAATATCTGCTTATTATTCCATTAAAGGACAGAAAAGTTCCATAAACTGATGACACACAGCAATTGAAATTCCAGCAGAGGATCTTCACAGTTTCATCAGTAGATTAGAATACCTTTGTTTCATTACAGCCTGAGCAAAGAGCACTCAGGAGCTCCATTAATAGATAAATGTAGACTGGCGGAACTGTAGTGGACTGCTTTTTTAAGCATTTACTGCGACAGTATTGGCAGACTGCAACAAGAGATCGAATGACAAATCCGGGTAGTTAATTATTTGGTGATTGTGATGATGTACGTAACTCTTCTATGGAAAGAGCTGTAACATTTTATAGCAGTAAAGTAAATTATGTCTGTTGTTTAAATTTGATCCTACAATACAGTGTATTGTCATATATCAAGTTATCATTCATAGTTAATGTTTTGATATTTGCTAACTTTCCATTTCATGGCATAGGAAACACTGACACATTTGGGTAAATTTCAAAAGCCAGCAACTTTTGTGCAATTATGAAATGAACACTGATTTCAAAATCGCTATAATGTTTACCATGGTCACTAACATGGTTTAGCATGTAAGTGTGCAAACACTGTTAGCACTGAACACAAAGTACAGATGAGGTAAATGACAATGTCTTCAGTTTTACAAGGACAGTGGCATGCAAATATTGGGGCACCCTGGTCAAAATTTAGCTTATTGTGAATAGTAAAGTATAAAGATGAACTGGTCTCCAAAAGGCATAAAGTTAAAGATGAAACATGCTTTCAAACATTTTAAATAAGATTAGTGTATTTTTGTTTTGTTTTGTTTTGTATAATTTTAGAGTGAAAAGAAGGAAAGGAGCAACATGTGAAAGTTTAGGCACTCCAAGACATTTGAGCTCTCAGACAACTAGAGTCTCAGACCATAACTAGCTTGTTATGCCTATGGCTTGTTCACAGTCTTTGTTAGGAAAGGCCATGTGATGCAAAATTCAAAGCCTTATAAATATTCTGACTCCTGAAACCTTGTCTCAACAATCAGCAGCCATGGGCTTCTGTAAACTGCTGCCTAGCACTCTGAAAACTAAAATAACTGATGCCCACAAAGCAGGAGAAGGCTATAAGAAGATATCACAGTCTTTTCAGGTAGGTGTTTCCTCAGTTGGTAATGTAATTAAGAAATGGCAGTTAACAGGAACTGTGGAGGTCAAAATGAGGTCTGGAAGAGTTTCTGAGAGAGCTGCTTGAAGGATTGTTAGAAAGGCAAATCAAAACCCCTGATGGATTGCAAAAGATCTGCAGGAAGATTTAGCAGTCTCTGGAGTGGTGGTGCACTGTTCTACTATGCAGTGACACCTGTACAAATATGACCTTCATGGAAGAGTCAGAAAACCTCCCTTGTGTCCTCGCCATAAAATTCAGCATCAGATGTTTGCAAAGGAACATCTAAACAAGCCTGATGCTTTTTGGAAACAAGTCAAAGTGGATACAATGAGCAAAGGTGTGTTTGAAGATAAAAGGGTGCAGAATCCCATGAAAAGAACACCTGTCCAACTGTCAAACACCAGGGTGGATTGAACATGCTTTGGGCTTGTGTTGCAGCCAGTGGTATGGGGAACATAGAGGGAGGGAAGAATGGATTCAGTTAAATTCCAGCAAATTCTGGAAGCAAACATCACAACATCTGTAATGAAGCTGATGATAAAGAGAGGACAGCTTCTACAACAGGACAAACACACCTTGAGATCCACAATGAACAACCTCAAGAGGCACAAGCTGAAGGTTTTGCCATGAGTTCTCCAACCTAAACATCATTAAGCTGGAAGGACCTGTGGAGTATGGAGGAGAATCGTATTAGATTCCTTGTAATGGCTACATACAATGTGTTACCAACCCCCCAGAACCTAAAACTGTGGGTAAATGAGGACCCATCATGCCCATTGTGTTCAGGTACTGTAACCTTAAAGCATATTTTGTCAGGCTGTAAAGTTAGCTTGTCACAAGGCCGATATACATGGCGACATAACCAGGTGTTGAAAAGTTTAGCTGCAGGCATGAAGGGAAACGAAGACAGGTAAATTCAGAAGGTGTTAAGGATAGGAGTTTAGTAATTCAGTTTGTCCGGAGGCAAGGGTGTGGCTGCATAGAAGGTGCTTGTGATTGGGAAATGCTAGTAGATTTAGGGGGAAAGCTTGTTGTTCCCCAAGAAATAGTTTGTACCAAGCAGAGGCCTGAAATAGTGTTGTGGTCAGTGAGTCAACGGATAGTTTATTTCATTGAGCTGACAGTTCCTTGGAAAGACTCAGTGGAAGAAGCCTATGAAAGAAAAAAGCTTAGGTATGCAGACTTCGGAGCAGAAGTTAAGCAGTGAGGATGGAAAACTATGATTTGTCCAGTGGAAGTGGGGTGTAGGGGATTCATAGCAAGGTCAGCTGTCTCGCTCCTGGGGGAACTCGGAGTGCGAGGACAGAGTTTGAGGAAGACAGTGAAGGAAATGTCAGATGAAGCAGCCAGAGCTAGTCAGTGGATTTGGATGAGGAAGAGTAAGGTCAGTTGGGGGCCAGCAGGGGGAACTACTAAGCAGGGTACACAACTCAGGAGAAAATCCAGGAAGAGGAAGGTTATTTATTCACTGAGTGCTGATCCTTTCTCTAGAGCACAAACTTATTGTGTTTATTTGAATTCTGTGGATAGACTTTAAAAGAGCAGCACATGCAAGACGGCCCAAGAATCTCACAGAACTAGCCTTTTGCAGGAAGAATGGTTGAATATCCTCCAAACAAAAACTGAAAGACAAGCTGGCTACAACAAGCATAAGAGGCTGTGATACTTGCCAAAGGGGGGCGCTACTAAACACTGACCATGCAGGGTGTCAAAACGTTTCCTTCAGGCCCTTTTCCTTTTTTGTTGCTTTGAAAGCATAAGAGATTGAAATTAAAGAGTATTCTTGCTTAAAATGTTGGAGAACTCTGTCATCTTTGACTGTTTGCTTTTTGTAAATCAGTTTAACTTCTCCTTACTTAACTACTCACAGTAAACAAAATTTTGACCGGGGGTGGCCAAACTTTTGCATTCCACTGTATTTGGTCACAGACCAATTGAACAAACTTTTAAATGAAGGTAACTACCATGTGAGTCGGACATGAATGCTTTCAACAAACTTCAAGGCAATCCATTCAGTAGATGTTAAGACATGCTATTAAAAACTATCGTGGACCTGGTGGTATGGCTAGAAGAAATGTCAGAGCTTCACCAAAGTTAGTGGGATTCATCCTCAGGAAATCATGCATGTCTGAACCACTATTCATGGCAATCCATCTTGTAGTTGTTGAGTAATATCAGTGTGGACCAACAGACCAACACTGTCATCTCTAGAGCCATGTGGCATTGTGTCTTTCACAAATGTTTCGCTCCAAAGAACATATCTTTGGGGTGAGCAAGCTGAGCTGAATCACTCCCTGAAATGATCTGTTCATTTCTCTCTTCATTGAAGCCTGAGACTGTCTCAGATCTTTTCACTGCAAGGAAAGAGTGAATGTTTATGATTCATTCATTGAACGTACTACACAGTGAACGTGAGCCCTGAGTGATAGACAGCTGCTGAGTCGATCAAAGCTGCCCCTCTGTGTCTGTCATTTTTCCAGCCCTCTTTAGATGAAACCATGCCCACCTTCGCATGATGAAAGTGGGCTGACAGATGTCAAGACCTAGTGATTGACTGCCAGCTTTCTGCGAGCCAGTGCTTAAAGTGACTGCTGCTAGCTACCTAGCCCACCCCACCGTCCCTTTGCCTTACTCCCTTCAGCTCTGATATTACAAAGCCAGAAAGTCTGTGGATCTGGCGTAGAGCGGCCTGGGATCAAACCCCCGTCACTGGGGTTCATGCAGGGTGAATTTGAATTGCTAGAGCCACTGTAGGTCTGTCTCCATAAAATGTGACAGCTACAGTATCTTGGACAATAACGATAAGGGTAGTTAAAGGGAAACTTTGCTGATTTTCAAACAGCTCTATCATCACATTGTGGACAGTGTGTGCAGATTTATGGCTGCTCTCTCATCCATTGGACCAATGCAATTTGGGGTTCAGTGTCTTGCTCAAGGAGAATTCAATATCCGGACTGAAGGAACCGAGGATCAAACTGCTGATCTCCTGATTATTGGACGATCTGCTCTACCTTGTGAGCCACAGCCACCCCACAAGACATGTAGACACGTAAACAAGACACACAGATTTATAAAGGAGGTAGAGGGGCATCAACACCCAACGCCGTGCCTCTAAGGGAGAGAGATGAGAGGGGGCAAGAAAGGTGTTTAAAACCACTGATGAACTCAAGCTTTGTCATTTTACAGGGAGCCAAGTGCGACTGGCACAGTTTCAGATTTTGACTACATGACTATTGTTGGATGATTTGGTTAACAAATCTTTAGCAAACTTCTAATCAGGGAAATTTACAGTTCTCTAATCCTCTGGAATAATCTAACCATGAGGTTACACTTCCAAATTTCATTTCAAGTTCACAAAGTTCTATTGTAAAGTAGTAATTGGTCCATAGTGGGGAAAAAAAGCAGGACAGATGTGCCAGTCGAACAGAGGAGTGATGGATGGTGCCAAAGCGTGACTTGGTAAGACAAAAAAAAAAGTCACTGCTTCCACACAGAAAATAAATCAGGTTTAAGAGCTGCATCAAATATAATGTCTTAACTTGATTATGCATGCTGACAAAGCGTGCGTTCTGCAGTAAGTGGGCTCTTGAGATGTGCACTGAGAAGCTGAAAACAAATAAAGTTAATAGAGTAAATATGGTAATATAGGAAGGAGGTTCAATGGTGCAGGTCAGAGTAGAAAAACATTATATGGGGATAAACTGCACATGGAATGGAGATTATTGATGACAGCATCTGGCATGTTAAGTGAATGGAGGATTTAGTTTGAAGATTACCCTCTTGCTCATAAAAGTATGTGGACAAACCACAGAAAAAGCAGACATCTAAATGCAGATTTCTAGTTTTCTGACCAACTGTAATTAGTGAAAGTGTTGTCAGTGTAGATAAAGATTTACATGCAGCTTTGGAAATTAACCACCAAACTAAATACAGCAGTTTAAAGTGAGAAGATTGAGAAAACTGGACCACACAGTAGCAGCAGGAACATAACCCAAGTGCTCTCTGGATCATATAACCGCATGCAAAACACTTGACTGTCAACATTCTCTGATATAGTGACATTGTAAAGCTATTCTTTGTATTGCACAGTCAACAAACATCTGCTGAATGGCTCTTCAGCGGAGTCAGAGAGAGGGGGAAGACAGATGACAAATGGTGAAGCAGACAGTGATAGAGAAAGTGATGAGATGGGAGGGCATCATCTACTTTTCAACAAACACGGCGCTGGGCCTGATCACGCTGTGCATTCTGAAGGCTCAACAATACAAGATGATCCACGTCACTTTCGTTGTTTAACCTTCAAAGCAGAGCGCTCTGCTCAGGTTTTGGGTTGCTAGGTGAATCGTGACAAGCAAAATCGTGACAATCAGCTCTCAGTCACTAAACTCTTTATTGTGCTAAGTAAAGACAGGCTTCACTTATTACCAAAAAAAATCCCCTCTATCATATAAAGGCATAAAATGGCCATAAAAACACTTGTAAAAAGAAGTAACAAAACAGTTGGAGTGCTGCTCTAATTTGTGTGCATTCAAACCAAAAATAGCTCCAACAAACCTGTGGAACTGCATTCTTCTTACAGGGCTTTCACACCAAGAGCACAAGTGCAAAATTTGCAAAGGAGGCTGCAGTCCTTCGGGCAACTGTCTATGGAGTGCCGTTTGTAAAGTGCCTCACGCTGAAAATAACATCAACATTTTGCCACATTTAGCTTAAAACAATGTTTAAAAAAGTGTTGTGAATTTTTTTAACGTCACCTTTTACCACATTTACAGCAATATTTGTTAACTTAGAAATATATTAAATAGTTAAATCTAAATATTAAATGTGGCACCTAAATGTTAAATGTTAAATCTAAATGTTAAATCTAAATCTAGATGCTAAATCTAAATGCTAAATCTAAATCTAAATGTTAAATCTAAATGCTAAATCTAAATCTAAATGTTAAATCTAAACGCTAAATCTAAATCTAAATGTTAAATCTAAACGCTAAATCTAAATCTAAATGTTAAATCTAAATCTAAATATTAAATCTAAATCTAGATGCTAAATCTAAATGCTAAATCTAAATCTAAATGTTAAATCTAAATCTAAACGCTAAATCTAAATGTTAAATCTAAATATTAAATCTAAATCTAAATGTTAAATCTAAATGCTAAATCTAAATGTTAAATCTAAATGCTAAATCTAAATCTAAATGTTAAATCTAAATGCTAAATCTAAATGTTAAATGTTAAATCTAAATGTTCTGGGTGAAACTAAATATTTAGCTATTATGCAAATTCACACTGCCAGTCACCGGAAGTACCAAAATAAAAGCTTGAGATGGTCAGACTGTGTTTATAGAATCAAATACCGAATTATAACCAACTTATCGGGGGAAATGAACACTTGAACATACATTAGCGTGATAATAACTACCTAAAATAACAAAAAAAAATGTTTGGAGAAGTTTTATTTGACGTGTACTTTGAGTTGTTAGTGTCCCTTCGGAGGGAATCACCTTGTTGTTTACAAATACTTCCGGGTAGAAAACCAACAGAGTTTAGCTACATATATATATATGAATATCTCACATTTTTCACATCACTATATCACTGTTTAGACTAATCTGATGTTGGTAAAGTCTATAAACACAATGATTGAACAAACATTACTATTTCTGTGTGCACGTTTTGTAAATAATAACATGGTTATCATAGATTAGGTAGGCTAACCGTTAGTTATTAGCCCCATTAGCGGTGTTTGTAATGACTCATTAACTCTAAACGGTCCGTGAAAAAAATATTTTTTTCCAGCGGATATCTTAGTTACAACATTATTGAATTAGCAAAGCAGTTTTGTGTTGCTATGTGTGGTATTTATTCAGTTTTGGGAAATCATGATGTCTAGAAAGCATCAGTGGCTGCAGCTGACAGGGACAGCTAACAGCAGCAGCAAAGCTAACATCAGGACGTCATCTGTTAAAAGCCTCCCGTTGTCGGATACAACATGAAACTACTCCAGTTAGCTCAATCATGTTGTAACTAAGATATCCGCTGGAAAAAAAAAATTTTTTTCACGGACCGTTTAGAGTTAATGAGTCATTACAGACACCACATCCAAGCTCGCTGCTAATATGTGGATCTTCATTCTGAGCACCACATTATGGAAATGATTTTCTTTTGCTCGCTTTGCATAACTGTAACTTTGAAGGCTTACAACTGTCTTACTTCTTGTAGTTCAATACCAGTACAATATTTACTGCTAGTGACTTGTACATGCAACAGTCTGCATACAGAATGCAATTCACTATTTGGTGCAAGATTAAAAGCCACCATAAAAAATGTGCTAAAGGCAATCTTTTACAGTCTAAATGTAATTTTTCTTGTAAAATCCCAAAATGGAAAAAACATTAATGAAAGACTTAAAAAAACAACTTAAATATACATTAACTTTTCAATCAAAATAAATTACGATCATCTCAAAATAATAAAAACAGCAGATTTTTGATATCAATAAATGAACGACACTAAATCCTGCAGATTTACATTGACCCAAATTACCTACAGTTCTGTATCACCACCCCTAGATTACATACATTAGATAGCCTATATGTTTTTGTTTTTTGTTTTGTTTTGTTTTGTTTTGTATGTGTGTGTGTGTGTGTATGTGTGTGCACAAGTTGCTCAAACAAATTGCCTTTCATGGGAATAATAAAGTCTGTATCTATAGATGTCATTTAACTGCCATAATTAAATGTAAATGAAAGCATCTAACTGGATTATTTTAATATTGCCTGTACCTTTAATACAGGCTGAGTTACGGCCGGGCTCCACCGGCTGCAAACGTAAGCGTCACGTCAGCGTAGCGTCGCGGCATATTCATTTGGGCTCCACTGACGCCGTACTGAAGCGACACGTAGCGAAGCCAGCAGGATTGTTTACCGTTTGCTGAGCCGAGAGGCTGCATGTAGGCTGCATGAAATGGGTAAGTTAAAGCATTTTCAAGTTATTACATCCATCTTCTAGATATCTCTTTGAAGGTTTGATTGAAAAAAAGATTACACAGTGATAAAAAAACAAATACTCACCTGTTACTCCCATTACAGAACCTATCTCTCTCCATATTGCATCCTTTTTGAGGTTGTCCTTGTAAAATTTGTTGGAGGTGTCATATAACTCAATGGTGTTTTTCAACTTCGAGAATCAGTTTCTCCTCGTCCATTTTGTCAGCTCCACTGAAGATGTCCGTGTACTTGACCCTACCCCCAACGACAAGCAGGTAGGAACCACCCACTCCGTTCCTACCCAGCAACAAGCAGGTAGCAAACTCCACACACCTCGCATCAGTACTTTTCCACCCCTTGGATCGGCTTCATTGCCTGCATAGGCCTATTGACTTTTTTATTTTATTTTTTTTATGCAGGGTTCCATACTATAGAATACAATAAACAATTTCAACTGTATTAAAATACATAGTTTAAACAGTAGGATCACAGATAAACATGAGTAAATGCATGAAAAAAATTCATCACATATCACCTCTGATAATGGTTTATTCATTGAAAAACACATTGTGCTCATTTAGCACACTATTTAATGTAGTTTTTATCTGCTGGAGGGTCGCGTAGGGGAGCGTAGCGTGACAAAAATAGAAGAGCCGCGTAAAATAGAGAGTTGCCGGTGGAGCCACTGTAATTGATTAACAGGGGGGCGCGCTGCTACGGGACTCACGCTGCAGACGTGTCACGCTGCTGACGTGCCCGGTGGAGCCCGGCCGTAAGGCTACTTTTAACTGTCCAGCATCCAGTACAAACAGTTAGGCTGTTTTTGTTTCATAATAATCATTATGTGGAAAAATAATTTGTTTGAATTTCTGTCATTAAAAATATTTCGTTTTTTTTTCTTAATGGTAAAAAAGAACAAGAGAGAGAAATTCCCACAGACTCCCTGCAATGATGCTAACTGGCACGTGCTGCTCGCCTTCTTCACTAGGACAGGGAGGGCTGCTGCTGACTCATTTGTTGTTGAGTCATGTAAAAGGGGCAGGGACAACTGATTTAATATGAATATCTTGCTAAACATTTACCTGCACTGATTAAATGGTTAAAAAGGAGTGAAATGTAGGCTAACACTAGTCTGTAGCTAGCTTATTTCTCTATGGACATTAAGCTAACAGGTTCATTTCTACCACTCACAGGCTATAGGCTACCCACCTTTCTTGGAGAAACACTGGCTCACATATTGACACCCTTTCTTTTGCCTCTCCTCTCTCTCCTTTCTCTCTTTCCTTTGTTCATTTTCTTTTAGTACTATGAAGCATGATGATGAATGTAGCACTCTAGCGCAACCGCTGACTGCTGCTAGGCACCGTCACCGTCAGTGCGTTAAGGCAGGACCAAACCATTTCATGCAGATACAGGGGTTGCTCAGTCAATATGGATGTTTACTTTGTGGTCAATAGGGATAATTAATGTTTACTACCAAAAACAAATAAAAACAAAGCGATCATTAATTTTATTACTTTAAAAAAGTAATAATTAAAAAAAAAAAAAATATATATATATATATATATATATATATATAGCTTAAATTTTTAATATTTCACATTATTCTACCAAATTTACATTTTACTAAATGAGTGACTGGGATTTTGTATTTGTATAATATTCAAAATACCTGGCACTTGACAAGTGAGTTCACCTCAGTGGTCATGAATCAGTTTCTGTCAGATTTTACTACATTAAGGGATCAGTGTGTGGGGTTTAAGGGGATATATTGGCAAAAAGGAACATAGTCTATTAAGTATGTGTTTTTGTGTGTATAATCACCTGGATATAAAAATCATTGTGTTTTCATTAGCTTATGTTGTAATGGCATGTTTTTACAGTAGCCCAGAATGGACAAACCAAACACCAGCTCTAGATAGGACCATTCACAAGTTTGTGTTTTTGTGCTTTCATGTTGGCCACCATAGTGAGCAGCCCCTCCACAATGAGCAGCATTGGAAAACGGTAATCAGTGTTGTAATCAGCATTACAGTAATTTATTACTTTTTAGTAGTAATAAAGTAATATAACATGTTACACACAGAATTTCAAAGAATATTATTATATTTACAATGTCATGTAAGCTGTTACCGCCCGAAATTAACTGTTCATTGTTTCATCAACACTGATCCATACCACTACACTTCCTCCAGTGCGCCACCAGAAAAAAAAACGTTCCCCTAAAGTTTCTGTGTCGTCATGTCATTCATTAAATGTTACCTTGTAGAGGAGTGCTGATGATCGTGTGTGTTATCATGTCCAGTGTGTTTACATTCATATACCTACACCCTATCCCATTCTGCTCTGGCAGTAACTGGGATAGGGAGCTGGCCTTTGGTTTTTCCTCATTGATGTGATTGACACATATAGGTGATGTTAGTATATGTTGGATATATTTCCGCTCACATCCCCTACAACTGCAGAGCAACGCCGGCACACAGCCCGTCCTTATGCATAACTCTCTCTGGTGCTGCTGTAGCTGACCGGCACATTGAGAACAGCAGGTGTGTCCTCCAGCTCCGGCGCTTGTTATAGTGACTGACTTGAATGCCATTCTGTTTGTTGTGCTAACCTCAATATTTGTTTATTGTGCTTCATAGCATAGACCCACAAATATTGATCCATATCTCATAATTATCAGACTTTAATTCTCTGCCTGCCCCTGTGTGTGTCCAAGACTATTCATTTATTTAAAAAAGGTTTGGGCTATTAAATTGCTCTCTATCATCACACTATTATTGATATAAGCAAGGATTTTTTTAATACAAAGTGGTGACCACTCTATGTGAATGCATGACTGGATCAGCACTGGATTTGAAATGAACTGTAATAAACTGGAGCTTCTGTGTTTTGATTACCTGCTGTGAAACAACATGACCATCATCCATTTAAAATGAACAGTAGTTCTTCTGAGCTCATTTTGAAAGTAAAGCAAAAGTAATGTAATTAGCTTATTAATCCACACAGAGAGTAATATTGTAATGTCACATAATACTTTTAAATTAAGGTAACTACTAATATGTGATATATTGCACTTTGAAAGTAACTTGCCCGACACTACTTGTAATATGAAACTGCTTTCAGTGTTTTTGCCAGTTTAAATCACCTGGCCTGTTTGTTTTGGAGAGACAAAGACGTGTGCAGATAATTCAGCTTTTGATAAAACCTCCTGAGTAAAGAACACTCAAGGATATTCTAACCTGGAGTAGTTTCAGCTGGTTGCAATCTGCAATTCTCAATGCTAGATTTTACTAAATCCTCCCAAATCTTACACACTGGATCTTTAAGCTAGTGATTAAATTTCTATCTCTACTACAGTCCTTTTACTGGCATTCACTCTGCCCACGTCCTTTAGCTTCATTCCAGACACATTTTTTTTTTTTTTTTTTTTTTTTTACCATGCAGACAGTGGGAAGGCAGAAGCTATTTGGTCACACATGTATTCCTTAACTCTTAAACACACCCTTGACCAGCACTACTGCAAATGAAAGCATTGCTGTTGGGACCCTGCCCAAAGCAAATTAAATAGCCTATAAACCAACTGAGGAATGAGGAATATTATAATTCAGCTTCTTAATAGGTAGGTGCACTAACTATATGAGCACACAAAAGGTCACCAGAACCTTCACGTGATCTTAAATCTCTACCCCACCTCAGGACACCACACACTGACCTTAATGTCAATACATTAACTGCTAACCATAATGAATGACTTTGTTAATGAGCTGCCTAAGCCTTACCGTCAATACCCAACATCTGTTCTATTAGTAACAGAGTCGATACATGACTCCTGTGACAATACGTCCCCACTAGTCTTTGCTTTTCTAATTTTCATGCTGTCCCGGTGAAAGTGAAAAGCTCCCAGGGTGCTCTCTGGACTGAACACGTTTCATGACAGTGGGGCAAATGAAACCCAGAAAATTGTGGCCTTTTTCTGCTGCATGTCAATCCAAAAATACTATTCCATTTTCCATTCCTGAAGCACTTCTTGTCAGGACAGGGTTTTTATTCATCCTTCGCCAAAAAATGAGACCACAATAGACTTCATTCACTGGGTAACCTTTTTTATTAAGGCACTTCCTTTGAGCTTTTCATTACTGGCTATGAGACAGGTTCCCTTCTCTTTCCATTTCCACGCCTTCAACAGCTCCGTTTTCATTTTTTTAGTGTCCATTCCTGCCTTACTCCAGCTCCTTCGCTCTCAGTGTTCTTCCCCATCCATGCTTCTCTTCCATCCATCATGCCTCTTGTCTCAGGCTGGGGCTGGCTCAGCAGATGCCTCTTTAAATTCCTTTGGTAATGAAACGCCGACACAGACATCTGCAGATCAACTCGCTCATGTGTGCATGTGTGCTTCTGGGCAGTTAGGAATGGGCCTAATTGTATGCATAGCACTAAGTGTTGCTGCGTCATATTTGTGGGTGTAACAATGTAATAATGGACAGTCAGAGAAGAGCAATGTTTACTTTCATTTTCACTTCCAAAAAAGTGCGTCAGATAATTCCTATCTGATGGCTCGTATGGTCAAAGAAGCCAGTGATTAAAATGCAATCATAAAAGCAAGGTCAGGGTGACTTCACAGTATATTATTAACAAAAAGCAGTACACCTAGGTGGTAAAATGATCTGTAAACCTGGTGTATTCAAACATTGTTGACTGACATCAACATGGTAATTTAACAAAAATTAAACTGCACTCTGAACTTGAAAAAACAATCAGTAGAGAAAAGGGAGACATATGGTGTTGCTCCAGACAGGAAGCATTTGTATCACCAATATTATAACATTTCATTGAAATTTGCAACACAAATTTTAGAGGCAGTATAACAGCATGACACAAACTGTGTTGGCACTGGTAGGAGGGAATTGCCAAGGTTGAAAATGTTTCAGCTTTAGTGAAAAATGAGCACTTATTCCACCAAGTCAACAAAATATGGATAAGAAAAGAAAAAATGGACACTGGAGTGAAATAACAAACAACTGGAGTTGCTGGGAAGGTTTAAGATAAGACCAAGAGTCTAAAGTGTCACATATCTCACCGCCACACTCTTGACGCAATGCCATTGTTTCAATGGCTCATGACTGTGAAGCCCCCATAGCTCGAAAAATGTCTCTTTGGATGGAAAGGCCATTTTTCCAACAGCCCAGTATCCTGAACACAAACGGGTATTGCGCTGAAGGCATGACCGGCCCTACACTGGCTCTGACTGGCTTGACCTGATATTCTTATCCTAACTCTGACCAGTCCCACTCCCTATGCTGAAACCAAACAAACCCAACCAACCAAGGCAACGAGTATTAGCCAAGCAAAGGCAGCGTAGGGAAGGTCATGTCTTTGCCATAGTCAATGGTTTGATGACACCATTCTGCATAATTTTTTTGGGTGTTTCGGGGGGATGATATCAGACAATTAGGCTTTTGGACTATTGAAAGCTAGCTAAGGCTAACATCTGTACAAGCAATATATTGGCTGTTTGAGGGCATACCACTGACTGTACAAAATCAATGGACACAATGACATAACCCATTGGTTTGTAAACTCAAGTTTTAAAGCCTTGACTTTGTTAATTTGCCTGTTGCCATCGTGGATTTTCAGAGCCAGAAGTGAGCAAATTTGGACGAGAGGGTGGAGCTTATTCATAATCTGTGGTGACATCTCACAGACAGCCTGTCGGTCAAAGTGGCCATGTCCTTAATTATGCGTAACTTTGAGCCTTAATAAATTTTAAACAGGCGAGTTATATCGAAATTCACTCCCCTTACAGTTGCTGTAAACATGTTTATTTCTGATGTAAAGTTAGGTATTTTAACATGGGGGTCTATGGGGATTGACTTGCTCTTGGAGCCAGCCTCAAGTGGCCATTCAAGGAACTACAGTTTTTGGCAATTTCGTGTTGGCTTCATTTTTCAGACTTCGAGGTTGCCACTTGGTGAATACTGGCCCCTTCTTATCCCAAAGTTGTAAAATACCGCCACTTTGTCAGGGATTTTGGCGTTGGACACATGATGCTAAAGTCACCTTTGGCGGCAGTTTGATACTTGGCTTGATGGCATCAGGCTGAAATACTGCCTGTAACGACGTAATATAAGGAGCAGGACAGTCTGCATAGTGCAAGTGGGAGGGGTGATGGATGTGTCGAACAAACCCAGGACTTTCACTTCCCATATGAATGTAGAGCCAAACCATGATGTCTTTTTCTGAACCTAAATACATGCTTTTGTTGACATCCCAGCATTGGTGGCGGCATCCCACAACATCAATAGCAAATGCAAAAGATACCTAGCATGTAATATGTAGTCATGAAAGTGGCAACATGTGACAACTTAGGATGAGAACAGATTGGGGATACACAGACTTCAAAAACAGAAAATACTTGAAGACAAAATTTTCCCGCTTTTAAAAACACCTTCAAACACAAAAACCTGAGACACAACACAAAACAGCCACAGACTCTGAACAGCAACCCACTAGTTTTCTAGTTAATTTCTGTCAGTTTGAAGTGAGAACATGTGTTGCATTTAGCAGGTGAGACAGGCTTACTGAAGAACTGAAGGCAGAGCTTTGTTTGTGGGTGCTCTTACCTTGTTACTGAATAATATTTTTTTATTTTATTTATTTATTTATTAAAAGGATCCCCATTAGCTGCCACGTAGGTGACGAGCTAGTCTTCCTGGGGTCCAAAACAGATAAAAAACACAACATATATAACATTATCAAAAATGCATGTACATTCATGGATTACATTACATATATATTAGCAGATCATTATACATTATATATGATTAAAAATTAGCATACAGTAGGTTAGACAGTTTACATACCATACATACACTATTACATACCGTACCAGACTATTGCTCAGCTGTTTAAGTAATGTGTTCTTAGATGGTACTTACAACTTACAACGTATTATTTGACTGACGAATATTAGGGCAACTGTTCCAATAGTATATATATACTATTATATATACTACTACAATAATATAATCTGTAATATTGTTCATGAACACAGTATGAAAAGTGTCATAAATGTCTACTAAATCATTAGAAAATTGGAGCAGTAGTTCACAGTTTATGGTTTTAACCCCAGTATGTATCATATCTTTTATCTCTTATCTGGAATAAGAACACATTTGGTACAGTTCAGTAACATACAATGAGATGAAAATGCTGTAGTACTTAAAATACCACATTCCAACATGTTACATCTGGTATTACTTTCACATATTCATAGCTTGCAATTTCTCTCATGGCATATCCAACATCATTAGTACTCATTTATCAAATCATGTAATAGGAACATACTTTCTTTTGTATCTACTCAACAGTGACTTTGGGATATTTCTCTCATATGATATCCATGTAATATTACAGCAACTTTCAGTCTGTGCATTCTGTCGAGTCTCTCCAGATAACAGGGGAGAGATTTGTCTGCCAGTCACAGCTGCTGCTGCCAAAGCTGAACAGAGTAAGCAGAATATTCATAAAACACCCACACCAGGATCAACACGCTCAGGCCGGTGTTGGCCTTCACTACCAGTTTACCACAGAGAAACAAGAGGCCGTGCAAGGCAGTAATCCACGCAGTAACCTGCCAAACAGCAGCAACATCAACATCACTTCCAAGGAGAGCTCACGCCATTGGTCATTGGTCTTTTTTTTATGTAAAACCAGCGACAGAAAATACCATCATCACTGTCAATAATGTGACAACAGTATGAAGAACATCACAGTGTTGCTGCTTCCTTTACACAGAGCTGAGAGCAGTTTTCAGCCACAAATCAACCACACTTTACTCGTCTTTCTATTACTGTTACTCTCACAATCAGAAAAACATGCAGACAAATATTTTTTAACATAGATATGTGTGTTTCTCAAGGATCCCTGGTTCACATTCAAGATAATGAATTATTTAGTTCACTCCAAGCAAACTAAATAAAACTTAACCCTATGGGCCCGAATGAAGCATAGTGCATTCAAATTCACACTCGTTCTTCTATGTGGATTTTCTCCACAACCATGCGTCATAGCGAGAAGCCACGCATATCCTGTGAAACAGTGGAACTGTAGCTTTCCGACAAGCCGATTGTTGGAGATATCAGCCGTAGAGATATCTGCCTTCTCTCCAATATAATGGAACAAGATGACACTCAGCTTGTGGTGCTCAAAGTGCCAAAGAGATATATTTGAAAACTCAACAGCAATGTCTCTTTCCAGAAATCATGACCTGGTTACTCAAGATAATCCACAGACCTTGTTGTGAGAAGTTTCACATAGGAACTATTTTCTTTCTACCAAACTACACCCACCAATGGAATCACCACACAGATGGAAGTATAGATCTACTGTTAGCTCGCCTAGCACTGCTGAGCTAGCTAAAGTTACAGCTCAGTTGAGGAGGATGCCGTTACTGTACATCTCACCCTGTCACGTGCAAGAGCCTGCCGTATATGAGTAGATGCACGCTTCCTTTTGCACACAGTTCGTGGGTGTAGTTTCACAGAAAGAAAATAGTTCGTAAAATGCTCACAACAAGGTCTGTAGATTATCTTGAGTTTCTAAAAAGAGACATTGCCATTTAGTTTTTCAAATTGAGCACCACAGGCTAAGTGCAATCTAGTTCCATTATATTCTACAGAAGGCGAATATCTATGGCTGATATCTCCAACACTCTAACTCACACCAAAACAATCTAGATTTATAAATAGAACTACAAATGAGAAAACAAATATGTATTTGTTATTAATATGGATTTTCGGGTGAACTGTCCTTTAAAAGACCACCAGTCCACCAACACAGCAAAGCAAAACAAGGTCAGGGAGTCCAGACAGTCAGCAGTGTAGGAACAATACAATGCACCTCAACAGAGAAGAAGAAGATATATCTTATTATTGCCCGAAGGGAAATTTAATTTTTTTTTTCCTCTGTTGTCATATACACACAGACCCGAAATACACACACATGCACAAACAGGACCTATACATGCATTGAATGGAGAGATGTCAGAGCGAGGGGGCTGCCCATGGACAGGCCCCCTGAGCAGTTGGGGGTTTGGTGTCTTGCTCAGGAGCACTTTAGCGGTGCCCAGGAGGTGAACTTGTCCAGCTCCCAGTCCATGCTCCATATTTGGTCCAGGAACCAGCAACCCTTTGGTTCCCAACCCAAGTCCCTATGGACTGAGCTGCTGCCTGCCGTGATAGAGGCAAATGACAGATGCACAGCCCACTGCGTTAAATCTCCTGCCTTACTGAATGCAGTGTGGGTCCTAGGTCGACGGTTTTCCTGCCTCCCCCTTAAAACCTGCTAACAAAACACAGTCTATGTTTGGCTTGAAAACCACAGTTACCAGCTCAAATAATTAGAAAGTCTGGACCAAGGATTACACAACATTGTTTCGACTCCTCCAGGGTGGCGTGTTTTTGTCATTCCAGCTGGACTTTAAACATTTGCCCCTTCACAATCACATAATGTTTAACTGCTAATGTGACCTTGATAGCTTTTCTAAATGGTCACTTTTTGGATGGCTCAAATAATGTCCCCAGCCCTGCTGTTGTCTAACACTGGTCAGTTCACCATACGGTTTGTCGGGCAGGTTAAAGCAATCGCCCCTGGAGAACCACATAGTATTTAACTAACAATGTGACCCCAGTCTGTTGGCCATAAGGTTTTCAAAGCAGTTAGAGTTGTCACCTGTCACAGGACAGTGCCCCCGCTACGCCAGCATCTGTGCTTCTGACGCACACATACATACATTGTACATCCTCTCTCACACCTGGCCATAGATTCTCATTACTGCGTTGCAGAAGTCTATATTTAATGTATAGTCTTGCTTTCTACATTATGGTGGAGTTTCTAAAGGAAAATCTTGAATTCCATAATCGTGAAATGATGGTGCTGTCGGTTTAAGTTATGAGTTCTGAAGGGCAGTGAAGAAGTTTTCTTTGTAGAAAGTCTTCACCAAGGTTAATCCCTGAAGGAAAACAACTTTGTGAAAGGCATTATATTCATTGTGTCAGTTAATACGTGATTGTGTGTGTTTATTTTTTCCAGGGGTCAATCTACCAAGATAATGCATGCGTTCAAGATAGAGCCATGAAAACTATAATGGTCAATGAAGCCTGGAACAAATCATATCCACAGTGTGTCCATGACCTTGATGAGCCTTGAGATAGTCTTCACTGACTGTAGGGCTTCAACTTAATACGTTTTAGTGCTGGAGACACACCATCCTATATCAGTCAATTGACAATAAGGGCCTCAAATGCAATGCAGGCTTTACATTTACAATTTTGTAGTGCTCATGCAGTTACTTATGTGATATGTTGGTGATATATGGTGTTGCATGGTGTTAATCAGTCTTGTTTTAATAGTTTTGGTTTTCATGTTGCATTTACAGCAAATGCAAAGGGAACGTTTCACGTGGAGAGATTATCCAAAGTCAATGCAAAGACACGAATAGACACATTTTCGTGGTGGGCGAGGCAAATTAACTTTGCATGTTTGCGTCATTTGCGTAGTGTCATTTGCAAGTTTGCATGACGCTGTGTCACGAAAGCCTATCAGCCTAATCTATCAGATCTAGTTGAGATTCTCCTGATGTTATTGAGAATCAGAAATGGAGGAAATGGAGGACAAAGTTAATTTCAATACTGTGCAGAGACTAAACAAAATCAGAGAGGGCTCAGAGATTAGGAAGTGAAGCCATAGGACTCCATGGACTGCAGCTGTGAAAATATGTATTTGTATCTTATGTTAGCTACTTTGTTGAATTGCTTCTTAGCAAAATGCTAGTTTAAGCTGGTCTTTTATTGTTGAATCTAATCAACAGAAGGGGCTCTAGTTTCCCGGCGCAGTGCAGGGTTGCGAACCCCGCACAGAGCTAGTTTCAAGCAGCGCAACCCGAGGCGCGCTCAGTTTGGTAGTTTGGCAGATCCAGGTGCGCTGAGATGGGTGTGGCGGCGCAGCAGGGGGAGGTGTCGACAGATCCAGCTTGGCGCAGTGACAGTTTCGTGCCAAAAGGCTTCGCCGAAGGTGCGCTAAAAGCTCGCCATCTGAAACCAGGTCTACTGTCAGCACAGGGGGAGCACAGCTGGTGTAAGCCGAAGTTTGGCTGAACGGCGGACAGTGCGCACATGTCACCAAAACCTCACAGGCAGGTTTCCAGAATGTCAGGCACATTAACAATGCAATTAATAGCCACAAAACCGCTATTCAATGCAACTATTTGCAATCAGCACATAAATGTATCTCTATATCGACTGTCCCGTCACATCTGATGTCAGATCAAAGGGGACTGGCACCGTTTGGCACCGTTTGGCACGCGTAATGAAAACCCAACCTGATTTGATTAACACAGCTGCAAACTAATGAGTTCACATCCCTCTCAGCCAACCACAAACAGCCACAGCATCAGATAGGGAGTATATATTCAGCCAACCTGATCTCACAGAAATACGTGGAATGACCACGACCTCTTAACACCGCATTCTGTGGTGGCAGCACGTAATGGGTTGAAATTACGTGCTGCCACCACGAAAACAATGCCAATGTAAAGTCAATTAGGGTCCTCCCCCGTGGTGGACACACGGATTCCCTGATTCAATCACGTCACGTCAACCTCGTTTTCCTCAATGATATCTTTAACATTCCTGTATACACACAAAAACGCGGAAGTGTTCTTGATAACTCAACAATATGACAGGTTAATGTCAAGGCCATAAAATAAAATAAATGTATTTTGCCAGCTTTTGATAGCGTAGGGCTTTAAGAGCATTGTGCTGTGGGCGGATGGGGCGTGTTCCACTACTATTTTGTAGCTGCTGTCCGCCGTCTGTGGGCTTCATTCCATTTCAGATTGCCATCCGTCTGCCGTAACTGAATCCAAACGCCAGTAATAAATAAATAAATAAGAAGATAAAAATAAGGCTGAGCACGGAAGAACCAGAGAGGAAACACCATCACATGGAGCCTTCTGCCCCTGGCAACCCGGCCACCCTCCACTCCACCAGGGGAGAGTGGACCCCAAGCCAGCGCCACAGAACCAGTGGCTGCCCCGCTGGTTATACGTCCAACCGTGGCAGCTGTCACACAAACCGCTGCTGAAAATTATACATTTTGATACAGGTAGGCTATATACATATTGCAAAACTCTGTAAAAGTACACCAAAGCATATTTTCGTTTCCAAATATTTATTTGAAAACGAAACCATTCATACGGTCAATATAAAACATTTTGTTAGTAATAAAAAACAAATGTAATCTCAATGTGACCACGCCAGCCGGCGGGACTGCGGCTGAACCACTTCCAATGTTCATTCATTCATTCATTCATTCATTCATTCATTCATTCAATCGCCTGTTCAATGTGTGTGTGTGTGTGTGTGTGTGTGTGTGTCAGAGAGGAGTATCAGTAAAAAAAAGTAATTATTTCTGTGTTTATTTCTTTTATTCTTCCGTTTTTTTAATTAAAATGCGTAATATAGCCAACAATATTATAGACCAAATGTTAATCTAATTATTATTGTAGAATGTATTTAGCAAATCACCACTCTCAAATGGAGACAGCAGCAAAAAAAAAAAATAAGGCATTATATAAAGCCGACAAATAGTGTTAATTAATTGACGTGAGACACTGAAGAGGTTGTCTCCTATAGTCTGTAATTTTTTGTTTTTTTTATCATAACTTCTCGGAAATTACTCAAAAGTAGAACATGCTATTATTGTATTTACTTTTAGGTAAATACAATAATAGGCTAAATAGTATCTAAGCAATAATAAAGTGTCTAAAAAATAATAAATATTATCTAAGTTATCTATTAGGCTACCATTCCACTCTGCAAATAGATTTTAACATTTCAATATGATTTTAATATTATTTTTGCTTATTTCATTATTGTTATTATTGGTTTTACTTTTTAGTAGTATTGTATTGTCTGAGGATGACTCATGTTAGTAATTATCTACAGTAAAAAAAGATAAAAACAAGCAAAGAAACAAACAAAACTCATTTTATACACGGGGCCTTCAAAGTGCTCTCTGAAACTACACCTGGCATGGCTTGTGTCCAAAAAATGAAAAAATCTAAACTTTGTCGTAGAGCTAAACCAAATACATCATTGGAAAGGTCTCAACCTGGAGAGTAACATATGTCAGTATGAAGATTCTACATGGCTCCTGCTTTCAGCCATTGACCTTTGAACCTTGACCTCAGTGCATGTTTGAGGGTTTATAACTCAGCAACGAAAGGGGGTACAGACATGGGACCAACTGTTATAGAGAGCTCTTGACCTCAGCTATCATGTGAGTGTAGTCAACAACTGAGGGTGCTGTCAGATATGGATAAAATATGGATAAAATTAATTTTCACCCATTTAGAAATTAGATATTTAAAATCTGATTTCACAAATGTGTTTACCATCCCTTAAAGTCCACAGTGTACTCTCAATTCAGTATTTACAACTTCCAAATCTGGGAAAAACACTTAGATTTTTAAAAAACTACAATTCCCTGGGACCGCGGCATGCAGTTTGATACATATCAGCAACATAGTTGTAGTTCTTCTATATATATATATATATATATATATATATATACATATATATATATATATATATATATATATATATATATATATATACACACACACACACACAGTATATATATACTTTATATACTCTGTGTGTGTGTGTGTGTACATATATATATATATACAGTACAGGCCAAAAGTTTGGACACACCTTCTCATTCAATGCGTTTTCTTTATTTTCATGACTATTTACATTGTAGATTCTCACTGAAGGCATCAAAACTATGAATGAACACATGTGGAATTATGTACTTAACAAAAAAAGGTGAAATAACTGAAAACATGTTTTATATTCTAGTTTCTTCAAAATAGCCACCCTTTGCTCTGATTACTGCTTTGCACACTCTTGGCATTCTCTCCATGAGCTTCAAGAGGTAGTCACCTGAAATGGTTTTCCAACAGTCTTGAAGGAGTTCCCAGAGGTGTTTAGCACTTGTTGGCCCCTTTGCCTTCACTCTGCGGTCCAGCTCACCCCAAACCATCTCGATTAGGTTCAGGTCCGGTGACTGTGGAGGCCAGGTCATCTGCCGCAGCACTCCATCACTCTCCTTCTTGGTCAAATAGCCCTTACACAGCCTGGAGGTGTGTTTGGGGTCATTGTCCTGTTGAAAAATAAATGATTGTCCAACTAAACGCAAACCGGATGGGATGGCATGTCGCTGCAGGATGCTGTGGTAGCCATGCTGGTTCAGTGTGCCTTCAATTTTGAATAAATCCCCAACAGTGTCACCAGCAAAACACCCCCACACCATCACACCTCCTCCTCCATGCTTCACAGTGGGAACCAGGCATGTGGAATCCATCCGTTCACCTTTTCTGCGTCTCACAAAGACACGGCGGTTGGAACCAAAGATCTCAAATTTGGACTCATCAGACCAAAGCACAGATTTCCACTGGTCTAATGTCCATTCCTTGTGTTTCTTGGCCCAAACAAATCTCTTCTGCTTGTTGCCTCTCCTTAGCAGTGGTTTCCTAGCAGCTATTTGACCATGAAGGCCTGATTCGTGCAGTCTCCTCTTAACAGTTGTTCTAGAGATGGGTCTGCTGCTAGAACTCTGTGTGGCATTCATCTGGTCTCTGATCTGAGCTGCTGTTAACTTGCGATTTCTGAGGCTGGTGACTTGGATGAACTTATCCTCAGAAGCAGAGGTGACTCTTGGTCTTCCTTTCCTGGGTCGGTCCTCATGTGTGCCAGTTTCGTTGTAGCAGTAATCAGAGCAAAGGGTGGCTATTTTGAAGAAACTAGAATGTAAAACATGTTTGCAGTTATTTCACCTTTTTTTGTTAAGTACATAACTCCACATGTGTTCATTCATAGTTTTGATGCCTTCAGTGAGAATCTACAATGTAAATAGTCATGAAAATAAAGAAAACGCATTGAATGAGAAGGTGTGTCCAAACTTTTGGCCTGTACTGTATATATATATATATACAGTACAGGCCAAAAGTTTGGCCTCATTCAATGCATTGGAAAATGCATTGAATGAGAAGGTGTGTCCAAACTTTTGGCCTGTACTGTATATATACACACACACACACACACACAGTATATATATACTGTATATACTGTATAAACATACTGTATAAACACAATATACACAATACAAAACACAGTATAGCATATTAATACATTTATTAATATATTTTAATGAAGAAAAGCTTGATTGTTGATTGAGTTTATTTCACACCCTTAAAACACACTCACTCTCTTTTATACCCACAGCCATCAGACTTCATAATTCTTTGTTAAATAGATGATCTTACAGACTTCTTTGAAATTTCCTTTGGGGATTAATAAAGTACTTCTTATTCTTATTACACTGACTGCTGTGATCCCTCAAAAGTAGTAAAAAAACATTTTCAATATTTACATAAACACTGAAATTAATTTTGGTATTTTTTGCAGCACAGCTGGTGGAAAAGTGAATATGTGCACAAAGGTGTGCTATATATAATATGCTATACTATGTTTTGTATTGTGTATATTGTGTTTATACAGTATGTTTATATGGTATACTGTATATATACTGTATGTATATATATACATATATATATATATATATATATATATATATATATATGTATGTATATCGCACTTGTGACCTAAATAACATGCTGTTGCTATCTGCAGAAAGTATTAAAGCATGAAATCCCGCATTTTTAATGTAAGAAAGCATCCTGTATCATAACTACACATGTGCCGTTTGTAACAAACCAAACCTTGTGAAAATCAGTTGAAAATTCAATGAGTTATTCTATTTTACTTGTGCATACAGCTCCTTCCTCAATAGAAGTGAATGCACTGTGGAGGCGAAGCGAGACCCATCCAAGATGGCGGCCGGCTAGGACGTCGGCTCCAATAGGCAGTGGCAGTCAATGCGGCGTCTATGTATATATGTCTATGGGCGGAACCCCTTAAACAGACCGAGGCAGCCTTCCGCAATGGGAGGGGCTGTTGAAGACTTGTGGGAGGAGCCGTTGATGACGCCACATGTGCGACCCACTGGCGGTGGATAAACAGGAAACAGCTGATAGCAGGAATGAGCAGCTAGTAGCAAGAGGGAATTGCAAACCTGGCAGACACTGTAAAGATGAGCAGTTGAGGAGACAAGGAATTGCACGCCCTCCTTGTCCTCGCAAACGAAGAGGCCGTTAACCGTCAGATGACGGGAACAGTGAAGAATGGGCCAACTTACGAGAGAATTGCCACCTGGGTCATAGGAAGAATGGATATCGTGTGGCCCTCAGGTCAAACTACCGCTCTGGTCCTTTTAACAACTACTTTTTTGACAAGCATAGTTTTCATCTGAAGCAGGCAGCAAAAAAATCTCTAAAATCCCACTGTACACTATACTTCCAGCAGCAAACAGCAGACAGACACAGTTCTAGTGAACATGGTGGAGAATTTAGCAACTAAAGAGTCAGATATTTTGTCAGGAGTCTGTGGAGACGACAACAGAGCTGAAAGAGAGTGAACAATGGAGGGAAAAACGATTCCAAATGAATGCTAATGCTGCTCTGTGTCTGCTAGATGTGTTTCTGCTGCCTCTAAGTGGCCAAAAAAATCAGTTAATGCAGGTTTAACATAGTTTCAAACGATTGTTGTTACTGTAGTTATGCACACGGAGATATTCTATGTCATGACAGATTATTTTCTACATCAATATTTTCCCTCTGTGGTTGAAATAGTCAGTCTCAGCTGTAGTCTTTTGTTTTTTTTTTCTGCACTCATGTTCTCTGTCTTGTTGGTAGCAGATAACCCAGGGTCTCCTGCTGAGTGAAATGTGATAACTGGGAACTGTGAGTACAAAAATAGAAATTGGGTTGCATGAAAATGAATGAATAAATAAAACAATTGTTCCCTAATAGCATTAAACAAGTAACCGTGGTAATCGCCATCCCAAAACGAGTCGGCAGTAAATTTTATATCAAAGGCAGAGAGTGTGTGCATGTGATGTCTGTGTGTTTGCAGCAGTGGTTGGTAATTCTTTTCACTCTCCATCAACTACTCCCCCGTCATCTCTCCCTCACACACACACACACACACACACACCCTCCCCAGCTGCCACTCAGCAGATGTCTGCTGACTCTGTTTGATGTGAGAGAGAGCAGCCGACTGTCTCCATATCCGCTTTAGTTGATACTGAAGTCATTTTCGCATTATTATGCTTCTAATACTGAGTGGGTGTGCTTGTGTGTGTGTGTGTGTGTGTGTGTGTGTGTGTGTGTGTGTGGGCGGCAGCACCTGCTGTTTTTGCCCACGCTTTTAACTGTCATTTACTGTGGAGTGTTGTTGAAGCGAGCAAAACCTGGCTCTGATAAAGTGGCTGTGATCAGCAGCTCCTCACATCTGCACTCAGAGAAGGGAAACGGAATGAAGAAAGCACAGTGACTCGTTTACTGTCTGTGTGATTCTGATGTGCAGAAAACAAATCACTTACTATTCAATATCATTGCCCAACCTCGCTCACTTAACTCATGCCTTTGATTATTTTAAGGGTGAAATACAACTTAAAACAGTACTCCATTATATGATTACGATAACCTCGGACAGCTCAATAAATAACTGTGAAGGAAGAACTCAAAATCTGAAACAAGACCAACGCATGATCCTACTGAAGCACCCTGCAGTGAAAAACAAAACGTTGTTGATATGATGACATAGATGGATTTGGATTAGTATATTGGCTCTAAGGGGTTAGAAGTTCAAGCTGCATTTGTTAAGTGAGTCAATAAACACCATACGGTGCCGTAACCTAATCTATATGAGTTCAATATGAGCTCTTTAACCCTCAACTTGCCCTTCACGGGGTCAAACCAGCAGAGCGGTGCGTCCCCATATAGGGTTTTTGTTAATTACTTACAGTGGTATTTCACCACTGGTCTGATTATGTTGTATAAAGATGCAAATAATTTGGTTATCGGTTCTACACGACCAGAGAAAACAGAGAAAAAGGGGCTGTGGTGTTCACTTTAGCTCAAGAGGTAAAAAACCTACAATTACCAGAATGCACAGCATTGTGTCAGACCAATAAAAACTCCCACTGGTAGGTGGCCTAATGCAAACATGTCCATTTGATACAATGGCAGTTGGCTGGTGACAAACAGTCTCATATTGAGACATGCTTTTAAAAACAAAAAACAAAAACACAACAGCGTAACAGAATCTTGGTGTAAATTTGGTCAGCGCTACTGCGTTTTACAGTTGGATCTCCATTTTTGTAGCTTCCGTTTACACTATACGGGAAACAGTTCTCAAAGTCTCCCTAATACAGCTCAGCAGGGCATGACACTATGTTAACGACATTTTAGGGAAGAAATAGGCAGTGTAATTATGTACTCTTGGTTTACATTCCATCAGCACCAACCCGGTGTCATGCCGAAGTCGTAGAATACCAGCGCTTGGCCAGCATCAGAGTTAAACGTGACTGAACAACAATGTAAGTTAGAGGCAAAAAGTCCAAGTAGGGTTGATGGAATGGGTAGTGGATGGGTCTGAAAATCGCAGACTTTCAACCCGGCAGGCCGGTATTCACTTCCTGTATGATTGTAAAGCCAAACCCTGTTATTTTTCCCAAACCCAACCACATGCTTTTGTTGCCTAAACCTAATCATGTCCATGTGTTGGCCATTTGTAACCATGTGCATTTGTTGTAGAAGAAGAAAAAATGTCAATTTGTAGTTTTGTACTGACAGTTCACTGTGAAAGAGAGAAACTGTACATTTCCTGTGAAAATGGAAGTGTATTTTGCAAAGAGACAATGCATGCAACAGGCTGAAGCTGACACGGCGTCTTAGAACGTTTACAACCAATGCACCTAGGTCTCTTGCTCAAATGTGGACATGGAAAGTCCATGAATAAGCACTGACATGTAACAAGGCCAGACTGAGAATGTGTTGCTTAGTTTCAGCATTTGATCTGAGTTTGGTCTGAGTTTCAGAGAGAGAGAAGGGCACTTTCATCTCTTGATTGACTTCTATATTCTTTGTGTCCATGCGTGCAATACAAAAATGCGGAGGCACAGCCTCTAGTTAGAGCTGCAGCCCCAGAGCCAGGGAAATTGCTGGGAGGGAAGCAGGGAGATCCAGGCACTGGTTAGATGGAGAGAAATTAACCACAGCTCATTTACACATACAGTACTACCCATATTGTTATGACACAAAGCAGGTTGAAAATTGGTGAAATATCCCTTTAAAGAAAGGTGGAGTTTGTGAAGAGCCTCTGGTAAAGGAAAATGTTAGGATAGTTACCAACACAGCTTTGAAAGTTTTAGCTTGAGCTGGAAATACAGAGAGTGTGTTGTCGATTTGTCGGTCCACCTCTAAGAGAGAGATAAAAGAGAGTCAAAGGGGAAAGAGTCAGGGAGAGAAGGTGAGGAAGGGATGGATAAAAACAGGATGCTGACAGATATTGAACAGAAAACTGGGGGTATTGTTGGGGTTAAAGGGTCAGGTATGGGCCTTTGAAAAATAACTCATGGGTCTCTAACTTTAGTTGACAGTTTGAATGAAAGGGAGAGATGTGAAAAAATGGTTTGCCATGTCCCTTGCAACAGTAGAGTGTGATGCATTTAAGCTCTACAGCTCCCTTCTTGTGCCTCTTCTCTTGCCTTCCCTCCTCCCTCTAAATGTCTTTAATTTTGTCAAAATGTGTTTAATGCCTACTGACCACCCCACAGATCTATACCTATGAGTAAAGGTATGACATAAATGCGCAACCTTGTTTCATTCAGGACCAAAGTCAACAAGAAATGCAGTCCAGGTCCTAGATTTGGGATGGTATTTTCAGTTCCCCGTCTTTATATGTCGCTCTTGAATCAAGTGTCAAATATCATAAAGCACACAAACAACATCAGGACACTCAAAGAGGTTAACTTTGATTCTGTGATCAAGTTGTGTAAGAAATGAAGTTTCAAAACTAGGTTTGGGAACAACGGCCACGCCTCAATCACATCCCATCTCCACACAAAAGTATTTAAGCACACCTGATCCGTTCCCTTCTCCTTTGACTTGTCATATCCCTCCCCCCAAAATCCTTTATCTCTCCCATCGCTCTCTTCTGTCTGAATTGAGGAAGCACCGGGGACTCTATCCAAATCTGGGTTCATGAATAAATGGCTCCACAACTCAGTCTTGACTCTCCTGGTTCCTTCCCGGCTTTCTGCCTTTACCTGACACCATCATTACACTCCTCCATCCATCTGTCCTCGACCCTTCTTTCTCCCCTTATCCTTTTATCCCTCACCCTTCATCCCTCTATCCCTCATACATCCCTCTGCAATGATAAGCAATCCTTTGCAATAAACTATTTTAAATCCACATCTTTATTGGTGTCACTTTTGTCAGTGAAATTAACATTAGAGCTGAGACGATAAGTCAGTTTAGTCAATCAACAGAAAAATAATCAGCCACCATTTTGATAGCAGTGAAAGAATCCTGCATGTTCTCAGGTTCCCAACTTCTCAAATGGCGGAAGTACCTGCTTCTCTTTGTCATACATAATAACAAAGTGAATACATTTTGGTGCTTTTTGAGTTTTGGACTTTTGATCAGACGTCAAGAAGCGACCTTGAGCTCTGCAAACTTGTCATTGGCAGGATTCAGCATTTGTTGACATTTCATGAACTAAAAAATTAAACAAAAAGGAATTACATGTACCAATTATATGAACATAATCAAAAGTTGTGGCTCAAATAAACACATGCTGGTTGACTGAACTAAAACTAAAAACTAGGACCATTCTCTTTTCCTGTCTATGAACAACATTGGTGCATTGGTTACATTATATCACCTTAATTGAAGGTGCAACAATAGAATTTCATGGATTTGTCTTGAATATAACTGTTCAGTGTACAGTACTGTATGTGCACAGGTAAATACGATGTTTATGTAACACAGAAAACACAGGAAATGGACAGTTGTCGTTGTGGTATGAAAGTGCAGGTGGACGGTAAACATTAATGAATAAACAACTGAATAAATAAATGAACAAAAATAAAATAATAAATGAATGAATAAAATAAATTAGAACCAAAAAACAGCAACAAATCTATCTTCTACATTTTCCTACATGAAACATATATTATTTAATAATATGTAATTTAGCATTTTTGGACATTAAAGGTGCAATAAGCAAAATTCATCATTTCTAGATTGAAGGAATTAAAAAACTGCTATGTGAGGAACTAGAGGTGTAATTTCATCTGGAGTATAGCATGACCTCACACACCCTCTCTCTGTGTTGATCCCCAGCCCATTGTTTACAAGCTGGTCTGGCTGCGCGTTCATGTACGTTCATGTGAACCTGAAAACATGTTTTATATTCTAGTTTCTTCAAAATAGCCACCCTTTGCTCTGATTACTGCTTTGCACACTCTTGGCATTCTCTCCATGAGCTTCAAGAGGTAGTCACCTGAAATGGTTTTCCAACAGTCTTGAAGGAGTTCCCAGAGGTGTTTAGCACTTGTTGGCCCCTTTGCCTTCACTCTGCGGTCCAGCTCACCCCAAACCATCTGGATTGGGTTCAGGTCCGGTGACTGTGGAGGCCAGGTCATCTGCCGCAGCACTCCATCACTCTCCTTCTTGGTCAAATAGCCCTTACACAGCCTGGAGGTGTGTTTGGGGTCATTGTCCTGTTGAAAAATAAATGATCGTCCAACTAAACGCAAACCGGATGGGATGGCATGTCGCTGCAGGATGCTGTGGTAGCCATGCTGGTTCAGTGTGCCTTCAATTTTGAATAAATCCCCAACAGTGTCACCAGCAAAACACCCCCACACCATCACACCTCCTCCTCCATGCTTCACAGTGGGAACCAGGCATGTGGAATCCATCCGTTCACCTTTTCTGCGTCTCACAAAGACACGGCGGTTGGAACCAAAGATCTCAAATTTGGACTCATCAGACCAAAGCACAGATTTCCACTGGTCTAATGTCCATTCCTTGTGTTTCTTGGCCCAAACAAATCTCTTCTGCTTGTTGCCTCTCCTTAGCAGTGGTTTCCTAGCAGCTATTTGACCATGAAGGCCTGATTGGCGCAGTCTCCTCTTAACAGTTGTTCTAGAGATGGGTCTGCTGCTAGAACTCTGTGTGGCATTCATCTGGTCTCTGATCTGAGCTGCTGTTAACTTGCAATTTCTGAGGCTGGTGACTCGGATGAACTTATCCTCAGAAGCAGAGGTGACTCTTGGTCTTCCTTTCCTGGGTCGGTCCTCATGTGTGCCAGTTTCATTGTAGCGCTTGATGGTTTTTGCGACTCCACTTGGGGACACATTTAAAGTTTTTGCAATTTTCCGGACTGACTGACCTTCATTTCTTAAAGTAATGATGGCCACTCGTTTTTCTTTAGTTAGCTGATTGGTTCTTGCCATAATATGAATTTTAACAGTTGTCCAATAGGGCTGTCGGCTGTGTATTAACCTGACTTCTGCACAACACAACTGATGGTCCCAACCCCATTGATAAAGCAAGAAATTCCACTAATTAACCCTGATAAGGCACACCTGTGAAGTGGAAACCATTTCAGGTGACTACCTCTTGAAGCTCATGGAGAGAATGCCAAGAGTGTGCAAAGCAGTAATCAGAGCAAAGGGTGGCTATTTTGAAGAAACTAGAATATAAAACATGTTTTCAGTTATTTCAGCTTTTTTTGTTAAGTACATAACTCCACATGTATTCATTCATAGTTTTGATGCCTTCAGTGAGAATCTACAATGTAAATAGTCATGAAAATAAAGAAAACGCATTGAATGAGAAGGTGTGTCCAAACTTTTGGCCTGTACTGTATATATATATATATATACAAACACACACATATATATATATATATATATATATATATATATATATATATATTTATATATATATATATACATGTATGTATGCATGTATATATATATATATATATATATATATATAGTGTGTGTGTGTGTGTGTGTGTAGTACAGTAGGCCTACAATAAAAATACAAGACACAGTAAAAGGACAGACAGATACAAAAATAGCAAATATTTGCATATAAACTAAAACGCCAATGGTTCCAAAGCCTTGAGGTGAACCTAACCGTACTCACAGCAGGATTTGCAAGCGCTGAAATTAAGCTGTTTGGTGACTCAGATATCCTACACAATTACACTTTTTGGGGCTTCTGAGGCTTGCGCTTCCCTTCCTTCAGAACGGTACTCCATGCTGGGGAGAGGAGTTGGGGGCACGCCGTCACCCCCAGTGACTGCCGAGCAGGCTCCGCCGACCCCAGCGCTTCCCTCTCCTGCGATCCCGACGCAGCAGCACCAGCCCCACGGGCCCGGCCGGGCGATCCATGACCTCTCCAAGTCCGTCATCTGGTGATCCAGAGCCGCAGCCGTTCCCTGGTCTTCGATCATGCTTTCCTGTGTTTCCAACGCTTCTCTCAGAGTGGAAACTTCCTGGATATATAAATATATATATGTATAGGCTACTGTGCATTGTTTTTCGGCACCACCTTGTTCTCTATAGCTGATGTAAGATGAAATTGCTCCTGTGTGGGATCAATAAAGTTCTTATCTTAGCCATCTGAGAAGATCAAATACATTGTTTTTGGTGCCTAACTGTTTCCCAAGTATATTAGTGCGTGTGTGAATGAATAAATGAGAGGCATTAACGTAAATTTCTTTGAAGAAAGACGCTTTATGAAATTAAGTCCATTTACTTGTATTAGTTTACAGCGCAGCCTTGCCACATCCAATATGGCGGCAACGTTGACGCTCAGCGCTCGATGCGGCGTCTATGTATATATGTCTATGGCTGTAAATTCAACCTGATCTCACAGAAATACGTGAAATGACCACGACCTCTTAACACCGCATTCCGTGGTGGCAGCACGTAATGGGTTGAAATTACGTGCTGCCACCACGAAAACAATGCCAATGTAAAGTCAATTAGGGTCCTCTCCCGTGGTGGACACACAGATTCCCTGATTCAATCACGTCACATCAACCTCGTTTTCCTTAATGATATCTTTAACATTCCTGTATACACACAAAAACGCGGAAGTGTTCTTGATATTAAAACGGCAAATATATTCCTCTGTTATAATTTCCCACCAATAATAATAATAATGATAATAACGTGATAGTTCGGCTGTTCTAGATATTTGTTATAGCCTATTCAAATATTCAATCCCAAAAACGCCGTTTCTAGAGAACTTGCTAAAATATCTGAAATGAACCATCATGCCTACTTTTTCTGAACATATTACATCTAGGTGCAGTGTCATTACTAGTTCAGCTTTACTAGACATTTGATATACTCAGTAGATGTATCTTTTTACGACCCTGTTTTACAACAAGCCGCAAAAAACCTACCGTCCCAAAAACGCTGTTTTTAGAGTACTACGATTAGCCAATATCCTTGCTTTTTTTCTTAACATAGTCCATCTAGGTGCAGTGTAATAACTACTTTGGCTTTACTAGATATTAGATTTATTCAGTAGATCTATCTTTTTACAACCCTATTTTACATGCCGCAAACGAACCTACTGTCCCAAAAACGCCGTTTCTAGTGTATTAGCTAAAATATTGAAAATTAGCCGACATCTTTACTTTTTCTTACCATAGTTCATCTAGGTGGAGTGTAATAACTCGTTCGACTTTACTTGATATTAGATATATTCAGTAGATATATCTTTTTACAACCCTATTTAGAGCCCTACTTTGCAAATCAGAAGAACTACAACTATGTTGCTGAAATGTATCAAACTGCATGGCGCGGTCCCAGGAAATTGTAGTTTTTTAAAAATCTAAGTGTTTTTCCCAGATTTGGAAGTTGTAAATACTGAATTGAGAGTACACTGTGGACTTTAAGGGGATGGTAAACACATTTGTGAAATCAGATTTTAAATATCTAATTTCTAAATGGGTGAAAATTAATTTTACCCATATTTTATCCATATCTGACAGCACCCTCAGTTGTTGACTACACTCACATGATAGCTGAGGTCAAGAGCTCTCTATAACAGTTGGTCCCATGTCTGTACCCCCTTTCGTTGCTGAGTTATAAACCCTCAAACATGCACTGAGGTCAAGGTTCAAAGGTCAATGGCTGAAAGCAGGAGCCATGTAGAATCTTCATACTGACATATGTTAGTCTCCAGGTTGAGACCTTTCCAATGATGTATTTGGTTTAGCTCTACGACAAAGTTTAGATTTTTTCATTTTTTGGACACAAGCCATGCCAGGTGTAGTTTCAGAGAGCACTTTGAAGGCCCTGTGTATAAAATGAGTTTTGTTTGTTTCTTTGTTTGTTTTTATCTTTTTTTACTGTAGATAGTTACTAACATGAGTCATCCTCAGACAATACAATACTACTAAAAAGTAAAACCAATAATAACAATAATGAAATAAGCAAAAATAATATTAAAATCATATTGAAATGTTAAAATCTATTTACAGAGTGGAATGGTAGCCTAATAGATAACTTAGATAATATTTATTATTGTTTAGACACTTTATTATTGCTTAGATACTATTTAGCCTATTATTGTATTTACTTTTAGCATGTTCTACTTTCGAGTAATTTCCGAGAAGTTATGATAAAAAAAATAAAAAATACAGACTATAGGAGACAACCTCTTCAATGTCTCACGTCAATTAATTAACACGATTTGTCGGCTTTTTATAATGCCTTTTTTTTTTTTGCTGCTGTCTCCAGTTGAGAGTGGTGATTTGCTAAATACATTCTACAATAATAATTAGATTAACATTTGGTCTATAATATTGTTGGCTATATTACGCATTTTAATTAAAAAAAACGGAATAATAAAAGAAATAAACACCGAAATAATTACTTTTTTTTATTGATACTCCTCTCTGACACACACACACACACACACACACATTGAACACGCGATTGAATGAATGAATGAATGAATGAATGAATGAATGAACATTGGAAGTGGTTCAGCTGCAGTCCCGCCGGCTGGCGTGGTCACATTGAGATTACATTTGTTTTTTATTACTAACAAAATGTTTTATATTGACCGTATGAATGGATTCGTTTTCAAATAAATATTTGGAAACAAAAATATGCTTTGGTGTACTTTTACAGAGTTTTGCAATATGTATATAGCCTACCTGTATCACAATGTATAATTTTCAGCAGCGGTTTGTGTGACAGCTGCCACGGTCGGAGGTATAACCAGCGGGGCAGCCATTCTGTGGCGCTGGCTTGGGGTCCACTCTCCCCTGGTGGAGTGGAGGGTGGCCGGGTTGCCAGGGGCAGACGGCTCCATGTGATGGTGTTTCCTCTCTGGTTCTTCCGTGCTCAGCCTTATTTTTATCTTCTTATCTATCTATTATTTATCTATTTATTTATTTATAACTGGCATTTGGATTCAGTTACGGCAGACGGATGGCAATCTGAAATGGAATGAAGCCCACAGACGGCGGACAGCAGCTACAAAACAGTAGTGGAACGCGCCCCATCCGCCCACAGCACAATGCTCTTAAAGCCCTACGCTATCAAAAGCTGGCAAAATACATTTATTTTATTTTATGGCCTTGACATTAACCTGTCATATTGTTGAGTTGTCAAGGACACTTCCGCGTTTTTGTGTGTATACAGGAATGTTAAAGATATCATTGAGGAAAACGAGGTTGATGTGACGTGATTGAATCAGGGAATCCGTGTGTCCACCACGGGAGAGGACCCTAATTGACTTTACATTGGCATTGTTTTCGTGGTGGCAGCACGTAATTTCAACCCATTACGTGCTGCCACCACGGAACGCGGTGTTAATAGGTCGTGGTCATTTCACGTATTTCTGTGAGATCAGGTTGTGTAAATTACTCAATTAGCCGTATTAGCTCTAGTGCTAACTCCAGGAGCTAACGCTAACGTCCCTACTCTTCTCCGTGAGTGGCTCACAGGCTCACGGAGAAGAGTAGGAACGTTAGCATGGAGGCCAACTAGTGCTAACGCTAACGTCCCTACTCTTCTCCATGAGCCTGGCGGGCTCACGGCTCCGGCTCATGGAGAGGGAGGGAGGTAGAGGGAGGTGTGGCTCATGACACACTTTGTTTTGGTCTACAGGCAGTGCACAACAGCAAACCTAGCAGTGAAACGATTTCGCTTTTTGCCCCTTTAATGCCAAAAAAGCTCTTTTGAATTTGAAGAATTATTTTTTATATAGAATTATTTATTTTCAGTAATTTTAACAACACAATTACAGAGCACAAGCAAAAGAATATTAAAAGAAAAAACAAACAAACAATTAAATTAAATTAAATTTTCTGTTTTTTCCCACATCCGTAAATCCTGCAAAACCTGCTGTAATTTTGCTGGAGTCAGCTGCAGTTCAGCATAGTCTCTGCATGCATTTGAGTGGCTGTGCAGGAAATCACAATAACATAAATTATTTAAATGACTGATACTGTTATTTAGTGGCATAAAAAGGGAAAAGGTGCGCTCTGCTGTCTCTTTATTCATGGGATTTTTTTGTAGGATTCAGCACACATATGGAAGTAGAACGTGAGCTGAGTGCATTGTTATTTTTTTAAATAATGGAAGACCTGTCAAGAAATTTAGCATTGTCTGTGTGTTTTTACCAGACATAACTATCTCTCACACACACATGCAAATGCACACACACACACACACTGTATAGAATACAGTTTTGTAGCGCTACATAGATGCCATAACCACCCACTGCCGTAGAAGTGAGAGAAAAATCTCAGTCATCTGCCACTTTATGACTGCACCTTTCATAACTCTGACACTTCAGTGAGTTTTAGTGCTCCCACAAGCTACAAGAATAACACAACTGTCATATCAATACTCTTTACTCCATTTTGTCATGATAATGAAAGGAACAACACAAAGTTTTATGACCCTAACGCTTTGAAGCCCAATGAAACCTCACTAAAAGTACACATGCACCTTTCTAAAGACGAGGCACTTTTATTCTTCAGAAGTTTAGTAAATAAGAAGGTATTTTTCTTTTCTTTTTTTTCTCCAGGGAGCACCTCTGCTATTCAAACACTTTCAGTTTTCATTCTAACAGGTTTAGTCATGATGGATTGGACAGCCGTATATCAAATATAATCGTCTTAGTGCAGTTTTCTCTTCTTTTAGAGTGCAGACTTGATACGAAAAAACACACCTGAAAGCATTCCTTAAAAAACTGAGTGGAGTGAATGAGGCATTTAAAGCCTTTTCAAAGCAGCTTATTGCTTTCAAATGGCGACGATTCAGGCTGGATTTTCTCTTAAACTATAGAAATCTTTAACAGTGGATTGCTAAATGATGTTTGTGAGGCAGAAGTGAGAAGTGAGATAAAGTGCCAGCATATTGTTCTCAGAAGCCACTGTGAGCCAACGTGTCTGTCAGGAGTGTTAATGATTGTTAAAAGCTTATTCATGTTTTGTGTATTGAATTACGCTGTTGAATTACTGTCTGTCAAAGCAAGAGGTGACCTGTTTTCCAAACCCCCACAACTATTCAAACTTTTTAAACTTAAAGGGAATTGTAAAACATGCTAAATACCTCATTTAACATATTTTTCCAGTTGATTAAATGACACTAGAGCTTCATATTTGTGTCTACCTGTGCGGAGTGGAAAATAAAGCTTTGCCATTTGTGATTATGTTGCTTGGTTATTTAGCCTTTTCAGTCATCAACCTACTTCCATTTTCATGTTCCTGTTTCCTCTAAAATAAAAAGAGCTATTTAAAATCATGAAATATTCCATGTGAATAGCAGCATCCAAGATTTATTATAGATTATTTACAATGTAAACTTTGAGTGTGTCTTAAAACATCCAGGAACAACTGCATTTATTTGAATTCTCAGGTGTCAAAAATTATTGCTCATTAAACAAAGATAATCCAACAAGTAAGTGAAACCTGTGAGGTTTTTGGTGTCAGCAGATCTAAATAAAGTACGCAGCAAATACACGGATCAGCCACAACATTAAAAACACTGACGGGTCAGATGCATAATATTGATCATCTCATTACAATGCAATGCTCTGCTGAGAAACCTCAGGTCCTGGCATTCATGTGGATGCCACTCAACATGCACTAACCACTCAAACACATATACAAGCCAAGCACGTCCCCTCATTGCAACGGCACTCCCTGCACAATTTGATTTTGCTAAGTAGGACATGCTCCTGGATAAACATCCTACATCACATTCCAAGACTAACATTGTGATCAACCAATCACAGCCGTCTGACATCATCGGTGTGCTTCTGATGATGATGATGATGCTGGTCCTGGATTAACCTAACCAACTCTATCCAGGATCACCATGCAAATGTACTAATAACAGGAATTTGCAACTGAAAATGCTATTACCCTTACTCTTTGTTAGTGAACAGCTTACTTGTTAGCATAGCCTACCTTAGTTAGCAGGCTAACTTGCTAATATTCTGGCCTAACAACAAGCTTACTTGTTAGCATAGCCTACGTAGTTAGCAAGCTAACTTGCTAACACTGCTAATAGTGAGGATTTTGTTTAATTAATCCTGGGCACTGCCGAGGTGCCCTTGAGCAAGGCACCGAACCCCCCAGTGGCTCAGGGCGCCTGTCCATGGGTAGACCCCTCACTCTGACATCTTTCCATTTAATGCATGTATGTGTGTATGTGTTTGACAAACAGAGTGAAAACACTGAATTTCCCCCTTGGAGATTAATAAAGTATGTAAAATTGAAAAAATAAATAAATAAATAAATAAATAAATAAATTAACTAGTCCATACCCATTGGTAGCTTTGTCACCTTCTACCTATGCCAATCCTCAATGCCTATGTGCAGTTTCACATAGACTGACCACATCAGTGAGTAGAAAAACGTGGGACAGACAGAATGACTGGCTGACAGAATGACGCACTGACAGTTTCTGTGATTATGTACAGTATACCATACCATGACTTAGTCATACCAAAAATTAGAAAAAAAAAACAAACATTCGTCCACAGGGGGAGCCACAGCGATCGGTCGCATTTTAGCCATTTATAAGCATTTTTCTGTTGTTATAGCGCCACCCAGTTGCCAGTTAGAGTTAAATTTCTCCAGTCACCTTGAGGCGTCCTGTTCTACATATCTACCAAGTTTAGTAAAAATCGATATGGCAGTTAGGCCTAGATAAGAAATGAGCTCTCTAGCGCCCCCATTTTGTTTGATGGGGTCAATAATGGAGGGGTCCCCTCAGATTATGTGTGGTCATATGCCTACAAAGTTGCGTGGTGATCGGTGAAACCCTTGAGATGTTATACACCTTTATGTGATGAGCCACGCCCTCCACAATATTCATTGCCTTTTAGAAGCTCAGTTTTAGTAAGTTTTCCAACTTTTGCCAAGAGGGAACTTTAGATATTGGTCCCTAGATTATGTTCAGTTTCATGCAGATCGGTCAAACTTCCTAGGAAGAGATCGATTTTAAGTGTTTTTCAAAAAATTCAAAATGGCAGAAAATCTATATAACCGGAAGTTATGGGTTCTTGAGGCAAATTTGTTCCTCATGAGGAGAGGAATCTCTGTGCAAAGTTTCATGTCTCTACGACATACGGGGCATGAGATATGCCCATTCAAAGTTTGCAAATCGGTTGCTATAGCGCCCCCCTTTGGCCAATTGATGTAATATTGCTTCATTCGCATCCTCCCATGACCCTCTACCACTGTGCCAAATTTCACATGGATTGACCAAGTCAGTGAGGAGAAAAAACGTGGAACAGACACACAGACACACACACACAAACAGAGTTTTCATCATTATATAGTAAGATTGTACTAAGTTCAATTTTGAAAACCAGCTTCGCTCTGAAGAAGCACAAAGGAATTTTGAAAGAAGCGCAGGAGCAGCAGCACACTGATGATGTCAGAGGGGTGTGATTAATTGCCTGCAATTATGGTCCAGGAACGTGATGTGGGACGTTAATCCAGGAGCATGTCTTACACTAAAAATCACATTGTGCGGCACTCTCCGATGGCAGTGGTCCCACCAGCAAAAAAATGTACCCTGATACACTACACATTGTGCTCAGGAATTGCTCAAGGAACCTGACAGAGAGCTCAAGGTAACAACCTGGCTTCTGAATTCCCCAGATCCCAATCCAATCAAGCATCTGGAGGACGTGCTGGTACACCATAACCAAGTTCAATCCACAGTGGGGCCACCTTGGATCGGCTTTGACCTGTCAAGGCCTGGACACAGGACCTCTGTATGGGTGTTTCCTGTGATGTCTGGCACCAGGGAGTTGGCAGTGCACCCTTAAAGGACAACTTCGGTATTTTTCAACCTGGGCTCTATTTCCCCATGTGTATGTGTGCGTATGATTCATGGGTACCACTCATTCTAAAATTGGTTCAGCATTGAGCCGCGAAACGAGCTAAAACGGTAATGGGGGCAAATGCGTCCCGTATAAAAGTGCTTTTTTTTCGCCACTGACTGGCTCAGATCGCCAGTGTTATCTCTGTAAATAGCATATGGTAGCGGCCCTGGGGCAGTGGTGAGTGTGAATGTCAGCTGTCAGTCAGTGTTGGAGCAGAAAGGCGGAAGTTGTCCTTGCTCGGTATTGTAAATGAGTATGTGTGTGTGAAGTGTGTGTTTTTTTGCCACTGACTGGTTCAGATTGCCAGTGCTATCTCTGTAAATAGCATATGGTAGCGGCCTTGGGGCAGTGGTGAGTGTGAATGAGTGGAGTCAGCTGTCAGTCAGTGTTGGAGCAGAAAGGCGGAAGTTGTCCCTGCTCGGTATTGTAAATGAGTATGTGTGTGTGAAGTGTGTGTTTTTTTGCCACTGACAGGTTCAGATCGCCAGTGCTATCTGTGTAAATAGCATGCTAACTTAGCCTTTCCCTTACCTCTGGGCTGTGTGATGTCACAAGCTTTGCTCCACTGTGTCTGTAGCTCTCTCTACTCATGGGACAGCCATTTTCTTGAGGAAGATGTGTTTCGGGATTGGATGTCTTCTCTTCTTCGGCTGGCAGTAGTCATCTTGGGAGAAGTGAGCACTGCAGACCCGATGGTCTGCAAGGCGCAGTGTCTGCAGAGGAGTGTTAGCATCCATTTGTAGCACAACTAGCCACAACTTCAGCATCTCGCTCTCGCCCGTTTATATGAGCACTCCAAAAACTCCGGTAACACTCCAGGGGGTAGCACGTAAAAGACTCCGTCCTCTGACTCTTCTAGCGTAACACATACTTCACACACACGTATTTACAATACCGAGCGGGGACAACTTCCGCCTTTCTGTTCCAACACTGACTGACAGCTGACTCCACTCATTCACACTCACCACTGCCCCAGGGCCGCTACAATATGCTATCTACAGAGATAACACTGGTGATCTGAACCGGTCAGTGGCAAAAAAAAAGCACTTTTATACGGGACGCATTTGCCCCCATTACTGTTTTAGCTCGTTTCGCGGCTCAATACTGAACCAATTTTAGAACGAGTGGTACCCATGAATCATACGCACACATACACATGGGGAAATAGAGCCCAGGTTGAAAAATACCGAAGTTGTCCTTTAAGTCCAGTGGGTTGTGGTACCAGCACATTCCACAGCCACTCAATTGGATTGGGATCTGGGGAATTCGGAGGGCAGATCGATACTTTGATACTTAGCATTTTTCCAGCATGGCTTGGCACACTGTCATCAGGAAGTGTTGTTGCCACAAGGCAGAGTATTTGATCTGGGTGGGTGGCGGGTATCAAGTGGCTTTTACATGAATGGCAGGACTTGAAGGTTGAAGGATCAACTTCAGGGTCTTTTTTGGAGGATTCTTGACGTCAGTCACTGCATCCCCCCAAACTCTGGGGAGGCCACATAAAGAATTAAAGATTAAAAGATCTCCAACCTTTTTTGATGTGGCCACAATATGCTCTTTGTGCAGAGTGAGGAGTTGCAGGAAGCTTGATGTCGTTTCCACAACAGATCCCATTCTCATCACCTATCCAGCAGAGCATTGCATTATTATGAGATGATCAATGTTATTCACTTCACCCAACAGTGTTTTAATGTTGTGGTTGATTGGTGTGAAATAACTATAGCAAACCATTTTAGGCCTACTCTGCCACCCAGTGAGAATGGAAAAAATCCATGCTTGATGCACACATGTTATGTGGATCATCATGGAAAAAATATGTAAGGAAAGGATGACAGACACACACAAACTGACAGCAAGCTATATCAACTGGAGCCGCATTTATACAGCCAGTGAAATGTGGTCATCGCCATTGAACTAGGTTAAAATATACTTAACATTAAACTTGACCCAAACAACTCTATTATTAGTACCACTGTACATAAACTTAACCCTTTGCTTCTCTTAAATATACCGCCATTTGTCCAGGATAGCAGCTCCCTTCAGGAACAGACCCAGTGTTAATACTGAAGGTGAGATGGGAAAGCTGTCTTCATTTCCATTTACTGCCCATTTGTGGCTCAGCAGCCAGCACCAAGTGTTGCACAAATTAACCCAGAGGCCAACGACGCATGGTTGCTATGATATAAAGGAAATTGGCGGCTCCAAACATATTCATTGATTTGGAGCAATCACACAAACATATTCTGCAGCTGGGAGAGCTCTCCATCTCAAATGTCACACTCGAGTAATCAGTTTTCAGTGCTTTACAATTATGCTCGCTGAGAACGTGTTACCCAGCAAAAGTACATGAAGCTGTAAATAAAGAAAAAGAAAACATGAAAACAGTTCTAGACACTTTTAGCTCGGCACAGGGAGATTAGCAAACCGACTCCTGGCAAAGAAGAGGCTTTTCTCCCACTTATTAAAAGAGAGGCACGAACAGTGGCAGCCACTCATACTGATGTGACAAAATGTCATGTTTCAAAGGTTTTGGGAAAACTTGGGTTTGGCTATAATTTCTGATTTTTTATTATTATTGTATTAATGCAGAACTGAAGGTTAAATGTTGTGGGCTTCACTGAGATTGAGTGATTTTTTTTTTTTTTTTCAATTTTTACAAGTTTGTCAGCAGTGCTTTTTTCTTATTAATGCCTAAAGCATCAGAATTTGATTGACTGATTGATTGATTGATTGATTGATTGATTTCTGTGTCATGCACATTTACATGTGCCCAACCCTCATGGGTTTACAAGACACCATTACCATGATATTGCAGTAACAATCCAAAGTACATGTTCTTTTACTGCCCAGTCCAGCAAGAGTATATTTGCCTTCTATTCCAGGCCTGGCAAAGAAATTCAGAAATTCAGCCACAAACAAAAACAAAACTTCTGAGACAAAACTATTGAAACAAAACTCAATTTTTTTTTATGATCATTCAACCAAAAGAAATCCAAATATAAAGACGCCATTTTGCTGAAAAGTACATTCCTTCTGTCTTCATATACAGGACAGTTAAATGAGAAATTAACCTCATTACACCTAAATTACACAACAAACTAATTCTGTCCTCCTCTGAGGTGGCGTTTAACTTCCTAGTCAAGTCTCTAAGGCTGTTCCTGAGTGCAACTGTGCACATAGCAATCAGAAGTAAGTTATGCCTGATGAACCACTTGTACTGATGGAGTTCATTATGAACATTACTTAACTATAAGTTGTCATGACAACAAAAACTGCTTCTTAAATATGGGGGACCTTAAATTCACTAAAGCTGTGCAGTACAGCGGCTGTGACTCAAAAACTGGGGAGGACAGAAAGAAAAACAAACCATAGAGTCATATTACACTAGTTGGCTACTTATCTCCGCTAACTTGTGTTCAATGAAAAATTAATCAGTAAAACAATGGCTTACAACTGGTGGTGGAATGTAACTTAAGTATATTTACTTAAGTACAAATTGAGGTACTTGTACTTTCCTTAAATATTTCCATTTCATGCCACTTAGAGATAAGTATTGTACTTTTCACTTGTAACAGTATTACTACACTACAGAGCAAACTCTAGCACAACAGGTAGAGTGTGCGCCCCCTATAGGCAGTCCCTTCCAGCAGCATGGGTTTGATTCCAGCCTGTAGCCCTTTGCTGCTCAAATTTCTTAGGCTATTTTTTTTTTTTTTATTTTATTCATTCATGTTGTTTCATGTTTTACTTTGAAACTCCCATCTCTTCTTGGTCAGATCACTTCACTTCCTGCCCCTGTGTGTTCTCCTCACCTTTGATGACATCACCTGTGTCTGATTGTCTGTCCCGCCCTGATTAGCATCACCTGTGTCTCGTTATCCTTCCCCTCACCACAGTATTTAGTGTGTGTCTTGTTTTCTCTCAGCGCCTATTTGTCTTAGCTGCTTGTGTGTCCAGCGTTCCAGGCTTTTGTTTCCCTCTGTCCTTTTCTTGGTTTTTTGGATTTAGCCTGTTGATTGACTCGGCCTCTGCCTCATCCGTATTGGATTTGTTTGCCTCCATTGATTGTCCTTCTGTGTACTGAACCAACCTTTTGACCAGTAAAGACTGTGTTATTTTACCTGAACTGTCTCCAGAGTGGTGTGTTTGAGTCCACTCTCACCTGCTTCACCAGTTGTTACAGCTGCGTGTCATCCCCATTCTCTCTCCCCCTTTCCTGTCCCTCTCCAGCTGTCCTGTAAGAAAGGGCAAAAAATCCTAAAAAATAATCTTCCACCACTTGCGTACAAGATTTCTTAAAAACAGTCACCGCGGCTTCTGGATAGTAATGAACCTTGTGCATGCTCAAAGCCTCCTACAGACTGTGAGATTTTTGCAATCTTATAATTTAGTGCAGCTACGCTGTGCGACATGGATCTAATGAACTTGGGTACAACATCAAGTTTGATGTGTGCAGAAAATATGATGACAACGCCACACTTCTTTTAGTTTTGCCTCCATGGCGAGCTGCTGTCTGCCTTTTTGTTTGGGTTTAGTTCCAGTGCGTAACTTCATGCTGCATTTCTATTGGTTGGTTAGCAGACAAAGGTCGTAACAGCAGTCACACAGTGAGATGGTCATCCCAAATTCCTGACACTGTCAGAAATGTTTCCCAGGCTGTCTTTGGTCGCAAGATAATGAACATCCTTGAACCTCTCTCACTGTGCGTTTCTTTCATGTCGGCCGTCCTCCGTCTGGGACAGCCCAAACTTGCAGTGTATATCAAGCTTTAGATGTCACTAGAAGCCTGCCTGTCAGGTGATGCAGCAGCACCGAATGTGCAGTGAGAATTTTACACAACAGTCTAATTCAGAAATGAACATGCCGTAGAGCAGTCCATTGCCCATACAGGGATCAAATTCCGTTTGAGGGGAGTGCAGCTGTGCATTTGGCCACTGTAGTTGTGCCATGGGTCCAACCCAGACAGGTAAGGCAGCGAGACCTGAGACTGCGCCAGCAGAGCAGGGCTGTCCATCCACTCCCCAGCAGCGTCCTGCCATGCCCCCAGTCTAAAGCCATTCTCACCATTAGCCTACAGTCTTTCAGGGCTGCTAGAACAAGCTAACTGTTGCATTGACTAACACAAGTAGCTAGCTACTGTTCAATTAAAAGAAAGGGAAACACAAATCTGACAGATGGATATTTGGACTGTGTTGAAAAGGCCTAAATAAATGTAACTTTTGAATGATGCAGAAGCCCCTCCTCTGCATGTCACCACTGCTTCACACAGATGGCCCTTTTCCCATCCTGCCTGCTATGCAGGTGTAGCTGATGAAGATTTTAATCATAATTTTAATCATAGAGTCTTTTAAATTTGAATCAATTAAAGAATCTTTTTAATTTTATGTTTGGCCTATTCGCCATGGGATTATTAAACAACATGTCAACATTCTGATATGTTCACCCACCAATATTTTACATTACAGTGTACTGGCATCATGCAAATTTAAACATAATACACACACGCGCACACACACACACACACACACACATACACACACATATGTTCATGTTTATATTGTGTACTATCAAAATAAATCCCTTTGCATTGAATTAAATATACAGGCAGCCCACATATAGTTTAATATACCATAAGATCTCCAACAATGGGATTTAAATAAATGCATACGAATGCAAATTAATATAAACTTAAATTAACATAACACCTTTATGCACCAACGTAACTCAGTAACACATTACAGGCTTGATTCAATTCATAACCAATTAACATAATCCATGCTCTGCGAGCACCCCCAATAGTGATGGTGGGGATCCCATCAGGGTCACGGCACCAGTGCTTTTGTGTCAAACGAAAGTCATTTGAGGCTGCTCTAAGTGTTTGAATTCCTCTTGTGCAGACAAAAAAACTCTGAATTCTCATACTGTGATTGTGATTATTTCCTTTAATGTTCTTAAGGAGACAAAGTGGAACAGAGAGATGGCGTCTGCTTTCTCTAACAAACACACTCAAGACGGATATTAAGCATTCCAGGGGTCAAGCCATGCTGGTCTATTGCTGTCTTTATTATCAGCAGTGAGTCAGTGAGCATGCATGAATAACAACTGCACCAGTGATCTGTGAAGTATGACACTTAAACTGGGGAGCAAAAGGATTTCTTGCTCTTGTGATTGTAGTGTTTTTAACTTTCACTGAGGTACAGAGAGGAAATCACAGGTAACGGATTGAAAGGTTCCTAATTTATTTAAACCGTGCTAACTCAGGTGTACCTAATGAGTGGTAATCACACTAATATTGGTCTGCAGTCCATGTCCAAATATATTAAGTGATTATCAAATGTCCCAACAAATTAAATCAGCACTTTTCAGCACATGCTTGACTGCCAAAGGAAACAACAGTAACAGACACTTCATTTGTCCGCTGCAGTGTTTAGAATATTGAAAGCTAAAATTAACTTTAAGTTCAATCTAAGTTCAGGTCATCATCAGCCAAAAGCCTACAGCATGGGATATATAATTTGTAAAGTTTCCCTGTTTTGAAATGTATTTAATTTAATAACAGCAGCAGAATGGAATTTATTCGGAGGGCATTGCTTATGCATGCAATTAAAATCAGTTCTAGTGGGATTTAAACAGAACGCTGTACTTCCTATTTAAGTTTCATGACTTACGTCAGATTTGGGAAAGAGAAAAGCAGATTAATAAAATGTGCGTGTGACTTCTGCTATTCATAAATCAGATGTGACCCGACATGTTAATGTCCAAATTACACGGAAATACTAAAAATAAGACTTGGGGCAACATTAAAAAATAGGATTGCATACAAACTTGGCCGCTTGTGTAATCCTCTCATGGCCTTTGGCAACTTGTGACCAGCTCCGTCCCTTCGCTATATATTACCTCTTTTAAAAAATCTCACTGCAAAAAAGAGATAGAGAACTGAGAGCAGCCCAAAGTTAAGAAGTTTTTCACAGAAAACTGGAAGAAATGTTCAATCAAGCACTATAAAGGCCACTGTAATGCAATTTTTTCATACTAGAATACATGCCTGTGAAGAGCTCTTTGAGCTTTAAAGGTTATTTTCAGGCATGCATGCCAGTTTCACAGCACTGCTCTCCATAACTCTTCTGAAATGTGACTGTAGCATGGCTTCAGTGCCTGCTACAATAACAGTGACTGATTCCCTGATATGGTTGACATCTGATTTGTTGTACTGTCTGAGCTCAATAATGGATTCTGCCAAACCGCACTCCTACACCACTACAGGCTAAAGTGAAACTTCAGGTGAGTATTAACCTGTCAGCCATCAGAACACTCATGAGTCCATTTATAGGAAGCTCGAGACAAAGCAGCTCGAGTCAGACTCACAAAAGTTTACACAGAATAAACTTTGTGTATGTACATAATCAGAGAAATGCATACCCTGTCTTACCATCAGATTTATAATACCCGGCATACTCATTATTCCATCTTACGGACCTTAGTCAGCATGAAGTTGTGCACTTGTGCAAGAGCCAAATGCTCACTCACTCCATAGATGATCTGACAGGGACCATTTGGAAAAGGGCAGGTATATATACTAATGGGGTGACTGGGAAATGAGGAGCAGTTACGTAGGTGGGTGTGGGCATACTGTACAGTGAGTGGATACACTGATGATGACTGGTGGTGAGACTGGGAATAGCAGGATCTGGAATGACAGGTGGAGTAATGATTGGCAGGCAAAAGCAGACAGAAAAAATGTGCAAGAGAGTGTAGATATGTAGTGTAACTAAGTGTCAGGGCCCAGACACACTAAACCAACATCACAGAACTGGTGGCGATAAAGGCTGACTGTTGCGTCGCCTCTGCATCTGCATGAGAGGAAATAGCTCTCCATACCAGCAGGTGGCAGCAGTCTGTAATTGTCATTTAAAAAGCTAAAGAAGCAACAGGACAGATTCAAGATGCTTGTTAGCCAGCAGGGACACCCCAATGTTTTAAGAACAATATTTGCACAAGCGAACAATGACACAAACAATTTCGAACCGTTTCTGTGACAGAGCTCACTAGCTAAAAAATGGAATCTTATCTAATCTAATAAACCTTCCCGATTGTAGCCGTTTGTTTGCTTTCCTCACTTCAGTTCCTCTTCTCGTCCACTGAGCTGAACTGCCAATCATAGTGAACTCATTCACCAACAGGCTCCATTGTCTTCCAGCCCAGTTCAACATGCTGAATCTGCTGAGAAAAGCAAACAAGGGCTGACTAGTGCCAATGATGTAGGACACATCGCAAAAACTAGGGTGACAGACACTCACTGACAGCTTGACATTGACCAACAGTCAATCGTCTGCTCAGTGTGTCAGGACCTTTAAATGCTTTTATTCTCAGAAAACCAGACAGGCAAAAAAAATTGTATTAAAATGTATTATAAATGTATTTATTAATGATATATATATATATATATATATATATATATATATATATGTATATACAGTACAGGCCAAAAGTTTGGACACACCTTCTCATTCAATGCGTTTTCTTTATTTTCATGACTATTTACATTGTAGATTCTCACTGAAGGCATCAAAACTATGAATGAACACATGTGGAGTTATGTACTTAACAAAAAAAGGTGAAATAACTGAAAACATGTTTTATATTCTAGTTTCTTCAAAATAGCCACCCTTTGCTCTGATTACTGCTTTGCACACTCTTGGCATTCTCTCCATGAGCTTCAAGAGGTAGTCACCTGAAATGGTTTCCACTTCACAGGTGTGCCTTATCAGGGTTAATTAGTGGAATTTCTTGCTTTATCAATGGGGTTGGGACCATCAGTTGTGTTGTGCAGAAGTCAGGTTAATACACAGCCGACAGCCCTATTGGACAACTGTTAAAATTCATATTATGGCAAGAACCAATCAGCTAACTAAAGAAAAACGAGTGGCCATCATTACTTTAAGAAATGAAGGTCAGTCAGTCCGGAAAATTGCAAAAACTTTAAATGTGTCCCCAAGTGGAGTCGCAAAAACCATCAAGCGCTACAACGAAACTGGCACACATGAGGACCGACCCAGGAAAGGAAGACCAAGAGTCACCTCTGCTTCTGAGGATAAGTTCATCCGAGTCACCAGCCTCAGAAATCGCAAGTTAACAGCAGCTCAGATCAGAGACCAGATGAATGCCACACAGAGTTCTAGCAGCAGACCCATCTCTAGAACAACTGTTAAGAGGAGACTGCGCCAATCAGGCCTTCATGGTCAAATAGCTGCTAGGAAACCACTGCTAAGGAGAGGCAACAAGCAGAAGAGATTTGTTTGGGCCAAGAAACACAAGGAATGGACATTAGACCAGTGGAAATCTGTGCTTTGGTCTGATGAGTCCAAATTTGAGATCTTTGGTTCCAACCGCCGTGTCTTTGTGAGACGCAGAAAAGGTGAACGGATGGATTCCACATGCCTGGTTCCCACTGTGAAGCATGGAGGAGGAGGTGTGATGGTGTGGGGGTGTTTTGCTGGTGACACTGTTGGGGATTTATTCAAAATTGAAGGCACACTGAACCAGCATGGCTACCACAGCATCCTGCAGCGACATGCCATCCCATCCGGTTTGCGTTTAGTTGGACGATCATTTATTTTTCAACAGGACAATGACCCCAAACACACCTCCAGGCTGTGTAAGGGCTATTTGACCAAGAAGGAGAGTGATGGAGTGCTGCGGCAGATGACCTGGCCTCCACAGTCACCGGACCTGAACCCAATCCAGATGGTTTGGGGTGAGCTGGACCGCAGAGTGAAGGCAAAGGGGCCAACAAGTGCTAAACACCTCTGGGAACTCCTTCAAGACTGTTGGAAAACCATTTCAGGTGACTACTTCTTGAAGCTCATGGAGAGAATGCCAAGAGTGTGCAAAGCAGTAATCAGAGCAAAGGGTGGCTATTTTGAAGAAACTAGAATATAAAACATGTTTTCAGTTATTTCACCTTTTTTTGTTAAGTACATAACTCCACATGTGTTCATTCATAGTTTTGATGCCTTCAGTGAGAATCTACAATGTAAATAGTCATGAAAATAAAGAAAACGCATTGAATGAGAAGGTGTGTCCAAACTTTTGGCCTGTACTGTATATTCATTGTTAATTGGCGGCATGGTGGTGCAGTGGTTAGCATTGTTGCCTCACAGCAAGAGGGTTCCTGGTTTGAACACAGGGTGGGGGAGCTCTTCAGTGTGGAGTTTGCATGTTCTCCCATGTCAGCGCAGGTTACCTCCAGGTACTCCAGCTTCCTCCCACAGTCCAAAGACATGCAGGTTAATTGGTAACTCTAAATTGTCCGTAGGTGTGAATGTGAGTGTGAATGGTTGTATGTCTCTATGTGTTAACACTGTGATAGTCTGGCAACCTGTCCAGGGTGTACCCTGCCTCTCGCCCAATGTCAGCTGGGATAGGCTCCAGCCCCCCCGCGACCCCCAACAAGATAAAAGGTTATGGAAAATGAATATATTAATTAAAATCTGAATAAAAGTATTTCTGGGACTGAAAATACATCTGTCCACTTCAGTGGATGTTATGCACCGTAGGGTATACAAATCTGTCAACTGCAGTGGATACCATGCATTACTGTATGAAAAATGATTCAGTGTAACTCAGTATAGCTAAAAAAAATGTTCAGAGGTGGTTGTGGCTCAGAGGTAGAGGGGGTCATCCAGCAATCGGAAGATCAGCGGTTTGATCCCCAGCTCCTACAGTCTGCATGTTGAAGTATCCTTGAGCAGGATACTGAACCCCAAATTGCTTCCAATTGATGATGCTTCCATCGGTGTGAGAGTTAGACCCCACCTGAGCCTGTGCATGTTCTGTCCGAGCCCGGCCCAGCCCGTCCCGTCGCTTTAACTGTAATTACGAGCCTGGTTTAAATCCGCCATTTTTTTAAGGATACAGATGTGGACATTGAAGGTTGACTCTCGTCTTTCTTTCCATGGCAAGCTTTCGTCATGTGCCTCTTAAGTGTTGAGGTCCCCATCTTTTTGCTGTCATATACCAGCATCGTGCTGCACCTGGTACACTCGACAAAGCCGACAGACACATCACCGTCGACAACTCTCATGTGTGCGGCCAGTGGCACCGTCAATGGTGGGCCGCGCCCCCGCAGGTGTGATTAGTTGGTTCCATAGCCTATGTCTATTATGAGAAGCAAGACCCATCCAAGCCCAAGGATAGTGGGGGGAAATTAGTTCATGCATGATGTTTTCTGCTGTGGTCAGATGTTTAAAACAAACATTAAAAAATATGTCATTTTGATTAATAATTCATGCATGAAAGGGTTAAAGATAACAGGATTTTATTGTATGCAAATGCTTTCTAACAGTTACACTGAGACTGATTTGAGCTCTCTCTCACACACACACACACACACACACACACACACACGGAATATTACTGTAATCTCTCAGAGAACATATTTTGTAACAAATCAGACGCTCAGTGTAATGCATAATACAACACAGCGCAGCAGACAGCTGTAGGTCTGAACAAAGTGCTTCAAACACAGACACATCTGAACACCTCAAACTACAAACACCAAGCAGAGGCAGCTTTGTTTACTCATGAACAGTCTCAAAGAAATAACTGTCAGTCTGTTGTTACTGACCTACTGTGCAGTAAAGACTTTGACTGCAACTGATCTTGCCTTGTCAATCACTAATTGCGCAGTAGAGAATGACTCAGAGGTGATGCTGTGAGAGAGGCATCTTTCTGCCTGGCTGTCACTTTAGAGCCTGGCCACACCTCCAAGACCTGACCGACTTTAAGAGTGCTCATCATTTTCTTCATGGGAAAATAAAAAGAGCTCTTTTGGACCATGGGCTGTTTTGCCTCACATAGGTTAGCTAACTTCATCCCTGTTCATTTGCTTCTTTAATTTGACTTTTGGCAGAGTGCACCCTCTGCTGGCACCCTCTGAGCCAATCCTTCAATGCATTCATACATTCTGTTAATTCATCCATCGTTACAATGGGTGGCACTTGCACATAACTGGGCAGCTTAGACCAGCCTGTACTGGGAGCCATTTTAGATGATCACAGCTGAAGGTCTAATTGATGATCCAGTGTTAGATTTACCTGCTCCAGTATTGCTGTACAGTTTAGTTGACCAAACAGACACCCGTTTACTGTAAAGTGTCGAACATGGTGGTTATGAGCTCCTCTAGCCTGTTCTTTGTCTGTACACATCATCTATTCAGATGGCTGCAGAAGTTTGAGTTCTGACTGTGAGGCAGTATACAAAGGATTTCCTCTCAATAACTGATAGTGGATGTACTTGCATTTTCTTCTTTGCTGCTCTTTGATTTGATTCCTCTGTAACTCTCCAGTAATGGAAAGCCTTGCATAGAAAGAAAGAGCTAGCAGGTTTGGATCAAACCCAAGGCCTGCGAGCTTCAGACAGAACTATTTATGTCATGTAAGAAATTCTCAGTACATTATTAATGATTTGGCTCAATCTCAGGGCCATGAAAGCAGTCTCTCCATAGAAATCATCCACTTTGTGAATACTGATTATTGACACTTTTACAGTGAAGCTAACTCCTCTGGTCCTCTTCTCTTTCACCCACTGGAATGTATTGATCCATTCCTGCCTGTTTTGGAAAAAGCAATCAAATGTACTCAGAAACACTTCTAAATTCCTTTCCCTTCTCTCGACCATACTTTCAAACATACGTCAGTTCTATGTTATCCCCTCACACACACACACACACACACACACAGATAAAAATCCATACCCCCACTCCATCTCCTGGACTCGCTGTTGTAATCTCTCCCAACATAAAATATGTCCTGTCTCCATGTGTGAGAGGTAATCAGATGGATCTGGTCCTGCAGCAGTGAAACACTCTGTGTCCTTGTTTTGTCTGTCACAAGCTGCCATGCCGACCCTGTCTATACAGCACAAGTACTCTATGTACACTGCTCCTTCCAATGGTTTGATATAGAGACTAATCAAAGCTACATACGTGGTTGATGTCTGAAACAATGATCATAAGTGAGTCAGGCCCTCCCCGGCCTCTTTTCTCTGTAAGCCTCGACTGTTGCAATCTATCACAACAGAAAATGAGTTCTGTCTCCATTTGTGAGAAGCAATCAGGTCTGGCCAGCCTTATCCACACATTGCATCATGACTTTGTTGTGATCTGGCATGCCTGTGGCTGGCAGCCAGCAATGGCTACACTGTTAGTTTGAATATAGGACAATGGAGGGTGGGAGTAGAGCCTGTTTTTCAAGCTCTCATCACTGTCTGAAGCTTTTCTAAAGTTCATTCAAATAAAGTACAAAATTCAAAACACATTTTTAGAAAAAGTTTAATACTTTGTGTCTTACTACTTACTACTATTAATATTTTAGTGTTATTATTTTTTGTATAATTAAATATTTTAAACTTGTTAGTTATTCCAGCTCCGTTTTTATGTAGTTACAAAAACTAATATTCATCACAGTAGGAAAGTATGGAGGGTACACTTTAAAGCTGACTTTTTTACCCAGTGTATTTGCCTTCCATTGTGGAATTATATATGAGGCTGTGTCCAGAATGGGAATATATCCACCACTACTACTGCTGTATTACTAATGTAGCATGGACACAACGTAGGGGAGCTACGACCATTAAGGAAGCGGCCATCATGACCCAAAAAAGGACATGCTGCACACAGGCAGAGTGGGTAAACAACACAACTACAGCTAGTGTGTAAGTCATAGGCCATCAAAATGCATATACTTACAGAATTTGCTGCTGCATAAACACACAAAGCCCAGAATAGGTAGTGATGGGTAAACTGTATCCGTGTCAGCATATGAGTGCTGGGATTTTACCTGTAAATCTGCGGTCTGCTGTTTTCGCTGTACTTTTTTCAGTAATGTACCCCTTTAAATTTTCAGCCCAGTACCCCCTGACAGCGCAAAACATCTTTGGTAGAAATACAGTGATCAAACATTAACGTGCTTACAGTTTACAGAGGTTAACAATTCCATTGAAAGTAGGAATACTGAATATAAAATGTATTTTTTAAACTTTAATTTCCATGTTTTTACCGAATTTATCATCATACAGTTACTTTACTACTGTAAAAATAATTAAAAGCCTTGTCTCAATTTAATGCCCAGTCCTTTTTACTAGCCCAGTGTGGCTACACATTTTGACAAATAAATGTCTATCTCAATTAGATGCCCCGTCTGATTGCCAAGCAATTCTTTTTTTATAGAGGTTTTTTGGCTGTATAAAGCTGTTTTGTTGGCAACCTCAAATTGTCCATTCCTCGATTATTCATATTCCTTTAGTCCGCAAGGGTCCTCAGATCCAAAGAATTATAAGGGTTTTCATAAAAATTAATCCAAGCTGTGAGTACTCTTTTCTCACTCTCTCTGATGTCCTGTCTGACAGAGCTCAATTAACTGAATTATTCATTACTGATATGTTTTCTGAAGACTTATTTTAATACAAGTAATATTTATTCTGGTTTAAGTAAACAATTTGATTGTATTTCCCATCTTTGCTGGAAACAGCTTTGTGTGAGGGGAACTGCCCCAGAAATAGGCCCATTGATTTCAGTCATTTAAGCAAATAATTGTCCGGGCTGTTGTTTGAAGTTTTACAGTAAATTATGCATGACTGATTTATATATAATTTTTCAATTAACATTGTTTTTTTTTAAATCTGATGTACCCCCTACAATACTCCAAATTATCCCTAAGGATAAGTTTTTCCTTATCTGCTGTGAGGGTCCAAAGGACAGAGGGATGTTGTATGCTGTAAAGCCCTGTGAGGCAAATTGTGATTTGTGATATTGGGCTTTATAGATAAAATTGATTGACTGATTGATTGATAACTATACCCCCTTTTAACAGAGACTGCACTACATGAATATGTTATCACAATCATATTACAAACAAATCACCAAATACACTGAATTATTTGCAGTGGTGGATGAAGTACCTTGTACATACTAAGTCATAAAAAGAACAGATATCTTACCAGAAAATGACTTTGGTAGAAGTTAAAGTCACCTATTAGAATTTTATTTGAGCAAAAGTTGAAGTATTTTATATTTACTATACTTATATCAAAAATAATTTCATGATATCAAATGTACTTAAGTATTGGAAGTAAAAGTACAAGTAAATGCTGTTTAAAGAAAAGTAAAAAGGAAGCAGTCAGATTCTGAGGATTATGAAGTTTATTTCTTCTTAACAGGTACACCACCTTAAAATGAAGTCTACATTATGCTTGAGAAAAAGAGAGGTTTCCCTCACAACTTAAACTGTTCAAAGAAAAACCTTTGACCATCCAGGGCTGACACACTGCAGTGGAGCAGTCACAGATCTTTATCTCCTTGAATCATTACTCATACTTTGTGCTGTGGGATGTTGTTTTCTGCTTCCATCATGAAGTCTGTCTCATTGTCAAGTGGAATGTTGTTGCTAGCATGTAGCATCTAGTCTGACATGCAGCCTGGGCTTGACTGGAAATCCAAACTTAAGGGCCTGTCCCATTTCTACCCCTTAAATCTTCCACTTGGTATTGAGTGCCCTTGTTTGCAAGATAACCCTTGATGAGGGAAGTGAGAAATATTAGGGTAGAGATCTTTCCCTAAGAAATGGGACACCACTTAATGCAAACTGGCATGGCTGACGTGCAGGCATACGTCACGCGTAGCAGCAGCGCAATGAAAATGCCGCCTCCAGTGCTTGTGTCGTGGCGTGTGCTATGTTTATTCTTCTCCGTCTGATGAATCAACGGAGAAGAAATGCTGAAAACAGGAGGCGCCTACAACGTCTTCTAGTTCTGATCGATTTTGTTCGGGTAAGTCGATTTGTTTAAATATTTTGATGCCGCGTTCAACCGAGTTGCTAATGAGTTTATGCTAGTCCAACCATCTGTTGTTTGTATAGCCTACATTCCAATCGGGAACTGCCCATTGGTTCGACATCCCATTGTTCCGACCATATTAAACTCATTGTTCCGAAGTCCGTTCTGAAATCATCATAATGCCCTGTGGTTAAGGTCTGGTTAGGTTTAGGCACAAAAACCACTTGGTTAGGGTCAGGAAAGATCATGGTGTGGGTTAAAATGAAAAAGAAAGTGACAAACACATAAGCTGTGAGCCTGCTCCACCTCAAGCCAGTCGCGGCGCATCATACGCCCGCCATGAGCTGTTCAGCACCGCGGACAGTCGGACTAATGGGATGTCGAACCAATGGGCTGTCGAACCAATGACATGGACCCTTCCGATCATACAGTAACAAATTGTTTTAGAAAACTTGCTGAAGTTGCTGACTTCTCAAAGTGTTCTGGGAAATTTCATCTTCCACTTCAATGAAAGTGTGGGTCAGGGCTCCCTTGGAATCTAGGGCAGGTTTTCAGTGTTGGAAACCACTTCCACTACCTCAGTTCTAGCCTAAATGTGAACGCACACAACCAAGTGCAAGTGGGTATTTCTAGGGGAAGTTTGGGTATTGGGACAGGCCCTAACTGTTGCTTTAAGAGCATTTGTTTGCACTTGCCTTAATGTGATTAACCTGTGATTTAACTTGCAAACCAGGACCACTGATTCACCCATCCGATTTTATTTTGTAGTAATGAGGTAATGAAAAAGCTTCAGCCATAGTAGTACATACAAACTAAAGTAAACTGGAGTAAAAATCTTTGACAAAGCTATACATTAACTATACACTTTATTGAGGAAATGTATTGGAGTTAAAATAAAAGTTGACAGAAACATAAAAACTCAAGTTAAGTACACATACTCCCAAAATACTTAAGTATTGTAAAACACAGGATTTCATCTCCTGTTAGCTCAGTGTTGTGTGTGTGTTTGTGGATCCCTTGACTTTGCTTTTGTCTCAGGTGTTACTTCTTCCCCCCTCCAGGGTTTAGTCATTTCAGAGAAGGCCCAGCCACAGTTTGTATATAATAAAGCCAAGTCAGAGGTAAAGCAGTGTCTATAAAAGGTTTTATACTGCTGGATGGATGCAAAGTTTGCGGACAAAGAAGGTGAAAATTGTAAGGTGACCTCATTGCTCAACAGACCAAGATGCATAATCCTGTAGATGCTCATCACATACTGAGCTCAAATGCATGCCACTCTGTCAATCTTCCCTGTCACCCCCGTCTTTGTTCCATCTAATGGAGCAGAAACACCATAAAAAATGATGTTTGAGAAAACTAAGGCAGTTCAGCTTTATTTGTGCAGTGGTTTGGTGGTGGTGGTAAAAGAAATAAAAAAAAAAGAAAAGCCACTCGAGGGTATGAGCCTGCATCCTTGAACCAAAGACCATCACAGAGATGAGAAATGACTTCAGGGAAATGGGCTATTGAGACAGTAACACACAGATGTGCAGGCTATCACCAACATACACACACATATATACACAATGACGCTCCACAAATCTGAGACACACCCAGTGTGCCAGGAAATAAATCCCGAATTGACTCGGACACACACACTGTTGCAGCAAGACGTGTGCCTGAATGCACAGACTTGGACATTCTCTCCACACACACACACACACACACACAATGCGCATAAACTTTAAGGACATAAATACACACAGACACACACACTCACTCAATTTGAGGCTCTATCGGGGGTGAAACAGAATTTAATGGCACTACTTGTGAAGTTGCCCTCAGTAGAAAATGACCCAAACTTTTGTCTGAGTTCAAATGAGGGACAGTGTCAGCTGAGAGTGTACAGAGGCAGGTTTGTGACTGGATGGTCAGTCTTTTGAATACTTTGATTCAAGAGCGATATTCCCAAATGGGGAAAAGAATGAGTCACTTGTTCTCATTGTGTATTTAGTATGCGTTGAACGTGTGGTTGATTGAGGCAGAGTCAGTCGATGGACGCCTTTTTGTTTAGATGTTTCACAAAGTCTGGTGGCTCGAGACAAAGGACACAAGTTGATTAAGTACTGACCTTTTCTCATTTACATAGTATGGTGATGGTGTTGTTCTGGCAACTGTGTGAGTGTGTTGTGAGCTAAATGCTCACATCAGCACTATAACGTGCTAATGCTGGCATGTTGATTCTTATCAGGTGTGTTTAACATGTTCACTGTGTTGGTTTAGCATGTTAGCATGCAAACATTTGCCAATTAGCGCTAAACACAAAGCTGAGGCTGAAGGGAATGTCATTAGTTTTGCAGGTATGAGCTCATGAACCAAAGCATTGGACAAAGTGACACCTGGACCTGACGATGGGGCTTTAAGAGAAATCAGAGGATCAATGTCATTACAACTAATTATCTGGGTAGCGCATGGATGTGTGTACTAATTTTTTCACAGCAATATGTCCGGTGAGAAACTAAAAAGTCAACCTCATGATGACATTACAGGAAGATCACCAAAGTCGTTAGGATATATCCTTTAGGAGACCTAGACTATTTGTTATAAATTTCAAAGCAATCCATCTAATGAAGCTCAGCCTAAGTTCAATCAGGAAGACTTTCTTTATGCTCTCTTTATCCCACTCCCACAGCTTCCACCAATCAGCTGACTATGGGTGTTCCCTCTCCCGGTTAGCCACTCAAACTTTGCCACGATCTCCTTCAGCCATTCATGTTGCTGCTGCCAAACTTTAAATCCATTCTCCTCTCTGCTCCTGTCAGCTGTAATTTTAGGTGGAATACTCACACCGTCCTCCACCCCATTCACCTCCAGTCACCTTATCCAGAGCCCAGACCTAATCATCAAAGCCCGCTACCCTTCATATCCAGATCCTCAGCTCCCTCTTCATCTCATCTTATCACCACCAACAGACCAACACATTCTCACACCGACCTCGTCACATATTGACGTTCGGTCATGGACTTTCCACGTCCGCATGCGATGTGCAAGGCTGGGTCCCTAATCCACTACATATACATTCAGCAGTGACTATGTGGCAGAAACTAGAAACATCTAGAAACTGTTTTTCATGCATTCGTAACCAGCCATTTAGATTATTGCAATTTCTTGCTCTCTGGCATCAGTAAAAAAAATCTCTCTCATGCCTCCAGCTCATCCAAAACTCTGCTGCCAGAATCTTGACTCAGACTAGAAAATGCCACCACGTCACACCGATCCTAGCTTCTCTACAGTGGTTAACTGTTGCTATTAGAATTGATTCTAAGATTTTATTGATCACTTACAAAGCCCTGAGAGGTTATATAATGGATCTTTTATTGCCCTATGTTCCTTCTCGCACCCTGAGATCCTCAGATGCACGTTTTCTTTTTGTTCCGAGGTCTAGAATAATTCACAAAGGTGACAGAGCCTTTGCAGGCAGAGCTACTTTGGAAGGACCTGCCTGAGGAGAGCAGGGCTGCAAACTCAGTCTCACTTTTTAAATCACCTCTGAAAATGTACTTGTTTAAAACGGCCTTTTGGTGATGTGATTTTAACTGTTTCACTCTATCTTTATGTGTATTCTGTTTTTGTTGCTTTTATCTTGTTCTATTTGCCTTGTCTTTTATTGAGTTTTGTAAAGCACTTTGTAACTGTGTTTTGAAAGATGCTATTATTATTATTATTACTACATATTTACCACCCTCCTGGAATAGATGACATCACAATGAGGTCTAATCTCAAAATACTTTAAACATTTCTCATACTTAAGTGCTCATGTAAATATTTTTTTTTCTCAGAACAAGTCTCTCCTGACTGAAATAGTTTTTGAGATTCTTCACTTTGAACCATAAATGTCAACCTTAAGGTGGCAATAAAGGAATATTTAGGTAATCAATAAAGTCTATAGGATTAATCCTCTGGGAACCAGGAATGTCCCTACAAAGTTTAATGGCCATCTATTTAATAATTGTTGAGATATTTCAGTCTGGACAACTAAAAGTGATGGACAGACTAGCACTGCCATCTCTGGCAACTTTTATTGGAAGTGACAGATATCTAATCAATTGGTGAGGCCAATGGATGTACTGCTCACTTGCTGCTATTTAAAAGAAAGTTGTTTTGTTCACTAGTTTTTCACTTGTGTGGAGAGCATCTACTGCCAGTGACAAGACCTAAAATATGTCAAAAACCATTGCTAACTTTTATCGGGCACTGATCTAACTTGTCAAAACTGTATGAATACACCAATTTCTCTCACTGTCCTTGACAGCTTGCAAGTGTTGGCAGAGACGCAACAATATCCATTGTATTCAGCCATGACAAGCCGTGTGAAAGATGTGTTTACCAGTCACTGTTGTTTACCGTGCTGTTGGCGTTGATTGGCATGTAGATTTCTTGCTATACAAGCTGTCGGTTCAGGTCAACACAAGCAGCATGACGTATTGAGTGCTGGTTTGAAACTACATCCATTCAGCACAAACTGGCACCGTGCTGGTCACCATCTGGAGCGCACACACATAAAGAAACTTGAAATCGCACTTTTTTCCCATAGCCATAGGTGAGCATGCTATGTGCTGTGCAATCTAAAGTTTCCAGAAATATTTATTGACTTTGAAAAGTCATGTCAAGTTTTTGAGGGATTTTTTTGACAGGAGTCCAAACACCAAGATGTAAGGGGTGCCCCCCTTCAGAAGGCTACATACATGATGCAAGCAGCCTTGAGGCATCACAAAATAAACCAATCAATGTGGCTAGGTTGCTATATGGAGACATGCCGGCACACGACAGTGAAGATAACAGAGGAACTGCCAGATAATGTATGATTTCATACCAAAAACAACAGGTCACTTTAAACTGATTTTCATCATATTTATCTTTGCAAGCATCCTGAGGTTGTGTTGCCTCCTGATAGAAAAACCTGTTCTCTGTAGTTTACATTAAAGTTAGTCTCTTGCAACATGCAGAACACAGAAATTGCTTTCAGTGATACAGACGTGAAGATGGAAAAAAAAAAATAGACCAACAAATGAGTTGCTGGAAATGCTTCAGCATCCCTCTGTGAAATAAAAAAAAGCTCACAAGGCAATACATTACTATAGCAGCTACGGCACAATGGATATGCTGTAAATATCTTTTTTTGTTCTTTATTTTAAGATTGTACACAAAACAAATTTGTCTCCCAAAGTCTCAACACCATCAACAAGTTGTCTTTCTCTCAAGTATAACAAGCTAAATAATGAAGCCGTCAATCACACATCAAAGGTGACAGCGGGGAAGAAAAATATTCCATATGTGGAAACGTACCTCCTGTGTGTGATGAAACATTTTGCAACTGTTCTGAACCAAGTGGTTGAGCTCAGGAGAGAAAAAAGAAACGAAAAATGAAACACAGGAACAGAAAGAAGCTTGGAAAAGTTGTTGATATTTCTATGATGACCCCCAGCACAATTAACAGTGTTATACAATATTTGTTGTGTGCTAAATTTAGGCTCTTAAATCTATTTTAAGTGGTGGTGGTGCCTTTTGCAGTTGCTTTGGACATTGCTGGCGTGTGGTTGCGAGTCACAGATCAGGATGAGGAAATCAACTCCCCAGTCTGTAAACTCTCCTCTCCTGGCTCCCTAGCCAGGTCGAGGTTTTCAAATGTAAACATCAGTAAAAATCAAGAAAAAGATGGAGAAGAATGAGCACCAGCTGAACTCACATCCTGCTAGCTATTGAACAGGCATTGGAAATAAACTGGACAACCTCAGTTCAACATCAGTTTTCCAACATGACATCAGGAACTGTAACATCCTTTTGATTAACCAAAACTTGGCTTATACTGGATAATGCTATTTAACCAGGAGGCTCTTTTCTTTGTGCTGATCTGACAAAGCAGAGGCCTGTGGCGAGAGAAGCAGAGGAGGCATGTGCTTTACAGTGAACAGGTACTGGTGCGATGGTGCACGTGAGGCGCTGTCCCAGTCCTGTCACTGCTATACACTGTTCTGAGGTGGCTGCGGAGCAGCGCTGCCTGTGTTTGGGAGGAGTGACTATACGGCCGACTTGTTGGTGTCGGGATGTGTGGATGGTTAAATCATTTCACAACCAGAAACCATGGATTACCAGAACTATCCAGAAACATGGACGATTATAGAGTAGTAGCCAACAATGTAAGAAGATGTAAAAAAGGACTATATTGTAGTCCAAGGAGCTGATGGGATCACATTTCACTGGAGTTGTACCTTGTATAATTCCAAATAAGTAAATGATTGATTGATGATTGACTGATTGGTCACACAACAAAGCAGCACAGTGATAATATCAGTATAGGGTTGAAAAAATACTCAGTACAAGTACAATCAGAGTAATGAATGTTATTGGATTATAATTGTAGTACCCTACTAAACTTGTTCAGTATCATTTATAGCATTTGGTTAACAAATATACAGCGTTTTAATGTTAAGACATGTATTTTGTAGTAGGTTTTCCTACACTTTGAGTGTCCTATATCAAGTCCTGTTGTCATTTGTTTATTGGGTCACCAGATTTCAGTCTGCAATTAAAAAATCAAACCTTATCAAAGATGAGTCTCCTAACCTAATGGGTTTTAAGTGGGGTGGGGCATGAACTCTGAGCATGAGATAAGCTGTGGCTAGTTAGCTAGTAACTACATGCTGGACAGAGGAGAAGTGACTGCGTGCATGTGAACAAAAAGACACTTCCCACTGGGTTTCTGAGTGAGTATGGACACTAAGAACTGTGTTACACAAAACATTTGTAGTTTAAAAACAGCAAGTTTATTGATATTTGTGAATTCTGTGTGTAGTGTGCTTCGGAGGCAGTGACCAGAGCTGGTGCAGTAGAGGTGCTCCAGGAGTCACCACTGCACACCATGGAGAGCATTGCTTCTATCACGTCGCTCACTTGGACAGAGTTGAACACGGTTGTCTACAGTTTTCTGATATTTCCAAGAACAGTGAGTAAAAACACTAGTTCTAGGGCTCTAGTTTCCAGGCACGGCGTAGGGTGGCGCAGGGTGGCGAACCCCGCGCAGAGCTAGTTTTGAGCAACGCAACCCGAGGCGTGCTCAGTTTGGTAGTTTGGCAGACCGAGGTGCGCTGAGATGGGTGTGGTGGCGCAGCAGGGGAAGGTGTCGACAGTTCCAGCTTGGCGCAGTGATAGTTTCATGCCAAAAGGCTTCGCCGAAGGTGCGCTAAAAGCTCGCCAGCTGAAACCAGGTCTACTGTCAGCGCAGGCGGAGCGCAGCCGGTGTAATGGAAGTTTGGCTGACCGGCGGACAGTGAGCACACGTCACCAAAACCTCACAGGCAGGTTTCCAGAATATCAGGCACATTAACAATGCAATAAATAGCCAAAAAAACACTATTCAATGCAACTATCTGCAATCAGCGCATAAATGTATCTCTATATCGACTGTCCCGTCACATCTGATGTCAGATCAAAGGGGTCTGGCACGGTTTGGCATGTTTGGCACGCGTAATTGTGGTGACCTCCTCCCAAGCTACCTTTGCATCATCAGCCCGTGGAGGTCTGCTCGAAGTTCTGTATATTCGGACACTGCGAGCTTGGACCTCCTGGACCAAAACATCAGTTTCCTCCTGGGAGAAGTTTGGCCGTCTGATGCTGCTGCTCTCTTCTGCCATGGCGAATTGAGTAAACTCTCATTACGATCCCAGATAGATATGCAGACTTAGGAGCAGAAGCTGAGCAGTGAGGATATAAAACTAGGATTTGTCCAGTGGAAGTGGGGTGTAGGGGATTCATAGCAAGATCAGCTGTCTCGCTCCAGGGAGAACTCGGAGTGCGGGGACAGAGTTTGAGGAAGACAGTGAAGGAAATGTCAGATGAAGCAGCCAGAGCAAGCCAATGGATCTGGAAGAGAAGAAATAATGTCAATTGGGGGCCAGCAGGGGGAACTACTAAGCTGGATACATAACTCCTTGAGATCAGGTGGAGAGATCCACCAATCAGTCCTCTCAAGAGGAAATCCAGGAAGAGGAAGGTTATTTAAGTGTGGGAGTGGCCTATTTGAATCCCTTTTGTTTGAGACCATGCTGCAAGGTGAGTGTGTTTGCTGATCCTGTAAGTTTGTTTATCTCCTTTAACTTTAGCTTATATTGTAGTTATGCTATGTAGCGTGTGAAATGTCTGGTGAATGTGCTAGGAAAGGTAGTATCAGCACTGTCTCTACCTGGAGCTCGCATGTACGGAACCTGGGTTTGGTTGAAGGTGGCAGTGCTGTTTGGGGTGAGAAAGCCATGTGTAAGTAAGGTAAAGGAGGTTATTGGGTTGGTGTGGGGAGCACTTAGTACTTAGCACTTAGTAGCAGAACTACTAAGCAGGGTACATAACTCCTTGAGATCAGGTGGAGAGATCCACTTCCTCTCAGGAGGAAATCCAGGAAGAGGAGGGTTATTTAAGTGTGGGAGTGGCCTATTTGAATCCCTTTTGTTTGAGACCGTGCTGCAAGGTGAGTGTGTTTGCTGATTCTGTGAGTTTATCTATCTCCCTTAACTTTAGCTTATATTGGAGTTATGCTATGTAGCGTGTGAAATAGAGTCTGGTGAATGTGCTAGGAAAGGTAGTATCAGCACTGTCTCTACCTGGAGCTTGCATGTACGGAGCCTGGGTTTGTTGAAGGTGGCAGTGGTGTTTGGGCTGAGAAGGCCATTTTTTAAGTAAGTTAAAGGAGGTAATTGGGTTGGTGCGGGGAGCAGTGAGACCTGGCATTAGGGGAGTGTCACTGGTCTGTATAGTTAAGTCTTGCCATAATAGCTTATCATAGGGCTTAGGAGGTTATTCACTGAGTGCTGATCCTTTCTCTAGAGCACAAACTTCTTGTGTTTATTTGAATGCATTGATGTGTTCATGAATTTAATATTGCTAGTAAAGGTGTCTGATTTCAACCACTTCACTACAAAGTAGCTTCAATCATTAAAGTCTTAACTTGTCTTAAGACTTGTCTATATTAAAACATTTTTTTGATTATTTGGTATCATTGATCTCAATCTGAAAAGTTATCAAATAAATGTTAAGGCATAAAATGTACAGTATTTGCCTCTGTATTGTAAGGTAGAAATGTAAAGTAGTGGAAAATGAGTTAGTTACAAAAGTTACATTCCACCACTGGCTGCTCACCACATGATTAATGTACACAGTTTATTCAAGAGATGTTTATACCATAGATCCCTGGCTCCTAACTGCCTGGAAGCCATGCCTCCTTTGCTGAAAACCTAAACTCTGGTAGAGCAGGGTTATATAAAAGTGGATGATGCAACACAGCTAATGAGCTGTGATTTATTTTTCTCATAAGCTATGATAGCTTTCTCTGTATTTGACTATCCAGCTCTCTGTTCCCTCAAGGCTTGTGTACACAAGAGGCATTTCAGCTGCAATTTTCAGTCATCTATCTCATGTGTGTCTGAGGGAGCAGATATATGCTTTACATGCTCTATGTGCGAGGCTTTACATCTATTTTTTTCTGTTTTATACATGTAACTGCAGTGATGGTGTTGGCCACTGACTACTGCCAGAAAGCAAGTAACCTACACTCAGTACTGTGCCTGAACACACCCTGTGTAGACACTGACAGAGGACTGATACTGCTTCTGCTGCTCTGTAACTGTGCTGCTTTCATTATGCAGCCTATGTGGCCAATGTCAAACTTAAGAGCTGTCGAGATGGTTTACTTTGGTCAGCTGTGCAAATTTGTGTGTGAACTTCATCAAAATGGAACTTGACAAAAAAGAATGTTTCCTTGCTTAAAGTAATCCACTGAAATTAATTTATTTTGCTTTGCAATTTTGCCATTTTATATCCTGTTGGGACCGGGCCTCATTACTGCTTTAAAATACTTGTATCCAAATCTTTAAGTTCTATGTTGAGAAATAATAACATACTTTTCTGAGGTTCTATATTGGAATTTTAGCAATAGCAATTAAGAGCTGAGTCAGCTTCCCCTTGGCTAAATAATAGATCACAATGCAGGCTCTCATTGGTCTTCCACTTTGACACATTACTCAGCAAGTAAACAGCTCCACCACTACAAATCAATCTCATTCTAAAATTCACAGACACCAGCACATCAAAACCCAGAAATATTCTGTGCACTGCAGTCTGCCAAACTTTTCAATTTGTAGCAAACAGACAGGAAAACATCCTCAGAAAGTAAGATGAATGTCTTATCTGCCTGCTTCTATTTATCTGCCAACCTGTATATTTATGAGAGATTTATGCGCTCCAGTTCTTCCACGTACAGCAGCAGGTGAACAAAGCAGGACAATCGGGGAGTTTGGGGGTTTGGGCTTACTGCAAAAACACCAAAACAGTGTGTTTTATTCATAAGATGCAAAGGCTAACACATATATGTCTCTGCGTTTCTACATATGCACTTGTGGATCAGAGTCTGTTTGTGTATTTGCATCATCAAGTTCCCCCGAAGCACCAAGTGAAAAGAAAGGAGAAAAAAAGTGTCCGTCCTTCCACCACACCGACAGAAAGACGAAAGCAGAGACAGAGAGCGAAAGAGAAGCAGCTCAGCTTCCACACCATCGGGAGTGTCTGAGAGATGCTGACAGCTCATTTCCATGAACTGTCTGACTGTGGCCGATATATATACTGGAACGAGTGAAAGGAAGTAGGAGGCAAGAAATATGGAGGTCCAAGTCAAGGTGAAGTCAAGTCGGAGATGAATAGAAGGAGGATGATGGCAAAGCAAAGACAGAAGAGAGCACATAAACAGATAGCTGAACGTTGCGGGGCATGAAAGGACAAATGGTGACAGAGAAGGCAGAAAGCCAACGGGAAAGAGGAGCTGGAGCAAAAATATCTTCTCTAGTCTCTGTGACCCGCTAGAGGAAAAACAACAAAAATATGTATGTGTGACACCTTTGCTCTTATACTCAGGTACTGCTGTGTGCAGTATATATTGAAATATTGTCGTCATTTGACATTTCATGTGACTCAAAGAATAGACTGGAAAAGTTAGATTTCCATATTTCAAGGCAAAACATAAATTCCAAATACAGAGATTAAATGCATGGATAGATTGTAACTGCACTGTGACAGACTAGGTATAGGCGACCATCTATTTAACAACTTGCTTCCAAGACAACTGGAATAAAAGTGTCCACATACCCAATGATAATGTTCTTTCTTAATCATAAGTTAAGTTATTGAGTGCCCCCAGGATCAACTCATTGTAATACTTCACACCAGCACAACCTGGTCTCGCTCCGAAGTCTTCGAAAACTGGCAGATGGTCAGTGACTTCCGGCGTCACACATCAAGGAAAAAGGCATCCTTTTACATCAGCATGATACTTGGCATTGGTGTCAGGGGGAAATGCGGCAAGACAACATAACTTAAGGGGGGGAAAATTCAACTAGAGTGGATGGGTCCAACAACCACTGACTTTCACTTGGGGGCCAGTGTTTGCGTGTGATTGTAAAGCCAAACCCTGTTCTTTTTTCCTGAACCCAACCACATGCTTTTGTATGGAGTTAGATTTGTGTCTTTATTACATGTGAGAAAATAAATGATATGAGAGAAAAAAAATGTTTGAGAGAAAAAGTTTTCAAGTTAAAAAAAAATAATAAAATAAAATAATAATATTTGAGACTAAAAAAGTTTTGAGAGAAAGTATTTTGTCATAGAATATAAAAAATAATAATTTGAGATTTAAAAAATGATTTCCGAGATTTCTCTCAAAAAACTTTTTTTTACTCTCAAATATTATTTTTTTGCTATCAGTGTGAAAACATTTTCTCTCAAAACATTTTTTTTCTCTCTCTCAAAACCTAAGTCTTTGGTCTCGTGTCAGGATTTTGCTTTCGCTGCGAAAATAATGTCATGGGCTGGGCCACGTTCCTATTGGCCAGTCTCAATCGAATTGGCAGCTGGGTGAGGATCGTGTTGGGAGTCAATTCAACTGAATCATTCATCATCTGTGTCATCATCTTACCCAAACATTGGAGCCTCCGCTCCCAAATAATGCAGCGCATCTATGCAGGTGAATCGACCATGGTGGATGAATGATTCAGTTGAATTCGACTCCCAACACAATCCTCACTCAGCTGTCAATTCGATTGAGACTGAGATTGAACCAATTTTTTTTGAGAGAAAATGTTTTCACACTGATAGCAAAAAATAATATTTGAGAGTAAAAAAAAGTTTTTTGAGAAATTATTTTTTTTATATTCTATGACAAAATACTTTCTCTCAAAACTTTTTTTAGTCTCAAATATTATTGCTTTTTATATTTTATTTTTATTTTTTTTTTCTCTTAAACATTTTTTTTCTCATATCATTTATTTTCTCGCATGTAATAAAGACACAAATCTAACCCCATACTTTTGTTGCCTGAACCCAATCAACTGCGTGTGTCGGCAATACGTAACCACGTGCATTTGTTGTTGACGGAAAAAAACCTCAATCTGAGGTGCATACTGCGTTTATCTTGAAAGAGACTGTATGCAAACTGTAGATTTCCTGTGAAAACTGAAGTGTATTTTGAGGAAAAAAAATGCATGTAACAGGCAGAAGTTGACACAGAACATCAACAACCAATGCACCCAGGGTACCTTGTATGTCATATCTTGAAGTGGAAAGTCCATGACCAGACAATGATATGTGATGAGGACAGAGTGAGAATGTGTTGACCAGGAAGGTTAAATGGTTACTATATTGGTACTCATTTTGCCATGTTATCAGATGACAAAGCATTAATTGCCACAAGTGTCTTAAGTGAGTCTTCTCTCTTTGTTGCTAAAGTGGACATGTTAAATATTACTGAAAGGAACTGGAAGAATAGCCAGAATAAAGATCACAGCAAGGTCAACCAAATGTTTAATTTTGTAACCTGAAATCTGGTTATTCTTGTTGCCACTGGATCCCAAGGATTCCCAAATAACTAAACCAGGTGTGTTAGGCCCAGTAGCCCAGAAGCTGGTAGAACCTGCTAACTGTAAATGCTTTGGATCAACAGGATGTCTCTCTCCTTTCCATACCTATTCACATTGCCCTGTTTTCAGATGTCTAATCATCCTTTGCCACCAGTGCCTAAAGTCAAATGTCTTGCACCTTTATTGCAAAAGTGGACACCATTAAGAAACTTTTTGGGAACTGACAAAGAAACAACAAAGAAAGTCACTGCGTGGTCCACCAAATGCTGAACTTTAAGATCTCTAGGCTGGTGAAATCTTAGTTCCCAGGAGTTCCCGAAGATTTCCACCGAATTAGACCACAGTTTACCAAGCCCCCACTCTTGGCACACTGAGCAGAGTGGCGCAGCGGAAGCGTGCTGGGCCCATAACCCAGAGGTCGATGGATCGAAACCATCCTCTGCTAACTGTCAATCCTTTGGATCAACGGGATGTCTGTATGCTTTTCATTCACATTGTTTGTACTTAGATGCAAGTGTAAAGCTGCTGCTAGCTTCTTTACAATACTCACATCCCAGGCAATTGATATCATTCACTAATATCTTCCATTGATGGCTCTTATTTCCATTGAAATGTCTTAACTTAACCTGCTGATGAACTTTTGTCACTTGCTCATCAACTGTAGACACAATGGAGAGGCACTTGGAGGTAGTGTGGCCTAGTGGTCCAAGATACTGGATTAAGGCTCCAGTCTCTCAGGAGGCATGGGTTTGAACTCCACCACTGCCATTTGACAATATAGGGTATCAGGTAATCCTCCAAGTTGCATGCTACTCTTATTAGCATAGCAACGTTTATTCGGCACAGTGAAGCAACCACTGTTACCAAAAGGACAAGTGGATGTTTGAGTGGCTCCATGTTGACCCTACCATTTCCAGGGCATACGTATTTAACATTGCCCCAGTTTGACGTGACCATGCAATCATTGCCCCACATGTCAAAGGTGAAATAAGCATTCATTGTGGTGTGGAAAATATCACCAAAGCTATGTATCTGATTCTTTTCACTTTTCAAACACTTGCAGTTCAAGAAAAGTCAACTCTTAAATGTTGCTCTTAAGTCTGATTATTTAGCATGTGTCATCTGACCGAGCCAATAAAAAAACAAAACACGAGGTAGACTTTCAAGAGAGTTGAACCTGGCCAATGTTTGCTACAGTACAACGCCACATTTTATGTTAAAGGCTTAACTGTAAAATGGACAGTTGTTGTACAGCCATGTTTTCGCTCACGCTGAAGTCCACATTGATGAACTTTTGTTGTTGGGCTTATCTGGGATTTCAAACCCTGTACTTCTCTCATGCTTGATAGAGAAATCCAGCAGGGAAGCATGTTGTTTGTATTGCACACAGTATCTAAAGAGTCACTTCTCTAGCTTGTGGGCTCGTCCGGGAGTTAAACCCGGGACCTCTCGCACCCTAAGCGAGAATCATACCCCTAGACCAACGAGCCAAGCTGCAGCATTACACTATGTCCTCTCAGCCAAAGCCTGCTTAGATGTGTCACACGTGAGTATGGCTGAGCTGAGAAAAAAAAATGCAGGCACAGCGGAGCAGTTCTTGTAGTTTGGCCGAGTGGTCTAAGGTGCTGGATTTAGGCTTCAGTCTCTGTGGAGGCATGGGTTTAAATCCCACCACTGCCATTTCACAATGCAAGATGTCAGGCAAAGAGACTCATGAGGTAACCTGAGGTTGTCTGAAATTGCATGCACTTCTTATTGGTGTACTTGATGGTATCAGACTAGCATGATGCAACCACTGTTACCAAAAGACAAGTGGATGTTTGGCTGGCTCCATGCTGACTCTTAAGAAATTCCGTCCATATTCACATTGCCATGGTTTAAGATGACAAAGCAGTCATTGCCACAAGTATCTTTAGTGACATAAGCATTCACTGTGGATGGAAAATATCGCCAAGGTCAATATCTGATTCTTCTCACTTTGAAAACACTTCTCATTCAAGCAATGTCAAATGTTGACCTTTGCTCTTAAGTCTGATTGGTTGAGGGTATTTAGATGGTAGCACTGCTTGCTGTTGAAGGAGCAATAATCATTGACAGTTGAGTACCTTGACTAGAGTTTGTGAAGCACCACTGAGCAGAGCCAGAGCGATACTGAAAAAGCCTAAAAAATGTAATGCTCCAGTCTCTCAGGAGGTGTGGGTTCAAATCCCACCCCTGCCATTGTTTCAGGACTTGCCTTCAAGATTATTGAAGGAAAACTGTGCAAATACGCAGCATTGTTTGTCTCCCATTGTGTGTGCCTAATAAGAAGTCATTGTACTAAACACCAGGAAGGCTCAATGCTTACCTTCATCCATGCTCTGTTTGCCATCAGGTGACAAAGCATTCACTGTCACAAGCATAAAAAGCGAATTATCTCTGTCTTCTGCGCCAGTGGATAAAGATATTGAGGGAAAATGGAAAAGGACTATAAAGAGGATCACAGCAAGGTCCACTAAATGCTCACCTTTTAGACCTGCTGAAATTTTAGTTCCCACAAGCTCAGAAAGATTCCCAGAACATTGAACCACAAACATCCAAGCCCCTGTACCTGAAACATTGAGCAGATTGATGCAGCCGAAGTGTGCTGGGCCCATAACCCAGAGATCCCTGGATTAAAACCATCCTCTCCTAAATGTAAATTCTTTAGAGGAGCAGGCTGTACCTTGAGTTTCCATCCATACTCACTTTGCTTTGTTATCAGATGACGAAGCTTTTATTGCCACAAGTGTCTAAAGTGAGTATTCTCTCTCTTTTTCTGAAGTGGACATGTTCAAGATCATTGGATGGAATTGGGAAAATCACCAGAAAGAGGGTCATAGCAAGAATGTTTCTCTCCTTTCCATCCCTATTCACATTGCCCTGTTTTCAGATGTCTAATCATCCTTTGCCACCAGTGCCTAAAGTCAAATGTCTTGCACCTTTATTGCAAAAGTGAATACCATCAAGAAACTTTTTGGGAACTGACTAAGAAACAACAAAGAAAGTCACTGTGTGGTCCACCAAATGCTGAACTTTAAGATCTCTAGGCTGGTGAAATCTTAGTTCCCAGGAGTTCCCGAAGATTTCCACCGAATTAGACCACAGTTTACCAAGCCCCCACTCTTGGCACACTGAGCAGAGTGGCATAGCGGAAGCGTGCTGGGCCCATAACCCAGAGGTCGATGGATCGAAACCATCCTCTGCTAACTGTCAATCCTTTGGATCAACGGGATGTCTGTATGCTTTTCATTCACATTGTTTGTACTTAGATGCAAGTGTAAAGCTGCTGCTAGCTTCTTTACAATACTCACATCCCAGGCAATTGATATCATTCACTAATATCTTCCATTGATGGCTCTTATTTCCATTGAAATGTCTTAACTTAACCTGCTGATGAACTTTTGTCACTTGCTCATCAACTGTAGACACAATGGAGAGGCACTTGGAGGTAGTGTGGCCTAGTGGTCCGAGATGCTGGATTAAGGCTCCAGTCTCTCAGGAGGCATGGGTTCGAACTCCACCACTGCCATTTGACAATATAGGGTATCAGGTAATCCACCTGATGTGGTGGCCTGACTTTGTCCTAAGTTGCATGCTACTCTTATTAGCATAGCAACGTTTATTCGGCACAGTGAAGCAACCACTGTTACCAAAAGGACAAGTGGATGTTTGAGTGGCTCCATGTTGACCCTACCATTTCCAGGGCATACGTATTTAACATTGCCCCAGTTTGACATGACCATGCAATCATTGCCCCACATGTCAAAGGTGAAATAAGCATTCATTGTGGTGTGGAAAATATCACCAAAGCTATGTATCTGATTCTTTTCACTTTTCAAACACTTGCAGTTCAAGAAAAGTCAACTCTTAAATGTTGCTCTTAAGTCTGATTATTTAGCATGTGTCATCTGACCGAGCCAATAAAAAAACAAAACACGAGGTAGACTTTCAAGAGAGTTGAACCTGGCCAATGTTTGCTACAGTACAACGCCACATTTTATGTTAAAGGCTTAACTGTAAAATGGACAGTTGTTGTACAGCCATGTTTTCGCTCACGCTGAAGTCCACATTGATGAACTTTTGTTGTTGGGCTTATCTGGGATTTCAAACCCTGTACTTCTCTCATGCTTGATAGAGAAATCCAGCAGGGAAGCATGTTGTTTGTATTGCACACAGTATCTAAAGAGTCACTTCTTTAGCTTGTGGGCTCGTCCGGGAGTTGAACCCGGGACCTCTCGCACCCTAAGCGAGAATCATACCCCTAGACCAACGAGCCAAGCTGCAGCATTACACTATGTCCTCTCAGCCAAAGCCTGCTTAGATGTGTCACACGTGAGTATGGCTGAGCTGAGAAAAAAAAATGCAGGCACAGTGGAGCAGTTCTTGTAGTTTGGCCGAGTGGTCTAAGGTGCTGGATTTAGGCTTCAGTCTCTGTGGAGGCATGGGTTTAAATCCCACCACTGCCATTTCACAATGCAAGATGTCAGGCAAAGAGACTCATGAGGTAACCTGAGGTTGTCTGAAATTGCATGCACTTCTTATTGGTGTACTTGATGGTATCAGACTAGCATGATGCAACCACTGTTACCAAAAGACAAGTGGATGTTTGGCTGGCTCCATGCTGACTCTTAAGAAATTCCGTCCATATTCACATTGCCATGGTTTAAGATGACAAAGCAGTCATTGCCACAAGTATCTTTAGTGACATAAGCATTCACTGTGGATGGAAAATATCGCCAAGGTCAATATCTGATTCTTCTCACTTTGAAAACACTTCTCATTCAAGCAATGTCAAATGTTGACCTTTGCTCTTAAGTCTGATTGGTTGAAGGTATTTAGATGGTAGCACTGCTTGCTGTTGAAGGAGCAATAATCATTGACAGTTGAGTACCTTGACTAGAGTTTGTGAAGCACCACTGAGCAGAGCCAGAGCGATACTGAAAAACCCTAAAAAATGTAATGCTCCAGTCTCTCAGGAGGTGTGGGTTCAAATCCCACCCCTGCCATTGTTTCAGGACTTGCCTTCAAGATTATTGAAGGAAAACTGTGCAAATACGCAGCATTGTTTGTCTCCCATTGTGTGTGCCTAATAAGAAGTCATTGTACTAAACACCAGGAAGGCTCAATGCTTACCTTCATCCATGCTCTGTTTGCCATCAGGTGACAAAGCATTCACTGTCACAAGCATAAAAAGCGAATTATCTCTGTCTTCTGCGCCAGTGGATAAAGATATTGAGGGAAAATGGAAAAGGACTATAAAGAGGATCACAGCAAGGTCCACTAAATGCTCACCTTTTAGACCTGCTGAAATTTTAGTTCCCACAAGCTCAGAAAGATTCCCAGAACATTGAACCACAAACATCCAAGCCCCTGTACCTGAAACATTGAGCAGATTGATGCAGCCGAAGTGTGCTGGGCCCATAACCCAGAGATCCCTGGATTAAAACCATCCTCTCCTAAATGTAAATTCTTTAGAGGAGCAGGCTGTACCTTGAGTTTCCATCCATACTCACTTTGCTTTGTTATCAGATGACGAAGCTTTTATTGCCACAAGTGTCTAAAGTGAGTATTCTCTCTCTTTTTCTGAAGTGGACATGTTCAAGATCATTGGATGGAATTGGGAAAATCACCAGAAAGAGGGTCATAGCAAGAATGTTTCTCTCCTTTCCATCCCTATTCACATTGCCCTGTTTTCAGATGTCTAATCATCCTTTGCCACCAGTGCCTAAAGTCAAATGTCTTGCACCTTTATTGCAAAAGTGAATACCATCAAGAAACTTTTTGGGAACTGACTAAGAAACAACAAAGAAAGTCACTGCGTGGTCCACCAAATGCTGAACTTTAAGATCTCTAGGCTGGTGAAATCTTAGTTCCCAGGAGTTCCCGAAGATTTCCACCGAATTAGACCACAGTTTACCAAGCCCCCACTCTTGGCACACTGAGCAGAGTGGCGCAGCGGAAGCGTGCTGGGCCCATAACCCAGAGGTCGATGGATCGAAACCATCCTCTGCTAACTGTCAATCCTTTGGATCAACGGGATGTCTGTATGCTTTTCATTCACATTGTTTGTACTTAGATGCAAGTGTAAAGCTGCTGCTAGCTTCTTTACAATACTCACATCCCAGGCAATTGATATCATTCACTAATATCTTCCATTGATGGCTCTTATTTCCATTGAAATGTCTTAACTTAACCTGCTGATGAACTTTTGTCACTTGCTCATCAACTGTAGACACAATGGAGAGGCACTTGGAGGTAGTGTGGCCTAGTGGTCCGAGATGCTGGATTAAGGCTCCAGTCTCTCAGGAGGCATGGGTTCGAACTCCACCACTGCCATTTGACAATATAGGGTATCAGGTAATCCACCTGATGTGGTGGCCTGACTTTGTCCTAAGTTGCATGCTACTCTTATTAGCATAGCAACGTTTATTCGGCACAGTGAAGCAACCACTGTTACCAAAAGGACAAGTGGATGTTTGAGTGGCTCCATGTTGACCCTACCATTTCCAGGGCATACGTATTTAACATTGCCCCAGTTTGACATGACCATGCAATCATTGCCCCACATGTCAAAGGTGAAATAAGCATTCATTGTGGTGTGGAAAATATCACCAAAGCTATGTATCTGATTCTTTTCACTTTTCAAACACTTGCAGTTCAAGAAAAGTCAACTCTTAAATGTTGCTCTTAAGTCTGATTATTTAGCATGTGTCATCTGACCGAGCCAATAAAAAAACAAAACACGAGGTAGACTTTCAAGAGAGTTGAACCTGGCCAATGTTTGCTACAGTACAACGCCACATTTTATGTTAAAGGCTTAACTGTAAAATGGACAGTTGTTGTACAGCCATGTTTTCGCTCACGCTGAAGTCCACATTGATGAACTTTTGTTGTTGGGCTTATCTGGGATTTCAAACCCTGTACTTCTCTCATGCTTGATAGAGAAATCCAGCAGGGAAGCATGTTGTTTGTATTGCACACAGTATCTAAAGAGTCACTTCTTTAGCTTGTGGGCTCGTCCGGGAGTTGAACCCGGGACCTCTCGCACCCTAAGCGAGAATCATACCCCTAGACCAACGAGCCAAGCTGCAGCATTACACTATGTCCTCTCAGCCAAAGCCTGCTTAGATGTGTCACACGTGAGTATGGCTGAGCTGAGAAAAAAAAATGCAGGCACAGTGGAGCAGTTCTTGTAGTTTGGCCGAGTGGTCTAAGGTGCTGGATTTAGGCTTCAGTCTCTGTGGAGGCATGGGTTTAAATCCCACCACTGCCATTTCACAATGCAAGATGTCAGGCAAAGAGACTCATGAGGTAACCTGAGGTTGTCTGAAATTGCATGCACTTCTTATTGGTGTACTTGATGGTATCAGACTAGCATGATGCAACCACTGTTACCAAAAGACAAGTGGATGTTTGGCTGGCTCCATGCTGACTCTTAAGAAATTCCGTCCATATTCACATTGCCATGGTTTAAGATGACAAAGCAGTCATTGCCACAAGTATCTTTAGTGACATAAGCATTCACTGTGGATGGAAAATATCGCCAAGGTCAATATCTGATTCTTCTCACTTTGAAAACACTTCTCATTCAAGCAATGTCAAATGTTGACCTTTGCTCTTAAGTCTGATTGGTTGAAGGTATTTAGATGGTAGCACTGCTTGCTGTTGAAGGAGCAATAATCATTGACAGTTGAGTACCTTGACTAGAGTTTGTGAAGCACCACTGAGCAGAGCCAGAGCGATACTGAAAAACCCTAAAAAATGTAATGCTCCAGTCTCTCAGGAGGTGTGGGTTCAAATCCCACCCCTGCCATTGTTTCAGGACTTGCCTTCAAGATTATTGAAGGAAAACTGTGCAAATACGCAGCATTGTTTGTCTCCCATTGTGTGTGCCTAATAAGAAGTCATTGTACTAAACACCAGGAAGGCTCAATGCTTACCTTCATCCATGCTCTGTTTGCCATCAGGTGACAAAGCATTCACTGTCACAAGCATAAAAAGCGAATTATCTCTGTCTTCTGCGCCAGTGGATAAAGATATTGAGGGAAAATGGAAAAGGACTATAAAGAGGATCACAGCAAGGTCCACTAAATGCTCACCTTTTAGACCTGCTGAAATTTTAGTTCCCACAAGCTCAGAAAGATTCCCAGAACATTGAACCACAAACATCCAAGCCCCTGTACCTGAAACATTGAGCAGATTGATGCAGCCGAAGTGTGCTGGGCCCATAACCCAGAGATCCCTGGATTAAAACCATCCTCTCCTAAATGTAAATTCTTTAGAGGAGCAGGCTGTACCTTGAGTTTCCATCCATACTCACTTTGCTTTGTTATCAGATGACGAAGCTTTTATTGCCACAAGTGTCTAAAGTGAGTATTCTCTCTCTTTTTCTGAAGTGGACATGTTCAAGATCATTGGATGGAATTGGGAAAATCACCAGAAAGAGGGTCATAGCAAGAATGTTTCTCTCCTTTCCATCCCTATTCACATTGCCCTGTTTTCAGATGTCTAATCATCCTTTGCCACCAGTGCCTAAAGTCAAATGTCTTGCACCTTTATTGCAAAAGTGAATACCATCAAGAAACTTTTTGGGAACTGACTAAGAAACAACAAAGAAAGTCACTGCGTGGTCCACCAAATGCTGAACTTTAAGATCTCTAGGCTGGTGAAATCTTAGTTCCCAGGAGTTCCCGAAGATTTCCACCGAATTAGACCACAGTTTACCAAGCCCCCACTCTTGGCACACTGAGCAGAGTGGCGCAGCGGAAGCGTGCTGGGCCCATAACCCAGAGGTCGATGGATCGAAACCATCCTCTGCTAACTGTCAATCCTTTGGATCAACGGGATGTCTGTATGCTTTTCATTCACATTGTTTGTACTTAGATGCAAGTGTAAAGCTGCTGCTAGCTTCTTTACAATACTCACATCCCAGGCAATTGATATCATTCACTAATATCTTCCATTGATGGCTCTTATTTCCATTGAAATGTCTTAACTTAACCTGCTGATGAACTTTTGTCACTTGCTCATCAACTGTAGACACAATGGAGAGGCACTTGGAGGTAGTGTGGCCTAGTGGTCCGAGATGCTGGATTAAGGCTCCAGTCTCTCAGGAGGCATGGGTTCGAACTCCACCACTGCCATTTGACAATATAGGGTATCAGGTAATCCACCTGATGTGGTGGCCTGACTTTGTCCTAAGTTGCATGCTACTCTTATTAGCATAGCAACGTTTATTCGGCACAGTGAAGCAACCACTGTTACCAAAAGGACAAGTGGATGTTTGAGTGGCTCCATGTTGACCCTACCATTTCCAGGGCATACGTATTTAACATTGCCCCAGTTTGACATGACCATGCAATCATTGCCCCACATGTCAAAGGTGAAATAAGCATTCATTGTGGTGTGGAAAATATCACCAAAGCTATGTATCTGATTCTTTTCACTTTTCAAACACTTGCAGTTCAAGAAAAGTCAACTCTTAAATGTTGCTCTTAAGTCTGATTATTTAGCATGTGTCATCTGACCGAGCCAATAAAAAAACAAAACACGAGGTAGACTTTCAAGAGAGTTGAACCTGGCCAATGTTTGCTACAGTACAACGCCACATTTTATGTTAAAGGCTTAACTGTAAAATGGACAGTTGTTGTACAGCCATGTTTTCGCTCACGCTGAAGTCCACATTGATGAACTTTTGTTGTTGGGCTTATCTGGGATTTCAAACCCTGTACTTCTCTCATGCTTGATAGAGAAATCCAGCAGGGAAGCATGTTGTTTGTATTGCACACAGTATCTAAAGAGTCACTTCTCTAGCTTGTGGGCTCGTCCGGGAGTTGAACCCGGGACCTCTCGCACCCTAAGCGAGAATCATACCCCTAGACCAACGAGCCAAGCTGCAGCATTACACTATGTCCTCTCAGCCAAAGCCTGCTTAGATGTGTCACACGTGAGTATGGCTGAGCTGAGAAAAAAAAATGCAGGCACAGTGGAGCAGTTCTTGTAGTTTGGCCGAGTGGTCTAAGGTGCTGGATTTAGGCTTCAGTCTCTGTGGAGGCATGGGTTTAAATCCCACCACTGCCATTTCACAATGCAAGATGTCAGGCAAAGAGACTCATGAGGTAACCTGAGGTTGTCTGAAATTGCATGCACTTCTTATTGGTGTACTTGATGGTATCAGACTAGCATGATGCAACCACTGTTACCAAAAGACAAGTGGATGTTTGGCTGGCTCCATGCTGACTCTTAAGAAATTCCGTCCATATTCACATTGCCATGGTTTAAGATGACAAAGCAGTCATTGCCACAAGTATCTTTAGTGACATAAGCATTCACTGTGGATGGAAAATATCGCCAAGGTCAATATCTGATTCTTCTCACTTTGAAAACACTTCTCATTCAAGCAATGTCAAATGTTGACCTTTGCTCTTAAGTCTGATTGGTTGAAGGTATTTAGATGGTAGCACTGCTTGCTGTTGAAGGAGCAATAATCATTGACAGTTGAGTACCTTGACTAGAGTTTGTGAAGCACCACTGAGCAGAGCCAGAGCGATACTGAAAAACCCTAAAAAATGTAATGCTCCAGTCTCTCAGGAGGTGTGGGTTCAAATCCCACCCCTGCCATTGTTTCAGGACTTGCCTTCAAGATTATTGAAGGAAAACTGTGCAAATACGCAGCATTGTTTGTCTCCCATTGTGTGTGCCTAATAAGAAGTCATTGTACTAAACACCAGGAAGGCTCAATGCTTACCTTCATCCATGCTCTGTTTGCCATCAGGTGACAAAGCATTCACTGTCACAAGCATAAAAAGCGAATTATCTCTGTCTTCTGCGCCAGTGGATAAAGATATTGAGGGAAAATGGAAAAGGACTATAAAGAGGATCACAGCAAGGTCCACTAAATGCTCACCTTTTAGACCTGCTGAAATTTTAGTTCCCACAAGCTCAGAAAGATTCCCAGAACATTGAACCACAAACATCCAAGCCCCTGTACCTGAAACATTGAGCAGATTGATGCAGCCGAAGTGTGCTGGGCCCATAACCCAGAGATCCCTGGATTAAAACCATCCTCTCCTAAATGTAAATTCTTTAGAGGAGCAGGCTGTACCTTGAGTTTCCATCCATACTCACTTTGCTTTGTTATCAGATGACGAAGCTTTTATTGCCACAAGTGTCTAAAGTGAGTATTCTCTCTCTTTTTCTGAAGTGGACATGTTCAAGATCATTGGATGGAATTGGGAAAATCACCAGAAAGAGGGTCATAGCAAGAATGTTTCTCTCCTTTCCATCCCTATTCACATTGCCCTGTTTTCAGATGTCTAATCATCCTTTGCCACCAGTGCCTAAAGTCAAATGTCTTGCACCTTTATTGCAAAAGTGAATACCATCAAGAAACTTTTTGGGAACTGACTAAGAAACAACAAAGAAAGTCACTGCGTGGTCCACCAAATGCTGAACTTTAAGATCTCTAGGCTGGTGAAATCTTAGTTCCCAGGAGTTCCCGAAGATTTCCACCGAATTAGACCACAGTTTACCAAGCCCCCACTCTTGGCACACTGAGCAGAGTGGCGCAGCGGAAGCGTGCTGGGCCCATAACCCAGAGGTCGATGGATCGAAACCATCCTCTGCTAACTGTCAATCCTTTGGATCAACGGGATGTCTGTATGCTTTTCATTCACATTGTTTGTACTTAGATGCAAGTGTAAAGCTGCTGCTAGCTTCTTTACAATACTCACATCCCAGGCAATTGATATCATTCACTAATATCTTCCATTGATGGCTCTTATTTCCATTGAAATGTCTTAACTTAACCTGCTGATGAACTTTTGTCACTTGCTCATCAACTGTAGACACAATGGAGAGGCACTTGGAGGTAGTGTGGCCTAGTGGTCCGAGATGCTGGATTAAGGCTCCAGTCTCTCAGGAGGCATGGGTTCGAACTCCACCACTGCCATTTGACAATATAGGGTATCAGGTAATCCACCTGATGTGGTGGCCTGACTTTGTCCTAAGTTGCATGCTACTCTTATTAGCATAGCAACGTTTATTCGGCACAGTGAAGCAACCACTGTTACCAAAAGGACAAGTGGATGTTTGAGTGGCTCCATGTTGACCCTACCATTTCCAGGGCATACGTATTTAACATTGCCCCAGTTTGACATGACCATGCAATCATTGCCCCACATGTCAAAGGTGAAATAAGCATTCATTGTGGTGTGGAAAATATCACCAAAGCTATGTATCTGATTCTTTTCACTTTTCAAACACTTGCAGTTCAAGAAAAGTCAACTCTTAAATGTTGCTCTTAAGTCTGATTATTTAGCATGTGTCATCTGACCGAGCCAATAAAAAAACAAAACACGAGGTAGACTTTCAAGAGAGTTGAACCTGGCCAATGTTTGCTACAGTACAACGCCACATTTTATGTTAAAGGCTTAACTGTAAAATGGACAGTTGTTGTACAGCCATGTTTTCGCTCACGCTGAAGTCCACATTGATGAACTTTTGTTGTTGGGCTTATCTGGGATTTCAAACCCTGTACTTCTCTCATGCTTGATAGAGAAATCCAGCAGGGAAGCATGTTGTTTGTATTGCACACAGTATCTAAAGAGTCACTTCTCTAGCTTGTGGGCTCGTCCGGGAGTTGAACCCGGGACCTCTCGCACCCTAAGCGAGAATCATACCCCTAGACCAACGAGCCAAGCTGCAGCATTACACTATGTCCTCTCAGCCAAAGCCTGCTTAGATGTGTCACACGTGAGTATGGCTGAGCTGAGAAAAAAAAATGCAGGCACAGTGGAGCAGTTCTTGTAGTTTGGCCGAGTGGTCTAAGGTGCTGGATTTAGGCTTCAGTCTCTGTGGAGGCATGGGTTTAAATCCCACCACTGCCATTTCACAATGCAAGATGTCAGGCAAAGAGACTCATGAGGTAACCTGAGGTTGTCTGAAATTGCATGCACTTCTTATTGGTGTACTTGATGGTATCAGACTAGCATGATGCAACCACTGTTACCAAAAGACAAGTGGATGTTTGGCTGGCTCCATGCTGACTCTTAAGAAATTCCGTCCATATTCACATTGCCATGGTTTAAGATGACAAAGCAGTCATTGCCACAAGTATCTTTAGTGACATAAGCATTCACTGTGGATGGAAAATATCGCCAAGGTCAATATCTGATTCTTCTCACTTTGAAAACACTTCTCATTCAAGCAATGTCAAATGTCGACCTTTGCTCTTAAGTCTGATTGGTTGAAGGTATTTAGATGGTAGCACTGCTTGCTGTTGAAGGAGCAATAATCATTGACAGTTGAGTACCTTGACTAGAGTTTGTGAAGCACCACTGAGCAGAGCCAGAGCGATACTGAAAAAGCCTAAAAAATGTAATGCTCCAGTCTCTCAGGAGGTGTGGGTTCAAATCCCACCCCTGCCATTGTTTCAGGACTTGCCTTCAAGATTATTGAAGGAAAACTGTGCAAATACGCAGCATTGTTTGTCTCCCATTGTGTGTGCCTAATAAGAAGTCATTGTACTAAACACCAGGAAGGCTCAATGCTTACCTTCATCCATGCTCTGTTTGCCATCAGGTGACAAAGCATTCACTGTCACAAGCATAAAAAGCGAATTATCTCTGTCTTCTGCGCCAGTGGATAAAGATATTGAGGGAAAATGGAAAAGGACTATAAAGAGGATCACAGCAAGGTCCACTAAATGCTCACCTTTTAGACCTGCTGAAATTTTAGTTCCCACAAGCTCAGAAAGATTCCCAGAACATTGAACCACAAACATCCAAGCCCCTGTACCTGAAACATTGAGCAGATTGATGCAGCCGAAGTGTGCTGGGCCCATAACCCAGAGATCCCTGGATTAAAACCATCCTCTCCTAAATGTAAATTCTTTAGAGGAGCAGGCTGTACCTTGAGTTTCCATCCATACTCACTTTGCCTTGTTATCAGATGACGAAGCTTTTATTGCCACAAGTGTCTAAAGTGAGTATTCGCTCTCTTTTTCTGAAGTGGACATGTTCAAGATCATTGGATGGAATTGGGAAAATCACCAGAAAGAGGGTCATAGCAAGAATGTTTCTCTCCTTTCCATCCCTATTCACATTGCCCTGTTTTCAGATGTCTAATCATCCTTTGCCACCAGTGCCTAAAGTCAAATGTCTTGCACCTTTATTGCAAAAGTGGATACCATCAAGAAACTTTTTGGGAACTGACTAAGAAACAACAAAGAAAGTCACTGCGTGGTCCACCAAATGCTGAACTTTAAGATCTCTAGGCTGGTGAAATCTTAGTTCCCAGGAGTTCCCGAAGATTTCCACCGAATTAGACCACAGTTTACCAAGCCCCCACTCTTGGCACACTGAGCAGAGTGGCGCAGCGGAAGCGTGCTGGGCCCATAACCCAGAGGTCAATGGATTGAAACCATCCTCTGCTAACTGTCAATCCTTTGGATCAACGGGATGTCTGTATGCTTTTCATTCACATTGTTTGTACTTAGATGCAAGTGTAAAGCTGCTGCTAGCTTCTTTACAATACTCACATCCCAGGCAATTGATATCATTCACTAATATCTTCCATTGATGGCTCTTATTTCCATTGAAATGTCTTAACTTAACCTGCTGATGAACTTTTGTCACTTGCTCATCAACTGTAGACACAATGGAGAGGCACTTGGAGGTAGTGTGGCCTAGTGGTCCGAGATGCTGGATTAAGGCTCCAGTCTCTCAGGAGGCATGGGTTCGAACTCCACCACTGCCATTTGACAATATAGGGTATCAGGTAATCCACCTGATGTGGTGGCCTGACTTTGTCCTAAGTTGCATGCTACTCTTATTAGCATAGCAACGTTTATTTGGCACAGTGAAGCAACCACTGTTACCAAAAGGACAAGTGCATGTTTGAGTGGCTCCATGTTGACCCTACCATTTCCATGGCATACGTATTTAACATTGCCCCAGTTTGACGTGACCATGCAATCATTGCCCCACATGTCAAAGGTGAAATAAGCATTCATTGTGGTGTGGAAAATATCACCAAAGCTATGTATCTGATTCTTTTCACTTTTCAAACACTTGCAGTTCAAGAAAAGTCAACTCTTAAATGTTGCTCTTAAGTCTGATTATTTAGCATGTGTCATCTGACCGAGCCAATAAAAAAACAAAACACGTGGAAGACTTTCAAGAGAGTTGAACCTGGCCAATGTTTGCTACAGTGCAACGCCACATTTTATGTTAAAGGCTTAATTGTAAAATGGACAGTTGTTGTACAGCCATGTTTTCACTGAAGTCCACATTGATGAACTTTTGCTGTTGGGCTTATCTGGGATTTCAAACCCTGTACTTCTCTCATGCTTGATAGAGAAATCCAGCAGGGAAGCATGTTGTTTGTATTGCACACAGTATCTAAAGAGTCACTTCTCTAGCTTGTGGGCTCGTCCGGGAGTTGAACCCGGGACATCTCGCACCCTAAGCAAGAATGTTATGAATATGATATCAGGAGAAGAGACTCATGAGGTAACCTGAGGTTGTCTGAAATTGCATGTACCTCCTATTGGTGTACTTGATGGTATCAGACTTGCATGATGCAACCACTGTTACCAAAAGACAAGTGGATGTTTGGATGGCTCCATGCTGACTCTATCAATTCCATCCATATTCACGTTGCCATGGTTTAAGATGACAAAGCAGCTGTTGCCACAAGTATCTATAGTGACATAAGCATTCATTGTGGAGTGGAAAATCAAAGCTCAATATCTGATTCTTATCATGTGGAAACACTTGTCATTCAAGCAATGTCAAATGTTGACTGTTGCTCCTAAGTTCAAGAGAGGTTGAAGGTATTTAGATGGCAGCACTGGTTGCTGTTGAAAGAGCAAAAACTACTGACACGTGATCACCTTGACCAAAGTTTGTGAAGTACCACAGAGCAGAGCAGGAGCCATGGCAGGAGCTGAGGTAGAATGGCCAAGTGGTCTTAGGCGCTGGATTTAGGCTCCGGTCTCTGTGGAGGCGTGGGTTTAAATCTCACCACTTCATGACTTTCTTTCTTCTTTTGCTTTTGATCTCTGTTGTTCATTCCCCATTTTCATGTGGAGCCAGTATCAAGTCATTGTCAATTTGGAAATCGGTAAAGAAAAAAAAAAAAGAAAGAAAACTTTTTTTTTTTTCTTCCTGTACCTCTGGAGGCATAGCCTGGAGTTTCTCGACTAACGGAAGTGCAGGGACCTCGGCGATTGCTCACACCCTTCACTTCCGGCGGTGCCCCCAGGGAATCGCCATGTTGTTTACAAATACTTCGGGTAGAAAACCAACAGAGTTTAGCTATATATCACATTTTTCACGTCACTATATCACCATGTAGACTAATCTGATGTTTGTTAAGTCTATAAACACAATGATTGAAGAAAGGTTACTATTTCTGTGTGCACGTAATTAATATGGTTATCGTAGATTAGCTGAGCTAACCGTTAGCTGTTAAAAATATTTTTTCTAGCAGATATTTTAGTTACAACATGATTGAGCTAGCAAAGCAGTTTTGTGTTGCTATGTGTGGTATTTATTCAGTTTTGGGAAATCACAATGTCTAGAAAGTATCAGTGGCTGCAGCTGACAGGGACAGTTAGCAAAGCTAACATCAAGAAGTCATCTGTTAAAAGCCTCCCGTTGTCGGATATGACATGAAACTACTCCAGTTAGCTCAATCATGTTGTAACAAAGACATCCGCTGGAAAAAATATTTTTTCACGTTGACGAGACAGCATTTTGGGTGGAGCGGTCGCTATGGATGTGGAGCTTGCTGTTTCTGTAGGTACACATTTCCTGGAGACACCTGCACGTCTCGGCCCCGCCCCCTCCATTGTGATTGGCTAAAGCGCAGCATCGTTCAAACTCAAAGCCCCGCCCTCCCCCCCCTCACTAGTCGTTTTTCACACAGGGCTGCCGACAGATTCTACAGTGTAAATTGCAGAATCTGTCTTGAGAGATTAAGTCATTGTAAATACTCAACAGCAGCAAGACTTAATGCTTGCCTTAATTCATATTCATTATCAAGTGACAAAGCGTTCACAGTCACAAGTGAGGGCATTGGGAAAATGATCAAACAGAGGGTCACAGCAAGGTCCACTCAGTGCCTAACTTTTCAACCTGTACACTGGTTAGTCTTGCTTCCCACATGTTCCTAAAGATTCCCACAAAACAAAACCACAAATTACTTAGGCCCAGAAACTTAGAAACTAGAAACTTACTCAGAGTGGCGCAGCAGAAGAGTGCTGGACCCATAACCCAGAGGTTAATCTATCAAAACCATCGTCTAACCATTCATTGCCACAAGTTAGTAAAGTGTCTCTTTATATTTACAGCAAAACCTTGTTTGTTGCCCTACTGCAAGTCATTCCAAATTTTCCCAGTCCAACACCTAAATGAAAAATTCCAAGCCCAGGCTCATTAAAATATAGTGCCGATTCTTCAGTTTTGGCCCTGTCTGGTTAAGAAAAACATGATTTATTAATTTAGACCACGTTATGTCAAGAATATATTGAGAAACAATATATTGTACTATACACTGAACACTGGGTATTGTGTTGATCAAAATATAACAATTTGGAGTGAGATATTGCTTGAATCCATATTCCAGCTGGAATAGTTAAACAGCAAACATAGGCTTTAAGCTGAGATTCAATTTTGTCAAGTCTTTGTTAATATTATACAATGCTCAGATTACTTTAGGGGCTAAAAGTAATGAGATAACAGTAATGCCTGACTGCAGGATTCTGTTAATTTAGTTTGAACTGACATCTTTGTAAAATGTCTTTGCAAAGGCTTTCCCAGCAATTCAATCAAATTGAAACTGTACATTCATATTGTTTTTTCTCTAAATACGACCAAGGATATGAGTTTTCAGAGATGACAACTTCTTTTAAAACACTGAAGGTACACTTTCTGGTTTGGTCAGCATTTATTAACATTGTAGTCCTCATATTTTTTTCTTGGCTCACTGTTAACTAATTTTTTTGACACTAAGCTGTGAACTGTGTTGAGTTTACATTCAATGCAATGCATTCTAATTTAACCATACTTATGCAATTTGGAAATTCCTAGACAGTAGGGATGTGACAGAGGGAGGGCATGTGAAACACCCTTTCCCCCCTTTTTTAGTAAAGCATTTTGCATGAGAAGCTGTAGAGGCTACTGTTACTGGTTTACCATTTTTACTGACTTTGAAGACAACAATACCTGCTGCAGTGAGTCAGCAAATGCTTTGAACAAGGTTTTGAATATTCAGCCAATGTCAGTGTGACTTCTTTTAGTGTGTCAAATCTTTGGTCGACCTGCACAGTGTGTTCCCTCTGTACCTGTTTATTCCCAGGAAAGAATTCACTCAACAGCTCCAGTAAATGTTCTTAAAGCTTTCATGAGCAAAAGAAGCACACATTTGACTTGATGCTATGAACAAAGTAATTTGTAAACCTGAAACAGCAGGAAATAGCAGTTTGAAAAATCCAACTCAGATTGGACTTACTGCTTTTTTGTGGTCTCTTACTCATATCATACAGTTTTCATTGGTGCATGGAGTTGGCACGGTTGTCATGGAGATGGATCTGCTATACAAGTTAAGTTATAATTTCCTCTGCAGCACTTTCCCAAAGTCAGATATTGAGCAAGCGCTTCGGTCTTCACCGTATCACTGTTGTGCCACAAATAACGTGAAAGCAAACACTCAAGTGTAATATTGTGATTATACAACTGTTACCCACAAAATTAAATGTATAGTCAAAATGTATCGTGTTGAGGAGCAATTAGCTCTCTTTGTGACTGTGGTCTCCATTACAGTGGAAATACATTGGGTCTGACTAATAAGTGGAAAACAATCAGTCATATCAGTAGACTCCTATATGTAATTAAACCAAGTTTACTACTCCAGGTTGAACCTCAGTTTCCCAAACTGAAAAAATACCCCAGGTACAAACACAAAACTGCTTAGCTAGCTCAGTCTTGTCATGACCACAATATCTGCTGAAAAAAATCCATGTATTATATCAAGGTTTAGTTCCTACATCACAAACTACATGTTTTTTCAATGCTAGTATGGTATCTCAGTGGCACAGCTGATGGAGGATGCTGTAGGATGCCAGACGTTTCCTATAACTCAAGAGCACTGTAAAGTTTAAAAGTCAAAATAAATTGAAAAAAGATGGTGTAGGTGTGATCCATATGTAACAAAATCCAATCCAAATTTGATGGTATTTATCTTTTCAAAAACAACCTTTCAACTGCAGTCACACTCCGGCTTGCTGCTTTCCAGGGAGGCACGCATCTGCATTGAGAGGGCGGTCGAGCAGCACATAACACCAAAAATTAAATGAATCAAAGAAATTTAATTTCATAAAAGAATAAGATGCCTTGGAGATTTACTCTTTGCTTACAAGCCCACGGAAAGTCAACACCTGCGTCTTGAATGCACTAATCCCTGCAGTGCCTGGGATGCACCTGCCTATGAGGCTGCTGGGGAGGTAGACGTTGACCTTTGGCATAACATCAGTACCTGTTAGCGACAGCATGGAGGCAACATGTTCTGACTTCCAACTCGTCAAATCTAGCAGCTTGGACAGTGGCCATACGCTTCAGACTATGATGCTTATGGTACCAATTTTGCATCAGTTTTAGACACGTCAGTTTCAATGTTCATTTCCACTTGTTACATGCAAAGTGTCTTTTCAAAATAAACTTCCGTTTTTACAGGAATTGTAAGTCTTCACAGCAAAACCACTTCAGGTGTAGATAACAAAACTACATGGATTGATTTAGAAAAGTCATCTTTGTGAAGTTTGAAATTAGCACATTTGTGGTATAACTTAACTCATGTATGTAAGTTAACTAGTATATCACATGACGTATATCACCTCATGTATGTCTCTGACGTAGTTCAATAAAACTCAACATTGACTTTTGATTTCACACGACGTGACCAGCGGTCTCCTGAGTGAAAGTTTTGGGTGGTTTTGACCCATCCTTTCACCACAACTGCCTCCGCACACAGTCCAATTGCCAGAAAAAATGTCCGCATTGTATGTTCCTGCAAACAATGTTACGCTTGCACATTATTGTGTAGCAAATTCGTTGAAATTTAACATTTCAACAACACTGTGGTTAAAGTGGATAGGTTTAGGCACAAAAAACACTTGGATATGGTTAGAAAAAGATCATGGTTTAAAATACCCAACTTTGTGGCACAATCCCAGGAGGAAAAACAGCGATATGTTTAGAAAAAAACAATCACTTGTCATGGCACTATCCCCACCAACAGGCGGCTACAAGACACTCATATTTGGGGCCGTGGAAACACAGTAATGACTTGCTAAAACACAAATGGTTTTGTTGCATGTTGGTCTCAAACAGTGGTCTACAGTGGTCCATACCTTGGCAGACATCTTGCCTAGGTGACACACTCCCACCGTCCCCTCATTAAATTACATCAGTTCCTCTACACGTCTAATATTACACACACTAAAGGATGTCTTGTGCGTCAGTATTAGCCACCAAAGGGTGTGACCAAGCTGCTGTATTTGATGTCATGGGAATGACGATGGGTTGACAAGGGATGACAACAATGGGGGAGATGGTGGATTGGGACACCAGTTAAGGGGAACGATGGAGCTGGGGAGCCTTCAAAAATACAGTTAGATGGAGAGAGTGAGAAGGACAAGAGCAGAGTGAGGAAACTCTTGTAACAGAGGCAGAAGGAGAAAATAACAAGATATCCAAGCCAGTACTGAAGCAAGCCAGCTAGCCAATAAGTGAGTGGGGCCAGCCGGCCTGGCAGGGTGGGGCTGACAGTGCAACAGGCACAATGACAGAACCACTGGGCAGAGCTTTCTACTCTGCCTGGCTGTGTGAGCGCCTGTCACTCAGGGAGAGGCCGGGCTGGGCAGTAAGGTATTGAGAGATGGATCATGGTAGTTTAGCCCAGGAGATGGACCTGCAGCTTCAGGGAGGGTGGAGCAGAAAGCCAGAGAACCTATGCTTTCACAGTAATTATAATTATGTGTGTAACAGTGATAAACATGAAATGACATGTACTTTATATCACTGTTTGTGAGAACAGGCAATGCAGAGATGCACCAACTGAGCAGCAGCCACCTGTCTACATTAAATCCATATGATACATACAGCAAATCCAGATAAATGTTTGACATTTTTAAAACAAACATGAAAAATAGGGGAAAAGAAGGTTGTGATCCGACCATTAAATCTGTTTCAATCACAAAGCCAAAATGAGTTTCACTGCTGTGTTGAGTTGACTAGAGCTATATCACTTTCTGATAGCCAGTGGTGATATGTTTTTTCTCTGTAGCTCATAAAGGCTGCAGGGAACACCTGGGGAGACTCTCTCTCTGCCTTTCACACATACACACACACCCTAACACAGAATTCGACACAGCAAAAAACGTAGACATATACACTCACCGGCCACTTTATTAGGTACACCTTGATAATACCGGGTTGGACCTCCTTTTGCCTTCAGAACTATCTTAATTCTTCGTGGCATAGATTCAACAAGGTGCTGGAAACATTCCTCAGAGATTTTGGTCCACATTGACATGATAGCATCACACAGTTGCTGCAGATTTGTCGGCTGCACAATCATGATGTGAATCTCCCCTTCCACCACATCCCAAAGATGCTCTATTGGATTGAGATCTGGTGACTGTGGAGGCCATTGGAGCACAGTGACCTCACTGTCATGTTAAAGAAACCAGTTTGAGATGATTTGAGCTTTGTGACATGGTGCGTTATCCTGCTGGAAGTAGCCATCAGAAGATGGGTACAGAAGATGGGTACACTGTGGTCATAGAGGGATGGACACAGTCAGCAACAATACTCAGGTAGGCTGTGGTGTTTAAACCATGCTCAGTTGGTACTAAGGGGCCCAAAGTGTGCCAAGAAAATATCCCCCACACCATTACACCACCACCAGCAGCCTGAACTGTTGATACAAGGCAGGATGGATCCATGCTTTCATGTTGTTTACTCCAAATGCTAACCCCACCATCTGAATGTCACAGCAGACATCAAGACTCATCAGACCAGGCAACATTTTTCCAATCTTCTATTGTCCAGCTTTGATCACCCTATGTGAATTGTAGCCTCAGTTTCCTGTTTCCTTAGCTGACAGGAGTGGCACGCGGTGTGGTCTTCTGCTGCTGTAGCCCATCTGCTTCAAGGTTCGGCGTGTTGTTGGTTCAGAGATGGTCTTCTGCAGACCTTGGTTGTAAAAAGTGGTTATTTGAGTTACTGTTGCCTTTCTATCATCTTGAACCAGTCTGGCCATTCTCCTCTGACCTCTGGCATCAACAAGGTAGTTTGGTCCAGAGAACTGCTGCTCACTGGATATCTTCTCTTTTTCGGACCGTCCTCTGTAAACCGTAGAGATGGTTGTGCATGACAGTCCCAGTAGATCAGCAGGCAACCATGCCACAATTAAAGTCACTTAAATCGGCTTTCTTCCCTGTTCTGATGCTTGGTTTGAACTACAGCAAGTCGTCTTGACCATGTCTACATGTCTAAATGCACTGAGTTGCTGCCATGTAATTGGCTGATTAGCTATTTGTGTTAATGAGCAGTTGAACAGGTGTACCTAATAAAGTGGCCTGTGAGTGTAGATGCATACACATTCACCCACACATATACATAACATACAAGCACACACACACACACCTACAAATATTGAAATAACTAGATTCACACACCCAAACATCCAATAAATCAATATACTCCGTTCACATACACATACACATGAATACACACAAAACTAGAGACACACATTTGTGCAAATTTACACACACACATACAGATAAATAAAAAAATAAACATTTAGAAATGAATGCATAGCTGCACAGTTACAACAAAAACGTGACTAACTCGTATGTGCTCGATGACCTCACTCACACTTCCTTGCTCCCTCAAGCACACGACATGCGCACAACACGTTGATTGACCTGGCCTTTGTTAATGTCACATCTGCCCTCTCCTGTGTCCTCCTGGGCCCCGTCTGACTGGCTAATATCACCGATACGCTCCAGTGGGTTGAAATGTTAAAGATAACCTGCCTGATTCTGGAGACAAGAGGAGAGAGGTAAGAGGGCAGAAGACAGCAGGAAGATGAGGAGACTGATTGATACATGGATGGTTCGATGAAAAGAAGGTGAAAAGGGTGACTGTTTGGCAGTGTCAACACGTGCACACACACACACACACACACAAGCACTCACATTCAGCCTCAAGGTGTTTGTGGACATTATGCATATAAACAAACGCTCTCGGCATGCCAGAGAGATTGATGTGTGTGTGTGTGTGTGTGTGGCCATTTGGTGCAGTAAGTGCAACTTGGCGTTAGTGTGTGTGATACATCAGCAGCTATTGTGCATCAGCCTCACAGCAGGTTCTTTTATGTGGTGCTAATATCGCCTATCCATCTCACGATCTCTCTTTCTCCCCCTCTCTCTCTCTTTCACACACACACACACACACGCACACACACATGTTTTCTAAGTGTGTTACTGTCTGTCTTTCCACTCTACCTTCCTCACCACTCATTCAAGCTCAGTTCATGCTTCATGAACAAACAAACACAGCAAATTGCCAAAAGTCAAAATGAGTGAGTGGGAGCACTGGTTCAATGGAGAGTTGAGACCCAGATAAAATCTGAGACGTTAGTTCGCAACCTCTAAAATAAATCCAGCTTGACAAATTCATCTCAAATTATAGAATACAGAGCTTTTTAGGCAGAGCTACGCTTTAAATTATTTGCATTTCCTTGCAGTTATGTTTTCAACTGTTCCTTTAATGAGAAGCTGTATTTTGATATCCAAATCCATCCATCCATCCATCCATCCATCCATCCATTTTCGTAACAGCTTATCCTCTTGAGGGTCGCGGGGGGGCTGGAGCCTATCCCAGCTGACATTGGACGAGAGGCAGCGTACACTGTGGACAGGTCACCAGACTATCACAGGGCTGACACATAGAGACAGACAACCATTCACACTCACATTCACACCTACGGACAATTTAGAGTCACCAATTAACCTGCGTGTCTTTGGACTGTGGGAGGAAGCTGGAGCACCTGGAGAAAACCCACGATGACTCGGGGAGAACATGCAAACTCTACACAGAGGGGCTTCCTCCTGGGATTGAACCAGGAACCCTCTTACCCTCTTGCTGTGTATCCAAATACAATGCCGTACTAATGTTTGATTGCTAAAATGAATGTTTGTTTGAATACACAAAAGCTGAAGAAAAAGTTAGAAGGAACATTCTGTTCATACTACAGCATAGAAAATGACATGCTATATGGCTATACACAAAATGTGAGGTTAATTGAAAATGTAATCAGTGGTCAGCCCATTGTTTCTGTTGGAGTTAACTGTTTCTTTCAATTTACCTTTGAACGTGGTTCCAAGTGACACAAATCAGTGCACATTTTTGTCTATAACAGAATCAGACACAACAAACTGTAGCCTACTGGATGAAATTTGCTGTAGAAATTTGTCTCGGTTTTGTTGGTTGGAGATGTTATATCCATTTGGCTGAGTCTTAACTTACTGTTTCCAGTTCATTGTCATCCTTACTACTGCTGCCTCCATGTCTCTCTGGCATTTCTCACTTTGGTCCATGTCACCACATTTGTGTGTCTGATTTAGCTAAAACAACTCAAAGTGCATGGAGTGGATCTCCAGTTTGATTCTTATCTGTTGTGTACAGTGGGATTTATACCTTTGTGTTGAATGGATGCTGTACCTATTGCGTAGACTGAAATGAAATGTGAAATGCTACTACACTTTGCAGTGCAAGGACCTCCTGTTTATGTTGGTAAACTGAAAACCATTTTCTTCAGTGGAAACAAAGCTTATATTTACTATTATTTCACAGATATAAATGATAAACTGTGAATGATAAAGCCCCATGAAATAGTATTTTAACTCTTGTGTTTGATTTATCCTGGCTTCACATGAGTAGAGGAAAGTCTGCTAGCCACTAGGCTAATTTATGCAATGTAAAATGTCATTAGCTTATGCTAATAACATTAGAATGTTGTATGTGAAGGAAAAATGTGGTAAGTGTTTTGTCTGTGAACCTTGTTAGATGTAATGGAGCTGGACTTGGAACGTCGCCTATGTTAAACATGAGTAGCCACAAGGCTATGCAATTTAAAATGCCATAGGCTCTTAGTAGTAACATTAGCATGTTCTAGTAGAGACAAATTTTGTGCTGCTGTTTAATATTGTCAGGATTAAGTCATGTTTTATGTATGTTTAAGGTGTGTTAGTTGAATTAATCAAACCTAGCTGCACTTCATAGAAACTCAACATAGTGGCATAGAAATCCCACTCTCAACTAGTGTTTTGGTGGTGTAATTGCAAAGCAACACAGACTCACCACACAAGTATATATGCTCACAACACATTCTCAATCCTACCTTGTCACATATCAACGTTTGGTCATGGACTTTTCACAGCGATATATGATGTGCAAGGTACCCTGGGTGCATTGGTTTTGATGTCCTGAGACACCTTATTGACTTCAGCCTGTTACATGCATTGTCATTTTTCTTCCTTCAACAGCAAACGCCCATGGTAACATTTAGCCAACATATATAGGTGGTTGGATTAAGGCAACAAAAGCATGTGGTTGGGTTTAGGAAAAAAGAACAGGGTTTGGCTTTATATTCAAACTGGAAGTGAACAGTAGTCTCCCAGGTGAAAGTCAGTGGTTGTTGGACCCATCCACCACATCTCCCATCCAACCTACTCAGACTTTTCACCCCCTTAACTTTCCTTGTTGTCCCGCTGCATTTCCCCCTGATGTCGCCGGGCACCGTTAAACAATAACGACTGGCTGTGTATCACGCCAATGTGAAAGGACGGCTTTTTTTCATTGGTGTCTGATGCCAGAAGTCACTGCCTGAGCACTGGTTTTCGACTTATTCAGAGTGAGACCAGGTTTATGTTCACAACAGCATAGGCCACTTGTGTAGGCTACTAAGAAGAAAAAGAGCCTACACACAACTATACACCAACCTAAACTCTGTTTTGCCTTGAAGAAAGACAAATGCATTGTATTTCTTGTGACTGCCTCACAATAAAATCCACCCACCTAAATTTTCCCTTAATCATCAAACCTTTCTTGCTGAATGTATGTGGGTTCTATAAACCTGCACCATTTAGGCCATGATATATATTATGCACATGTGAAAATGTGAATTTAGTCAGAATTTAGTCCTTGGAATGACATTGTCCCTCCAAATGATAACGCCCATTCGTGACTAAAAGAAAGTCAGTTGTTTCTTGGACAAACCATCACATTGGCAGCCACTAGGTCTTTTTTTTTCCCTCTGTGGTTCTTTTGACATACTGCCATAAGAATAATGTGAAAATGCCCCTCTGGAACAATGTTAATGGAACAATGTCCCCCAATCCTTGGGGTGCTTTTATTTGTACAGGTTTCACATCGTGCTGTCGCGGCAATTCAGGAAGTTCTAAAGCCTCCCAAAGTCATCCACAACGCCCCTATGCAGTCCCAGTTGAGAAATGCACACACCTTTCAAAGCCTGCCAAAACACATGCTACACTTTGCTGCAAGCCCTTGGCTGCAATCATGCTCAAAGTCAAAGCCATCATCAACCATACACAACCATGCAGCATGCATTTGCACATGAAATAAAGTTGAGGATTTACTCCATTAAATCCTGAAAATGATTTATAAACTTTTGAAGGAGACACAAAGCCTCTTTTCAAACTTCTCTATGCAGAAAGAGCTGATTTCATCCTGTTATCTGCTTCAAAATGCACCCACAATTATTTCTTACATGCTGCAGTTGATGGAACAGGAAGCACAGTGTTTCTTTTTCACCACAATGAAGCCAAGATTGGATCAGTGGCTCAGACCCAGTCCATCTGTCCATATTTCTAATTATCCATCTCTAACAGTATCTCAGATGGTGCTGGTCAGACTTTCACAAACCTTGATAAAGCATCATTTGAAGAAACGTTCTCTTGAAACTTGATTACAAGCCTGACAGCCTTGTCTAGTCTGGAAGTGACTATGCTATGTTAGTGTATCAGCAAAGAAGTGCTTTCTCTTCAACTACTGACTCTGTCCACACACCCTCCATACAGTCCTGCAGTCCAACTTCGCACTCACATCACTGTACATGAGCATTGTAGAAGCTGTTTGATATTAGGCTGAACATAAGGGTAAAGTGAAAAATGTTATAGCTATAGATAGTTGCAGTGTACTACTATAGCCATCTGTAAAGTGATGCTGCATTCCAAATCTTTTGAGTATCAGTAGCCCTGTCTCATAGAAATAAAGTTGATATAGAACTAATTTAAAACAGCAAATACATTTGAGGGATTTGTAATCTCAAGCAAATTAAGTTTTTTTTTTTATTCATTTAATCAGAATAGGCAATCTTATAAATAAAATTACCTTTTTTATGAGCATTTACCTCAAATCACCATCTCTCCTTAACCTTAGCTAATGTGCTTTTGTTGCCTAAGTCGAACCACAGACAGGAGTCTGGACGCAAACCCAGGATTCTGGTGTCACAGTCCTGCACTTTGTATGTTCAACATCCAACCTGACCACCCCCTGTTAAACCAGTAAGGCATATGAATGAAGTGTTCCATTATTTTAGAGAAAGATTGTCTCTGCACATAATCTTTGCAGTGATTACATTGTTATAAATACGAATGCATTTTAGTAAACAAATTTCTTGGAGACAGGGTTGGTATTAGACACCCTCTATAGAGGACACTTCAGAGTGGAACAAAAAATCAACATCACAAGAACCCCTAAAAAAAGAGCTTTTCTGCAGTTCATCCACATGCTTAGTATTTTCCAATGCAACATATCGTCATATAACAGTTTGTACAATACCACTCAAAAATGCACATACAATGGTCCTTATGATTTCTAACAAATTAGCGCCCCACGAATGTAAACGAAATTTATGCAGGTTAGGTTTAGGACAGGAAACATGGTTGAGTGCCATCAGTCTCCTGGGGGAAAGTCCTGTGTTTATTTGACCCATCCACAGCCCAAACCTGCCTCCTTACCCAGACTTTGTTTCTCCCCACAGCAAATTGGTCACGTGATCACAAATGTTATATATGAATTACTGGCACATGATTACCTGGGTTGTAAATGTAATCTAATGTATAACTTTTCATAGATATACTTAAAAACAGTGCATGAGAACAGCCTGTCCAACATATGTTGCGTCCAGGTGGGTGTAATGGTTTATGTACATTAGAACAACATGCTGAAGCACTATTCTGTAGATAAAGCAATGCTTAGATAAATCGAACCTTTGTGCTCTAATGAATTTCTAAAACATTACAATGGAGTTAAACTGACTTATCTTACAACATTTATCATAATACATCACCATAACACAAGAAAGAACACATTTGTAAAAGCACAATGCTACTTTTTCATGTCTTTCATGTTTTCTACATGGCTCATCAACAGGTGAGGTTTTTTTTTTTTTGGTTTGGTTTTTTGCCTGGGATATGTAAGCTGTAGCATTAGTCTTTTTATTTACATAATAATAAGCCATTAAAGGGATAGTGCACCCAAAAATGAAAATTCAGCCACTATCTACTCACCCATATGCTGATGGAGGCTCAGGTGAAGTTTTAGAGTCCTCACAACACTTGCGGAGATCCAAGTGGAGAGGGGGTAGCAACACAACTCCACCTAATGGTTGCGCGAGACCGTGAGACATGGGCACCGCGTTCATGTGTGTTCACGTGCTTTCGCTGGTCTCACACGCAAGCGCGCACATGTGAGCGCGGTGCCCAGAGAGGCAGTTAGAGCTACATGCTACAACGAGGCGAAAAACACAGTTCAAATGACGTTTTTCCAAACAACTTTTTATGTCGGGGCTTCAGGACACTTGGATCACCACGGACGAGCAGTATGGAGATATTTTGTGGTTTCAATTACGTGTTTTTGGACGTTTTAATCTGGGGCACAGTAAGCCTCCATTAGGTGGAGTTGTGTTGCTACCTCCTCTCCCCTTGGATCTCCGCAAGTGTTGTGAGGACTCTAAAACTTCACCAGAGCCTCCCTCGGCATATGGGTGAGTAGTTAATGGCTGAATTTTCATTTTTGGGTGCACTATCCCTTTAAGGCCATTAAATGTATATTTTAGACCTTTTCACTGATTTTCATACGAGTCAGCTTAAGACACAAAAAAGTCTGTCTACTTCTGTTTGAGGTCAGAAACCAATTGTTTTAAAGATAGTTCCATTTCGAAATGAAATGAAATGAAAATGAAATTATTTGTGCATAAACATATATGCTGAGTGGATAGCTTGGCAGGAGCAGCAATCGTAACTAAATGCTGGTCTGCAGGAGGAAGCGATCAGCCGTGTTTTACTGAAGCTGCTGTAGCACACATGTCTAATAATAAGATGGACACCATCATTTCTAAAGATGGAGACAGTAAAATAACTGTATAACTGAATAACTGAAATTTTGCTACTTCACCATGAAAACTGACCTCTATGGAAATCCACTGTAACATACAGAACATTAATCCAGGCATTAATATTAACATTACATTACATTAACCACAGCCTCCATGTGCCAGTTAAACTCCAAATATTCCAGATGTTCCTTAAATCATTTCCTATGTCCCACTGGTTATCTGCGAGATCCCGACCAGAATTTAAACTAAATAGGTCTGCAGGTTTCAACCGTGCTTTACCATGCAACATGTGTGTATAATAATGGACCCACAGGTGAGACTAGCAGAGTCAAAGAGGTTAATGTGAGGTCAGCCCCCATTAAAAGCTGCCTGCGGATTTGTCTTAGACAAATGACACAAGGTCAACGTTTTTGCCCTCTGCACCACAGCACCACAGATCATTCTGCCTGCACCACCCTTACCATCAAACATTCACCTCACTCTCCCTGGATGTGAATTTTCTGCTCTTTCCTAAAGCACTGTTTCCTTTCTCCCTCTGGCCCTGCCATGAGGAGGAGGAAGAAGGGCATTAGGAAGATAAAAAGATGGAGGGAAGGAGGGATTGATGGAAAGAAGTTATTAATTTTAAGCATGAACACACTCACGTGCACACAGTCGTCATCTACCGCGGTGTTTGATATTAAGCCCACGCATTAAAGTCCATGTGAGTGAAGAGTGTGTTTGTATTATTATTTTGTGTGCAGTAAAATGGTGTATGTATGCATGCGAGTGTGCAGTTATCCATTGTTTGTGTGTGTGTGTGTGTGTGTGTGTTGCTCTCTCTCTCTTTCTCTCTCCCTGTCTTTGCAATCTTACCCATGCATCTCTTCCTCTCTCTCTCTTTTCTTCAGTCATCCATCCGACACAGAAGGCAGTCGTTTCAACTCAGGCTGATCACCACATTTCATCACAACACATGAGTTAGGAAGAAAATTACTATCAGTCAGTGTGTGTGTGTGTGTGTGTGTGTGTGTGTGTGTGTGTGTGTGTGTGTCTGCAGGCACAGACCTGAAGTTGAGGTATTGAGGTTGCACCCTGGAAAGCAGCCAGACGGCTTTAGTGACAAAAACGGGTAACCGTTCATGTTAAGTGATATTTTTATTTTTATTTATAATCAGAAAAAAAAGTAAAGCAAAGTGTATCATAATTATTTTGAATAATACATGCAAATGTCACCTTTTATGTATCTAAATTTAAATGTAAATGTATTATTCTTGTTTTAACACTTATAGTCAGGGAACTTTTACAGTCCAGTTTAAAGTGTATCCTGTAACAGAAATGAAATCATTAATTGCAATAGAACATAACCATAGGCCTGTCCCAACACGCTTATTTTCATGCTTTGCAAACTCTGTATTACAAAGCATCGTTTACTGAAGAGATCTTTAATATGCACACACACAAAAAACGACACTAAACAACATAATTATACCAAGGCTGCTGCATTTCCCTGTGATGCTTTTTCATTTTTAGCAGTAGTGTGGGCAACTCAATATCTCATTAAAAAATGTTTGTGATTTATATACTTTTATATAACATATCTTCACAGTGTGGGAATATACAATATGAGTCATACATACATTCAAAAGAAATGTGACCCAAGTTCACTCACAATAAATAAACCATGATGCATGAGCGAGTTCATATTTATGCATGTTGTATATATCACCTTAAATGCTCTGCAGCAATGCTGAGCCTCGCTGTGCTCTCCATTTTATCCAATTTATATGTAGTTATTACTTAGTTAAAGCTTCTTAAGAAGTTGTAGCTACTAACTTTTCTCTCTCATCATGTCAGAGCCTGTGTCTGTTGTCCTTTCTCTCAAAGGCACTGGTTAGTTTGTTCAATTGAAACTTAGGACCAACGTTGTGTTTGTTACCATAGGTGTAGTCTTCAGGGAGGACACAGCCGACAAAACAGTGCCCTTAAATGTGGGCGGAGTTGTTGTCACTCACTGCCTCGTTAAGCACCCGCTGTATTTCTCTATCACTGGTTACACAGAGGGAAGTCTGCACTCTGTTTATCGTCCACAAAACAGGTTGCAGAGCAAAATTAAACAGTCTGCAGTGAGAGTTTCTCTCGATGGGATATTAGAAAATAGCAGGTTTTTGCATTTAGTTAGCCTGAGTGTCAGACTGAAGCTCCCAGAACCTTCAGTCTGACATCGCCTCCATTGATGGCGATTTACAAGGGGGAGGGAATTTGATTTTTCCCTAACCAATCAGTAGAGATCAACGACTCACCCAGAATCTGACGTCATTAGTATCCATGCCTCAGGGGTGCCGAAAACAAGCGAGCATTGACCGTTTAAAATGTCTCTGTCGTCGCGCACACCCAGCTGCATCGCCGTTAAATCCAGTTTAGCAGCTTCCTCAATTTGATCCTCCATTAACGCGAGTAGTGGCGAAATACCTCGATAGCATCGTTAATGTGGTCTGTAGGATCTGTAGCTGTCGCCATTGTTGCTATCCTCACCAGTTACCCACCGGCGCACAGCTTGACATCAGCGTGGCACTGATTGGCTAATCGCTAGACCCGCCCCCAGTTCATTGGTCCTTCCATCGTTTGGACGAGATAAATCACAAATTCATTGCAGGATGCCAGACCAGAGATGCAAGCCTACTCAGTTGAGTGGGCGGGGTCTATGGTCTGGAACCAGGCTAGCATTTAGTCATTCTATGGCAAGCTTTGGGGTTGAGTGTTCCCAGAGCCCACAGGAACAACGCTCCACGATGCTTTTTTTTTCTCCAAGTGAGAAGTTACAGTTTAGTAATATATGTAAACAGTCCACAGTATGAACAGTGGTTACATGAGCTTCAAAAACAGCCACAATTGACCTATGGCTAAGCCCCACCCTCAAACGCAATGAGCCAATCACAGTGTGTATAGCCATTCCCATACACTCGGACATTCTCTGCCTGGACGTTCATTGAAATGCATTACAGAAAGTCAGTTTTGTTCAGTTTTATGAGCTTTTTCTGAGATTTGAGGTTTAAAAATTGTCAAACGGTGTGCATGGGGTACATGCAACTCCGACACAAGGTATCCTGAGAGGCTGGGCGACGAGGTGTATTTTTACACTTTCCTATAACGTTAGCACATCTCAACCGAGAAAAGTGTCTCCTTTGGATAAAGTTGTGTGGTAACGTTAGACCACAACATCAACTCAATGTGAATAAGATTAACAATGATGTCTACATCTGTTCTAAGGTAAGTCAACATCATGTTTGAGCCAACATATTGTCACTTTGCTGGAAATAAATATAAAGTTATCTTTAACATCTCTAGCTAACGTTAGCTAAAGTTAGCCTAACGTTAGCTCCTAGCTGCGTTGTTCATCATGTCACCTTGTTTGCTGGGAGTTCATTAGCCTATTTTGTTCTAGTTTTGTACTTTGGTGATCGTACATCATTGTTAGCTGTTGTCCAAAAGGCTCTAGTTAAACTGAGTGCATGAATGCTGATCTATCTTGTTATCTTTGATGGCGACGGCAACAAGATGCAGTTCACAAGCGTACACTGTGACCTGTAAATTTTGGCTTGTAATTTAAGCCTTTCATCGACCTTCTCAACAATAAAATGATGAATATATCCCTCCAATGCGTAGTTTAGGTCCTTTTGGTTACTTCTCAATGACATCTGATTGTTATGTCTCAAAAAATCATCAGTCCCTCCTGCGAAATGTACTGTGTACTGTGACACCTGCCATAGCGCCGGTCACTGAATGTTGATGTTTTGTCTGATTGAGTGGAGGGGGGCGTGGCTTAGCCATAGGTCAATTCAGCCCTGAGCAGAGTGACCATCCGCTATTGACCAATCAACAGACTGCAGTGTTCACAGCTCCACCTTTTAGTACCAGATCTGAGTGCTAGGTACCCCAACAGAGGGGTGACCAAAAATGGGGACAGTACGGAACAGTTCCATTGGTACCATCCACAACTTTTCACAGTGAAAACAAAAATAAAGTGTACCGAACTGAACAGAATCGTACTGCTCGGTGGAAACAGGGCTTATGAAAAGCATTCTAACCATCATTCAAAATAAAAACTATGACTAGTGTTGTAGAAGTCCTTCATCCTGACAGGCACAGATCCCCTGAGTCCTCTCTGAATTTTTTGCTATACATATGTATGTATATATATAAATATATATATATATATATACATATATATAGTTAGAGGGCCTGCATTCTGCAGCTGTTAGCACTGCAGTTGTATCCATGATTAAACACATCAGTTTATTGCTGGTATTTAGCAGTAATGCATCGGCACATTAACTGATATTTACAGTGCAGTTTATGAATAAACTGTAAATAACAAAAACTTCAACTTCATGCTTAAAGCAGTGGAAATGTGGTTGGTTTTATTCAGAGTAATCTATTTCTTTGGACCATTATTTTTGCATTGATACTGACAAATCTGACTTTAGTATTTAATAAAACTGTCTTTCCACCTGTGTCCACTCTCAGGCCAGGTGAACTGTATTGAAGTCAAAAATCACTTGTGACTGTTAACACGGTCAAAGCTTGTCTTCAGTCCCAGAGATCTTTAGCAGCAGCACCAAGGCGTTAAATAAAGGAGCTCAGCAGCACCAGAAGCACTAATAGCCACGTCATTCTCTCTCCAGCTCTCTCAGTCCCTGCTGCAGTCTCTTTCATTCAGCTTCTCCAACACGTTCCTCCTGTCAAAAGTGGACTCATGCCTCTTTTACTCGGTTATTGGAGAAGGTCCAATACCCTCCTCAAAGATTTCACATTTCTCTTTCCTTCTACATTTTCACCTATTGGAAGACATCCAATGAACTCTGTACTGATCTCGCTCACTCTTTGTCTCCCTCTCGCCGTCTCTCTCTCTCTCTCTGTCTGCCTGTCTTTGCCTGGTGCACCTCAGGTTTTTAAGATCTCAGGACTCAGAGGGTGATTTCATCCTTCACTGGGCCATGAAAGCTCTTTATAAGTACATCGCCACCGCCAGCGCATTAATCGCCTCGGCCATATTGATTTGGCTGTTCTGTTGTGCAAGCCAGCATATGGAAGAGAGGGGAGAAGTAAAGGAAGGGGGAAGAAGAGGAGGGAACTTACAGGGGTGCTGGAGAGGGAAAAAGATTGGGGAAGGAAATAGAGAGACCATTAGGATCTGGTAATTAGACTTATATAATGAGCTGGTTAGAAACTCAGGGAGAGAGGAATTAATATGTGCATGTGAGTTTGCTCTTGCATAAAGCAGGGTTTGTTAAACAGAAATGCATTTAATATATTGTGCTGCAGCAAGGGATGCAGTGCAGAAAGTAATGCCATGCCGAGGTGTGTTGTAAAGATATTATTTCATCAATGTCAGAATTTAGGAGAAGAAAATACAGGTACCAAATTATTAAAGTGTGCTCAAACAGAATTTTTACCAGCTATGCCGATCCAAATTAAGTCAATTCAAATAGTTTGCTCTGGCCAGAAATACTGAAGGCTAAATGTGTCATAAATGTTTCAATAAAAGAGACAAAATAAATAAATAGAGTAGTCAACAATGAAATGAATAAAGAAGCAATGAAATACGTATTGAATTTAATTAGTATTCACTGAAATAAACATTTTAATTAGTATTGGGTTATTATATATTCTGAGTGTCTTTTTTTTGTTATAATAATTTTATTTTAAATATATAAATATAAATTTGATTACAATAGTTTTTTTTTTTTTTTTTTCATTTGTTTTTTGCAAAGGCTTCCTCTCTCAAGTTAATGGTGTATTTATTTCAGGATGACAGTCATCACACACTGGTCTGATCAGTCAGAAACAAAGTTTAAAATGTAAATAACATTTAGATGAAGGATCCAACACTGGTGACTCTACAAGCTCATCACCAAGATCTTCATGGCAAGATTAACAGGGGGACAAGGGAGTCCAGTTCACAGTCAGCTATGTAGGCACATAGTTCATCTAAATGTTTCACAGCCTCTCTAAAAGATCTACAATGAACATGTGGTCATTTCTGATTTAGCCTCAAATCGCTGTTTGTCTTCAACTTTCAACTCAGTTTGTGTCCCAGCAGATCAGGTTTTGAGTCATTGTGACCAAATGAGAGCACCTTGCGTTTTCTCCTTAAGTATGACACTTAAGGCTTCATTTCTCCATAGCTGGGGGACTTACACAGTTGCACACAATCCCTTAAAAGGTTCCCTTTGTGAAGGAAAAAAATATTAGCTCATTTATTGCGTTGACAGAGATTTTACAGCATGTTTCCATGGAGATTGTTTGTTTGCTTGCTCATGATGCCTGTTACCGTTTCACAAAGTTGGCTTCTAGTTAGAAAAGAAGACAAGAAAACCATATTGGTCAGAGGAGGAAAAGATTATACTTCTGGAGGAATGCAATGACAGAAAGCACATAATTCAAAATAAAGTTGATCCATATATCAGAAAAAAGATTGTGGAAGAAATAGCACATAAGTTTATGTACAGTACAGGCCAAAAGTTTGGACACACCTTCTCATTCAATGCGTTTTCTTTATTTTCATGACTATTTACATTGTAGATTCTCACTGAAGGCATCAAAACTATGAATGAACACATGTGGAGTTATGTACTTAACAAAAAAAGGTGAAATAACTGAAAACTTTCTTCAAAATAGCCACCCTTTGCTCTGATTACTGCTTTGCACACTCTTGGCATTCTCTCCATGAGCTTCAAGAGGTAGTCACCTGAAATGGTTTCCACTTCACAGGTGTGCCTTATCAGGGTTAATTAGTGGAATTTCTTGCTTTATCAGTGGGGTTGGGACCATCAGTTGTGTTGTGCAGAAGTCAGGTTAATACACAGCCGACAGCCCTATTGGACAACTGTTAAAATTCATATTATGGCAAGAACCAATCAGCTAACTAAAGAAAAACCAGTGGCCATCATTACTTTAAGAAATGAAGGTCAGTCAGTCCGGAAAATTGCAAAAACTTTAAATGTGTCCCGAAGTGGAGTCGCAAAAACCATCAAGCGCTACAACGAAACTGGCACACATGAGGACCGACCCAGGAAAGGAAGACCAAGAGTCACCTCTGCTTCTGAGGATAAGTTCATCCGAGTCACCAGCCTCAGAAATCGCAAGTTAACAGCAGCTCAGATCAGAGACCAGATGAATGCCACACAGAGTTCTAGCAGCAGACCCATCTCTAGAACAACTGTTAAGAGGAGACTGCGCAAATCAGGCCTTCATGGTCAAATAGCTGCTAGGAAACCACTGCTAAGGAGAGGCAACAAGCAGAAGAGATTTGTTTGGGCCAAGAAACACAAGGAATGGACATTAGACCAGTGGAAATCTGTGCTTTGGTCTGATGAGTCCAAATTTGAGATCTTTGGTTCCAACCGCCGTGTCTTTGTGAGACGCAGAAAAGGTGAACGGATGGATTCCACATGCCTGGTTCCCACTGTGAAGCATGGAGGAGGAGGTGTGATGGTGTGGGGGTGTTTTGCTGGTGACACTGTTGGGGATTTATTCAAAATTGAAGGCACACTGAACCAGCATGGCTACCACAGCATCCTGCAGCGACATGCCATCCCATCCGGTTTGCGTTTAGTTGGACGATCATTTATTTTTCAACAGGACAATGACCCCAAACACACCTCCAGGCTGTGTAAGGGCTATTTGACCAAGAAGGAGAGTGATGGAGTGCTGCGGCAGATGACCTGGCCTCCACAGTCACCGGACCTGAACCCAATCCAGATGGTTTGGGGTGAGCTGGACCGCAGAGTGAAGGCAAAGGAGCCAACAAGTGCTAAACACCTCTGGGAACTCCTTCAAGACTGTTGGAAAACCATTTCAGGTGACTACCTCTTGAAGCTCATGGAGAGAATGCCAAGAGTGTGCAAAGCAGTAATCAGGGCAAAGGGTGGCTATTTTGAAGAAACTAGAATATAAAACATGTTTTCAGTTATTTCACCTTTTTTTGTTAAGTACATAACTCCACATGTGTTCATTCATAGTTTTGATGCCTTCAGTGAGAATCTACAATATAAATAGTCATGAAAATAAAGAAAACGCATTGAATGAGAAGGTGTGTCCAAACTTTTGGCCTGTACTGTATATATCTATTTATTTATTTTACCTTGCTTTTAGTTGCTATGGTCTTTTGTGCAACGGTTTAGGGATACCTTAAGTATAAAACCAAGACAAGGATGTAAGTGCCTTAAATGAACATTCTAAGGAAACATGGAGAAGACTTAAGGGTGTTTTGTGCAACCGATTTTATTATGAGGAAACCTTAAATAGGACTTAAGGAAAATCTTAACTAAGGTGTTTTGTGCAACCTGCCCCTGATCCTCTGTGGTGTAGTGGTAGTTGATAAGGTGGACGTATGGTTACCAAGGTTACCAAGTATACTTTCCGATATTTCCCAGTGGCTTTTTGGGTGATAGGCGGGTAGACCACACATATCTGCGTGCTCCCCACTGCTGATCCTGAAATAAATGCACTAATAAATAAATAAATAATTAAAAGAGGCCTTCGCAGGGGGAAACAAATAGATAAATTAAGTTATATAATACTGAACATTAACTTACTATACTATAAATAATTAATTGCTTATTTATGAATGTATTTATTTCATTGGCCTCTTGTGAATTTCATTTAGAAGAGGTATTTAGATTTTTAATCTGATATTTATTGATATGATTTTTTAATGATATTCTTCATCATGTGATTATCTGTTTATTTCAGTGCCATTTTCTTTATTTAACCTATTCTTTTTTTTTTGAGACTGAAGAAGGAAAAACAGTAAAAAGGTGTGTGATCTGTCTGAGGCTGGGCCACGCGCACGCACACACACACACACACACACACACACACACACACACACACACACAGAAACAGGCAAAAAACATGTTTTTTGTCAATATATTTACAAGATGAAAACAGGCATTTAAACAGTGCGAGGCATTATAACAGAGCATTGTAAAACTGTATTCTAAAATCATTCAAAACATTTGGCAAAGTAACAGTTCATTAACTCAATTAAAGGGTTGCATAGGTTTTACAGTCAGGTGGTGATGATGCCTCCTTGCAATCATAATTTACAGTTTTATCTTGTGATTATGGAAAAATACCATATAAACAGTGCTGACATGATAAAAGACCAGGTAAGGTTTTACACGTGATCGTATACCACTAGCTGACATTGCATGTCTTCTCTTGTGAATTTCATTCGTCCAAATTCACTGTGTTTCCTCAGCTAATATTTAACACTTATTACTATTCAATTAGCCGATGAGTTGACCAACTTGATATTTTATGGCAGATTAAAAGCATCATGTTGTGTAATTAGAGAGTTAATGTTGGTCTGGATGTCTGTCACATGTTTCTTTGTGCCTATAATTGGTTCATATTTGGAAAAAACATGGTTCATGTATCCCTTAATCAATTCTAAATTATCACAAGTTCCTTCATAGCGGAGATGTTTTTTACTTCTTGTCTCACAGTTGAACTCTACGTCAGCCAAAGCACAAGTGTTCAACATCAGTGGAAGATTGAGAAACACAGTAGTACTGGTCTTGTAAGCCTTGTATTTCTCCAGCAAATTATCCAGGTCCTGCAAATACAAACTGACAGCTGTGTTGATTGAATCAACAAAGTCAGATGCAAGTTTCTTTGTCAGTCGCGCCTCATGGAGCAACATCTGGAGGTGGAAGAAGGCTCCATTAACCCAAATTTTGAACCTGTGGGAAGTCATCTGCCCATCATACAGCAAGGAGTTTCTGAGGCTGGTGAGGTGGCCGCCGAGCTGCCTCTCAAGTGTCTTTATCTCATCCAATAAACGGTTGTCATTGTTTATGAACATTTGGTGGCGCCTGATATACTCTGACATGGTGTCCCAGACATTTGAGGCTCTCTCTTCACCAAATACACGCTGGAACATGGTGGATGAATTAAGGGTTTGTTGCCCAGGGTTTGAACTGACTCAAATCCATGATGATGGAAAGTACAAACGCTCCCATTCCCACAGCGTTACGAACATTTTTTGTGGATCTCAAATTTGTGGCCAAAGTGTTGTTGTAGTCCGGGTGTTTGGTTGCCAGCTCATTAGAGTAAGCATACAGCACAGAATTAGAGTCCGCACCGGTGAACTTCAGCAGGGACTCATCTATGCCCACATTGGGTAAGAGGCACGGTGACTGTACAGCAGATTCATAAAAACCAACAGAAAATGTGCTGTAGTTCTCTTGTGAGTATTCATTGCCCATGTTTTCACACTGGGGCTGAGAGAATGAGGAGAGACTGACAAAAAATAAAACTAGCAAAAATAATAAAGTGAATTCAAGCACCAACCTGAACCCCAAAGTATTCAGAGTGTATGAAGGTAAAGATCAGAGTCACCAGCCACAGTTATAGCCCAGAGTGTGACACCAGGATCCAACTGGGAGTCTGGAAAGTTAGGCGTGTTTGTTGACGCCTCCCTGATGTCCCAGTAGTTCCAAGGTCCAGAGATTAGAATTATAACCAAATATTTACTCGAATAAAGTGCATGTTGTCTCACAAGTGTGGGTACTGGGACACTTGTTTGCTACTCTCATTTTGTTGTTCAGTTGCCTGATGCTGTTGCTCAATGCCCAATGCGTTAGACTGCATGTACTTCATGTATGTTTGTTGTGATCATATGTAAGAAGTAAATGTGTTGGAAGTGTTTGGATATGTGCTGCTTTATTCAACTTTTGACGTTTCTTTTCTAGCTCCTACCCCGCTCCCTCAAGGGGCTTTGTCTTGTGCCAGGCTATTATTGTGAATATGCATTTGTTCTTCACGACAGGCCTGGTAGCCTATAGGTTGAATAAAATAAAACATAATAAAAAAATTAAAAAAAAAAAACACACCCTATAGAGACAGAGTGCGACTCATCATAATCTGAAAGCCATGCCCCCAAAGGGGAAACGAGGCCCGCTTCCCCCTCACACTTTCCTCCTCCGACCGTTTCCAGCCTGTTGAGTTTTCCCTAAGTCCAAATGCCGAAAAGTTGCTGTGTGGTGGGCTGCACGGCCAATAAAAACCCAGAGCTTAGCTTTTATCAGCTGCTGAACAGAAAAACGGAACCTTGTAGAGGACAAAAGTGGATACAGGCAATAAAAAGTGAGGCTTCAACAGGGAAGAAATTGTGGGATCCTGACACTCAGTATGCCTATGTGTGCAGCAAACACTTTGTGCAGCAAACCCTCCAAATGTATTTTTTAGAGTAACAGTTAACTGTATTTATGTATGTTAAGCTAAAGCATTGACAGTATGAATGCAACTTCTGATATAATTGTGCCCAGCGGTCCGCGATTCAAGCAGTCCATTCCAGCGGTCCGCTCAAGCACTTCTATCAATCTACCAGCATGTAGAGGCTTGTCTCAAAACAACAACATGTACCGGTAGTAGGAGCAGGCTGACGGCTGAGCATGGCAAAATGCTCATCTTCTTAAAAAACTAATCTCCACATCATGTTTTTTCCAAGATGAGCAAGGTAAGGAGAAGGGACACTGAGATAGACCAGCAATATTAAGCTTATCAATATACCGTTGCCTCTCTGGTAGGCATAGCGTGCTAAAATAATCCTTTGCCATCTTATTATTAGCTAGCTATAGCTAATAATTTTAGCTAGCTAGCTAGCAATTCAGTCGTGGAGACTTGAAGGGGAAAGAGGACCTCGTTTCCCGGGGCGTGGCTTTCAGATTATGACGCGTTGCACTCTTTCTCTATAGGTGGACAACTTAAAGTCACATGATTGTAAGAGCCTGCTGATTATGTATCTGGGCAGGACTACAGGCAAGAGCTTTAGCTTACACATTAACAATGTTGTTCTCGAGTTTGGTGTGCTTAGATTTGATTCCAACTATAGACGACTGTTACATTTACCCAACTACTGAAATAAAGAAGGGGTCAAACCACCTAACAGCTCAGGTTTACTACTCTTTTTCCTTTGTGTGTGTCTGTGTGTGTGTGTGTGTGTGTGTGTATGTGTCTGTAATATACACTATGCAACATAAATGTTTAATATTTAATTTGCATTATGTATACTATATTTTATATCAAAGTATAGTTCAAATTCAAGGACAGGGAAAGTCCTGTCCCAGCTCACCTGCACCCCTCATCCTCACTTCTACATGTTTAGCTCTTTCAAATTGACTTCTAAAAATAAATGAATATCCCCTTGGGATTAATAAATTAATCTTATTATTATTAATGATATAGTGCCAATGTACATGTGCCTGACAAGCCTACAAGTGTTTCTGATGATGAAATATTGTATTAGCATATTTTGGAAGGCCACAATCAGACAACGTCTTCTGTCATAGTATCATATTGTTATGAACACATAATAAATCACAAATAACAAATATCACTGCACTGAGTTGTCACCAAGACTTTTATAACAGTAACATGACAGGCTGATCTTAGTAGTGTTTGGGCATAAAACTGATGTAATTAGCACCTCTATGTAATTAACTGTGTTATATGATAAAACAGGTCAAATATTTGATAACAAGTGGGTGCAAGGTGATCACATGCAGTAGATGTCAAACTACACAATGCAGCACAGTCCTACTTCTGCTGCAAACAGGAAGTTAAGAAATTATGGAGCTGGATCACTTCGGGAACTTCACTTCACTTAGCATAAAGAAACAGCCTGTGTTTCTCTCTGAAGTTTGAAGAGGCCTGCCAATGTCTCTCGTCCGTACACAAAGAGAAATGAAAAAAGGATGATAGAATTTATCAGAGGAGTGAGCTAACCAGACCTCTGTAGCCTAATCTTTGCTTCAGGCTAGTGGTTACATTAGCTGCTACAAGCATAACACACCATAGCTCTGAACAAACTGTCTGAGGTCACATTACACTGTGGGTAGCGTAGGCATCAGATTTTGACAACAAAGAAGAAAGCGTGGAATAAAGAAGACAATATCTCTGCTTCTGCTGCATCATTTTTATCCTTTTTTTAAACTGTCCATCGTGATGGACGGCGATGCTCAATTAGTGCTCTTTCAACCTTGTACACTCCATGATTGTATCTCCCAACTGTCAACACCAACTGGTCCAGATTGACCTAGACTCACTCCAAATGGGTTCAATCACTCTTGATGCCTTAATCATTTTTAAATGTGTCCTAGGCATTGGAGAGTCACAGAGACAGATGCTGACCTTGAAAAACTGAAAGTTTGCTCATGACCCCTGCCTGGAACAAAAAGTCAAAAAGCGTGAATATCTTCTTGTAGTTTAATGGAAGAGTTCTGTTTTTGATAGAGAGGGAAACAGAACTTTTAAGCCCACTAAAACCCACTAACACTTTGTACTTAATAGGAAAGGTTACAATGGGCATTTACTCCCAGGACAAATGATTCTGCAGTAGACACAGGTATTTATTGGTTCCAGGTCCGATTGGCTTCGATTTCCAGGTGGATGGGCTAATTTGAGCCCCTTAGATGTCCACATTGCAATGACAGGCTGCCACAAAATACCGTCAGACTCAGTCCAAGCAGGGCTCAAACATCTCACCGAATGTAATCTGAATTTGTGAGAGAGATTGATTTAGTAGCAGATACAAAAAAGAAGTACCAGCTATAACATTTCTCTGGTCTGCCTTCTACTGTTTATTAACCTGTTTCCTGGCCCATTCATGACTTTGAAAATGATAAATCAGTAAAGAAAAAAAAGTAATTTACTGCAGTGCTGTGTACACGATGCAATGGACATATTATTTTAGGGGTATTTCCTGCATTTAAAAAAAACACACACACATGGTCTTATTTTGCTGGAAAAGGGGTATAACATCTGACTTTTGTTTTAAGTGGGAAAGGTTACAACCTGCATTCATTTCTGGGACAAATGACTGCAACAGTCACAGGTATTTATTGGTCCTAGCTCCAATCGGCTTCGATCTGCAGTAATAGAAAGACGACACCCGCGTGGATGGGCCAGTTTGAGCCCCTTTGCCATTTGTGTTGCAATGACAGACAGCCACAAAATACTGTTAGACTCTGTCCAAGCAGGGCTCAAACATCTCCAAATTAAACCTGCATTTGAGAGAGAGACTGAATACATAAGGGGTACAAAAAAGAAGTACCCACCGTAATGTTTTTCTGCCCTCTATGCTTCTTTCTACTGTTTACTAACTTTTCTGGCCCATTCGTGACTTGGAGAGTGACACAACAAAGAAAAAAAAACAGAAAAGTATACTCATCTACTACACACAAACGGCTATAGTCTACTGGCAATGGAAAAGCGGTAAATGGCGCTTTTTCACTGCATTTAAAAAACCCGCAGACGTGGGCTAATTCTGGTGAATATGGGGTTTAACATCTGCCTTTTGTTTAAAGTGATAAAGGTTACAATTTGCATTCATTTTCGGGACAAATTACTCTGCAATACTCACAGGTACTTATCAACTTGAACTAATTTTGGCAACAAAAAAGGTATTATATATTATCTTCCTCTACTATGCTAAAACAAGGCTGTGCAGGTAGATTGTATTTGTCTTGTGGCTGGTCAAAGTTCATAAACTGCTTTGCAGTAATTGCATAGATGACCCATCTTGGATTATTCCTCTTCTTTCAGCTGGGGAAAAGGAAGATTTTCTTTTACTGATAGATAAAATGGGATTGTTCCAAAGTGGGGTTATGGCTGATGGGAAAGGGATTATGGTGAAGATGTCATTTTGTTACTGTGCTTGAGAGAAAAAGAAAATACTTTGGTTTGATTTCTAAGGGAGGCATAATCTTGGGATTGACCTTATTATTCAGCTTTATGCTTTGATCTACCAGAAATAAAAAGAGATTTTTTTAGAGGAAAAGACAACGTAATTAGATAATCGTGGCTGTGAGGAAGGAGCTGATCGAGCTTGAGATCTCTGCAGTCTTTCTTTAGGGAGTCCTTTTCACCCCCGACTTCTAAAAATGTCACTAATGACATTTGTAGAGTTTCACTAGCTGCCAGCCGATGACCTCTCGCACTGTAAAGGCTCTGTCAAATGTGTGAGTCAGTAATAGAGCAACGAGGACAAAGCTTTTACCCTGATATCTCTGGATATTTTAACAGGATCACAGTTCATATTGATTTCAGTAAGAGGGCTCCAGCAACACTGGCTCACTGTCAAATGTCCTTTGCCTCTGAAACCTTTAACAACCAGAATCTGATAATTGCATTGATTAGTCTTCCAGTAATTCCAACATTTTGTGAGGACCATTTTCTGCCATCAGTTATGATAATTGGCCTTGCATGTATACATCAATCAATAGGAGGGCAAATAAGCAAACTGGTTGATTCAAATAATGATAGCATTAGAGCATTTGCGAGGGAGTTTCTGCAAAGCGGAAATAAGAGTTCACAGTGGATACTTGTTCACAAAGACCACAACTCTTCCTGTCAAATGTTCTCGGCTTTAAAATGCAATATTGTTAATCTGCCACATTGATTCAACAGCAGCTGTCTGAAAATCCATATTTCATAGAGCAGAGGGCTCAGGGAGCAGGAGTCAGAGATTTAGCTCTATTTTGCTGTGGTGGCATTAAAAAATGCTGAACTGTTCAGTTAAAGGGGAATGAGACTAAATGGGAGTTTTGAAATATGGTATTCCTTTACCCTTTACATGGACATTACTGCTTAAATTACTCAACAGACTGTGTTTCCAGTAGCTCGAGGGAAGAGTTTGTCCCATCAACCTCCAACTGAGGAACAATGGAACTGGAGACATACTAGTAGTCATGACTGGCTGCAGCAACACTACCAGTCTATTCAACTAAATGCTTCGTAAGCAAAAGTCAGTCTCAGTTTTGAATGTCATTAATAATCTTAATAATCTATAACAGTACAAAACTAAATCATAGGAGTTGCTAGGTTGTATTTCACAAGAGTTGGCATTATAAAGTGTGATTCCCTCCATCAGTCACATTTTTTGTTTACACCTACAAGAACCTGAGTGGAAAGCGAGCAAGACAGATGATACACTTGACTGTGGTGGTAAAGTCTGTGTATCTATAAAGCAGCCTAGTCTCACTCCCAGACTGTCAAATACTGACACTTTGTCATACCCCTTGGCACCTGATACTGACATACAAGGTTCCCTTTAGCATAAGTATGCATGGGTGGATTTAAAGACAATGGGCCCATGGGCTAGGATATTTAGTATAGTTTAGTCATTTTCCAGCTTATAAAACACAAATGTTCTGGTAGATAGACAACACATTAAGTTCATGCTCTTAGCATTATAAAACAAAACAAAACAGGACCAAAAAGTTGTAGGCTGAAGCCTTAGGGGCCGATCACACCCACAGGTGGTGCTAGAAACGCGGACACTTCAAAGACGCTTGAAATGCCTGAAACGCCCTTTCAATAAGCGCTCGTTAGGAGAAGCCAAAAAGATGCTCGTCATAAAAAATGCTTGAAAACCAGTCAGACGCGCCGTATTATAGGGAATTAGTTGTTTTACTGGCGTCTCGTTTATAGCGCTCCTTGTAGGGTGTAGCTTATTACACCTAGCCCACCACCCCTCCTACATACCAACAAGAGGCACAGACTTTTTGGTGGTTTTGTGTCTCTCTGAGGTAATTCTATGTATCTTTAGGTCATTTTGTGTTGTCTTGTAGTCACTTTGGGTCTCCTTGTGGTTGTTTGTGTCTCTCTATAGTCATTTTATGTCTTTTTGTGCTCATTCTGAGTCTCTTCCTCGTTGGTACATGTTGATTTGAGTGCCATTTTGCAAGTAAAGGCTAAGGGGCTCTCTAACATTTTGGGCCCTTGGGCCTGTGCCCAGTAGGCCTGTTCAATAATGCATCAATGTCTGTGTGAGACACATCAGGCTTTCAACTAATCCAACGTATACCCATCTGTGGCAAAATCAAACGTTCAGAACAACTGCTATAAACAGCGTTAAAATCCATTTAGGGTTGAGGTCAGGGTAGACAGATGGGTCTCAGAAACAAAGGACTCTCATACAGGAGACTGATGTTGCTGTCCTGTGTAAAAACCAAAATTCAGTGTTGATTCATTTTAGTTCACGTTACATACATCACATATTTAGGTATATTAAGTAAACATACTTATAGTAACCCATTTTAAACCATTACCTTTTCTTTATCTATACTAATAGTTTTGTTGCCATAAATTAATACTCCACCCACAAAATTACCATTTATATATCAGTTATTTATACAAATAATCCAAACACGGCAAACACAGCTGATCAATTAAAGTACATGGGGATCAGGTTAAACAACAAGATTTTTCCAGTTGAATGTCCAATGATTCCAAAACAAGTTGCATAACTTTGCTTTTAGCCTTTAGCACTTTCTGACCGGGACTAAAAGTGGGAGTTTTTTCTTTTAGTTTGACATAGTTTTGATAGTTTGATATAGTTTTGCTGTTGTTAAATGTGGCTTAACAACAGCAAAATAATATATATTCATGGTCATTTTATGGGTGAAGTAGTCCTTTTAACTTACTGCGAACATTTCACAACGTTAACCAATTATTACATGTTGCAAACCAAGAGTAAGCTGTGCAACTCACACAGACACTAAAGGGTGCCTTGTGTGTCAGTATCAGACGCTGAGGGGGCATGACAAAGCAAGGTTAGACAAGAAAAAGATAAGACAGTGAAAGTGTTATTCAAGCTTCTGCTTCATGAAGGAGGCCAAAACTGGCAGCAAATGCAAACATCAGATCTGTGTGTAGTGATGATGAGACAGTAACCTTCCAAAAATGAATCCATCAAACAAACACAAATGGCATATTTCTATATCACGTTCCCCGTTATTTGTCTGACTGACTCTCTTTTAATTACATCATCTTGTTAATTAGTGTCACCAGCTGTCTTGATGCACCCATCCTAATATCACATAGTGGATAGAAACGTGCATTCATTTGCATTTTCTGTATGGAAACTTGACTGATGACTCATTAGCATCTGACTGGAGTAAACCAGTTAAAGGCCCTGCACACCTATGGAAGAGCCACACAGCTGATTCTAATTATTGTGGCAGATCCCCGGGCTGTGCAGGTGTGTTAAGGAAGCATCTGCATCCAACATATAACAGAGTGCAGATTTAAATACACATGAAAGGGAAAATGAGGGGAAGCTACTTTGAAGCTTTATACACTAAAGCTGTTCTGCATAGAGGATAAATTTAGTGTCACTTTTCCCATTCTTTCTTAACACACTTTCTTTCTTGTCTCTTTGTCAATTGTTACATTATTTTCTCAATAATAGAACATCAGTAAGCATGTATGATTAAATTATTTGAAGGGTATATAATGTGATTTATTTTTCAGTTCTACATTTCTAACTGGTTGGCTAAGCTACTATGCTATGCTATCCTAGCTACGATATTTTCTACTCAAAATTTGAGAAAGCTGTTGAAAAACTGAAAAGTGAAGCACCACCAACATTTTTCAGAGACAAGCTTTGTGATTCTAAAATCATTTTCATTGTTTGAGTTTGAAGTTTGCATGTTCATATGTTCATTCTACAGCCAAGACTTGGCGATGACTAGTGGAGTTTCAATGGGGAAACATGAATGGAGCACTGGTATATCATCTCTCCAAGACAATACATAGAGTGTCTCCAACCACTATGAATGTATCACAACAATCCCTCATATGGACACACACGTTAAAGTTTAAATTTCCTGGCCAGCGCCCACATAGTAAGGAGTAGCAAATAATAAGCAGCAGTAGCAGTACTAAGTAACAAATATGCATGCACCCATCTGTGACCCCAAGGGCATTTAGGTCTTAAAATGGGGTATGGTCAGGCACATTGTTAGTATATTTTTTATTTTTTTAATTGTTGGTACTCCAGTTGCCTCCAACAGTCCCAAAGACATGCACGTCAGGTTTACTGGTGACTAAAAATGGCCGTAGATGTGAATGTGAGCATGAATGGTTGTCTGCCTCTCTGTTTCAGTCCTGTGATAGTCTGGTATCAACAAAAACCTTGTTCAAAGTCAACAGTACAGTACTTTCCTGCTATTCATAGGGCGCATCATTCAAATATAGCAAATATAGCATAGGAAATTTACCTGATGCTGGTGACTGGACAGTATTTCTGGTAAAAAATAATTAAATATTTATGACAAACATTGTTTATACTGCCCGATTGTCTTCTGATTGTTTGGAGAGGCTGGACATGGCATAAACGTTAGCTAGCTAAGAATTCTGTTGACAGGTGCTAGTTAGCTGCTAGCGTCTCTCAGTAAATCTACTTGGCCTACTCAGAGTTATTTTGAATTATATATTTTATTTCTTTATACCCATTAGATTTTCTGTCTATGTCCGTTCTACTTTGTGTTAACCCCTTACATACTGTTCAAACCCTGACACTCAGCAGGATGGACTATAATCCCTCTGATATCTGGGATCGTAAAGTTTAAGATACAGTCTTTAACTCGGTCTCCATCTATTTTGCATCCCATCACTCATTAATAAAAAGGTAGTTAACTCTTACTTGGTGTTTCAGAGGTGAGGGAGACTGTGTTTCTGAGGATTAACACCATTCGGTTTTTTATCATTTTTCCCTGCTGTCAAAAAACAGACACTAGTACAAAATATCATGGCTTATGGGTTGCGTGTTGATGAATTAATACATTATCAATGAGGGGAATATGAATTACATTCTCAAATATATGGTCATATCAAAGGGCAGAGCTGCAGAGCTGCTGTTCCATTCTGCTACACTGCAGACTCCTCATTAAAAGACACTGTGCACATTTATGCACAAGGAGCAGAGTAACTTCACTGATTATTTTAGAAGCCAGTTTAGTTCTGTTTCCTCTGTAACGTTTATATCTATGGTTTTTAGTTTTGTTGTTTAAATGTCCCACGATATATGTTGCAGTGACATTTCTGCTCTAACTGCATTATTCTCAGCAGAAAACTGTTCGCTTCTCCAATTTGCTGAATCCGCCATGTAAAAAGCAGCGCACCAGGTGCAGGCGTACCTGGCTTTTAAAGGGTATCTTACTATATAAAGATGAAAACTCTGTGTGTGTGTGTGTGTGTGTGTGTGTGTGTTTGTTCCATGTTTTCTCCTCACTGACTTGGTCAATCCATGTGAAATTTGGCACAGTGGTAGAGGGTCATGGGAGGATGCAAATGAAGCAATATTACATCAATTGGCCAAAGAGGGGCGCTATAGCAACTGATTGAAATTTCAAACTTTGAATGGGCATATCTCATGCCCCGTATGTCGTAGAGACATGAAACTTTGCACAGAGATGCCTCTCCTCATGAGGAACAAATTTGCCTCAAGAACCCATAACTTCTGGTTATAGATTTTCCGCCATTTTGAATTTTTTGAAAAACACTTAAAATCGATCTCTTCCTAGGAAGTTTGACCAATCTGCATGAAACTCTGTGAACATAATCTAGGGACCAATATCTAAAGTTCCCTCTTGGCAAAAGCATCAGGTAGAAGGTGACAAAGCTACCAATGGGTATGAACTAGTAGGAGATGACACTCTAATTGGCTGAATTCATGTTACGTCCAAATCACACAATTAAGGGACTAAATACAACACCTTGCCCCTTGTGCTTTACTTTGCTCCTAGAAGCACTGTTTATCTAGCAAAACTGACACGTCCTAAATGCACTTGCACCATGCACTATAGACTGTGCACTACAGATTGTTAAAATAGGGCCCATTATAGGTTTTAGGTTAAAGTATATATCAGTTAAATGTGGAGATGCTCTATTGCATTGATCAGGCTGAATTCCAGAGTGAGGCAGCTTTTAACTGTCCTTTGGGACATCACAGGAGAGTTAGGTATCACAGTTCACAGTGAATACTCTTCCAAAGACCACAACACTACCGGCAGTGAAATTCAATAATGCTAACCTGTCACATCAATTCAGCATCAGCAAATCTATATTTTCCCACAACATCAGTTATGTCTGACAGAGCAGTGCACAGCTGAGCCAGTAACTCCGAGCCTGATGGAAATACAGACTGTTGGAGCCTCACAGTGATGCTTCAGTAGTTATACAGTGAGGGTGAAAACATAGAAGTGCAAATGGTAAAACAATAAAAACGGAATTGAACCAAAATACATTTTTCCTAGTATTATTTCTGGGAACATGAATGTGAATATCAGATTTTTCTGTCCTGGTGAGTAAAGGCTTAGGAGATAGACTTTAAGCTTTATGGTACTCACGGGGAAATTCTTTTTCATAGCCTTATACCCATCCAACAACAGCATATACAACAGCACACAGTAACAACATGCAGTAACAGACAACAGCACACACTCAGGCCTGCTCAGCAAGGCCTATTGTTTAAGCAGCTATGGCTGCTGGGCTCAGGCTTTTCCCCATTTGCGCCCCTCTACACCTCAGTGGTCTGTACCTGCACTGGGGGGGCAGTGGGGTAAGGTGGTGACTGATGTCCTGTTCTATTGAGGTTGCAATGAATGCAATGGCTTATTTATCTCTGCAAGGTTGAGTGTGGGGAGACCCTCATGAGAAAATCATGGTTTCACCAAATGTTGCCAAATGCTGCAGATGGAACTGCGATGGTGTCACCCAAATCAAAACTTCTTCTCATCAGTACAAAAGTCCACAGTAAGTTTCACGCCAATCTGGCCATTCATTTTCCAGATAAACAAACAAAAGCGCAGATGGAGACAATCAGGTAACCTCTGCTCCTTGGCAGAGGGAAAGAAGAAACTGTTAGAGACTTTGAAGACACTCTGTTGTGAAATACAAGAAGGAATTTAAAGTGTTCGTGAGCAAGATTCAGCACCCTTACTCAGCCCAGACCTCCTTGTGAAGGGGGATATAACAAGATGTGATATCAGTTTACTACAATATGAATATTTAGGCGGCACAGTGGTGCAATGGTTAGCATCGTCGCCTCACAGCAAGAGGGTTACCTGTTCAAACCCCAGGGTGGGGCAGCCCTTCTGTGCAGAATTTGCATGTTCTCCCCCTGTCAGCGTGGGTTTTCTCCGGGTACTCCGGCTTCCTCCCACAATCCAAAGACATTCAGGCTAGGTGAATTGGTCACTCTGACTTGGCCATAGGTGTGAATGGTTGTCTGTCTCTATGTGTAAGCCCAGTGATAATCTTGTGATCTGTCCAGGGTGCATTGTGCAACCCCCAACAGCACAAGCACTTATGGAAAATGAATGAATAAATGAATGATTATTTATAAACACGTGTGTATAGTGTTACCCTGATGGAACCGTGACAGAAGTTAGGGCCTGCTGTATGGTTTTGCACTGGACTATAAATATTGGATTTTCCACAATTCCGTACTTGCCACTGGCTTGCAGACGAGGGATAATATAAAAGATACATCATATATGACTAGTCCATACCCATTGGTAGCTTTGTCACCTTCTACCTATGCCAATCCTCAATGCCTATGTGCAGTTTCACACATATTGACCACGTCAGTGAGTAGAAAAACATGGGACACACAGAATGACTGACTGACAGAATGACACACTGACAGTTTCCGTGATTATGTAGAGCATACCTTACCATGACTTAGTCATACCAAAAATTAGAAAAAAAAAAAAGAAAAACAACATTGGGCCACAGGGGGAGCCACAGCGATCGGTTGCATTTTAGCCATTTATAAGCCTTTTTCTGTTGTTATAGCGCCACCCAGTTGCCAATCAGAGTTAAATTTCTCCAGTCACCTTGAGGCGTCCTGTTCTACATATCTACCAAGTTTAGTAAAAATCGATATGGCGGTTAGGCCTAGATAAGAAATTAGCTCTCTAGCGCCCCCATTTTGTTTGATGGGGTTTCAAAAAAATTAAAAATGGCGGAAAATCTATATAACCGAAAGTTATGGGTTCTTGGGGCAAATTTGTTCCTCATGAGGAGAGGCATCTCTGTGCAAAGTTTCATGTCTCTACGACATATGGGGCATGAGATACGCCCATTCAAATTTTGCAATTTCAATCGGTTGCTATAGCGCCCCCCTTTGGCCAGTTGATGTAATATTGCTTCATTTGCATCCTCCCATGACCCTCTACCACTGTGCCAAATTTCACATGGATTGACCAATTCAGTGAGGTTACTGTTATTTTTCATGTAAACAGGGACTATAAATAACCCCAATTTCCTGTGCTTAAAGTCAGAACTACGTCCTGAAAATAATCATAACCTGTTAAGCCTTATAAACAGGTTATTCATGCGTAAATGCATTCAATGTCACCTGGCTGACCCAGACACAGTCTCGCTCTTCCCTAACACAGCTAAGACAGCAATGGTTGCTGCATTTCCACACTGTGTGTGTTGTCTCTGTGAGTGTCCTCCTGGCTGGAAGTGTGTGCTCTGAGTGTGTAGGTGGTCCTCATCATGTTTCTGTGTTTCTCGACATTGGGCCAAAACAACAGTGCCTAAACCTGGCAGTGGATGCAGGTGCCTCTCTTGCCTTTGTGGACAGTGCCACAGCATCATGTTTCTCCCTGTATCAGTGTCACTGTCCATGCAACTGTTCATTTTAGGTTTTACCCTGGAACATACTGCACACTAAGTCATAAAGGTTTTCTGGATTCTGTCAGACTTGGCTGTAGATTGTATATAAAAATGGACGACATGACAGTTCCCACAAAAGTGGAGCCAAAACATCTTAATCGCTCCCTTGTGGCTGGCTGCAGTATAGGGGCAGTAGTGGCTCAGACGTAGAGCGGGTCATTCACTAATCGGAAGATCGGTAGTTCAATCTTCAGCTCCTCCAGTCCACATGTGAAAGTATCCTTGGGCAAGATACTGAACCCCAAATTGCTCCCGATGGCTGTTCCATTGAAGTATGGGAGCATGTGAATAGTTACTGAGTAGCAGGTGGCACCATGTATGATAGCCTCAGCCACCAGTGTGTGAATGTGTGTGTGAATGGGTGAATTTGACATTTAGTGTAACGTAGTGCAGGGATCTCTACTGCCCAGACTGTGCAAAAAGGCAGCAGTCATATGTTGTTGGGATATTTTGGCTTCATTTTTGTACAATGGGAGGAAGTGGAGACCCATTGTCTACCTTTTTATAAAGTCCACCCAGTTTCTTCCAGTTTTCTTTTCCTTAAAATGTTTTTCCTGGAGGAGTTTTTCATTTCATGCATACTGCTGTAAGGCTGGGTTGCTGAAGAACCTGGGCAAACATTGCTAGGTTACAGTATGTACACTTTTTATCTCCAGCATGCATCACTTTTTGTTTTTTCCTTTGCATGTAGTGTTCATGTTCAGGTTGCTGAATACCGTATTTCACTTGTTTGTAACACAGATTTTTATTAGCTTATTTAGTCATTTTAAATGCAATAGTTCTTTTTTTCTAAATATATGACTCCAATAAAATCATACATTTAAATTAAGTTGCCCTTGAAAAAATATATGTTTTATAGTCTATACTAAAGGTGGTGTGCTGTATACAACATTCTCAACATTAATATTGCAGCAAACAACTATTTGCTACGTAAAGATAAAATGATGTAATGGCATCCTAAGCAGAGACTGAAGTCACGTTACATTGAGCTTTTCTGTGCTTTGCTGTGTTAAGCCGGTCCTGCCATGTGTGCATGTTAGTGCATACCCAGCAAGCAATAGTCGTGATTTAAACGTATTGGCTATGTTTAGCTCCGATTTAGTGTAGCTACATGTAACCCAAATCTAGCCGATTTAATTTTGAAATTGATTAAATGTAATTTTCGCCATTGCAGATGGCGTGCAGTATGATATTCAATCATGTATGGAGAGTCAACAGTAATTAAAATATGTTTATCTCCATTTTTTGGACATGGTCTCTACATAGCCGTATAATTGATGACGTCTACACTTTGGCTATGGTTAGACATCTACCAAATTTTCACTGACAGCCCAAATTCAGTCGTGATTTAGCCTAGACGTCAGGTCTTCAAACCAAAAAATGCTTGCTGGGTAGTGTGTGGCTACCTCATTGCCACTGCTTTGCACTGCACTCATACAGAGGTTACTCCTGATATTGGGATGGTGTTATCGTGAAAGCGTAACACCCACCCTCCGGGTCCCCCCTGGTTAACACAGGGCTGTCAGCACTGTTTATGGAGTTAGCACCGTTAGCTGCTAGCCACCAACTCAGCCACCTCCGTGATGAGAACCGCGTGTAGATAAAACTCATACACTCATTTCACATAGAGTGCCGTTAGAGGAGTAGTTCAACATTTTGGGAAATATGCTCATTTGCTTTGTTGTGGAGAGCTAAGATGAGAGGGTCGATACCAGTCCACCAAGTGAGGTACTAGAGTTTTGAGATTAGCTTAGCCTAACTAAGCATAAAGACAGGAAGAAGAGGGAAACAACTAACCTGACCTGACAAATTATAAAAATCTGCCTCCCAACACCTCTATATGTATCATATTTGTTAGATTTGGATGCAAACAGAAATGGTTAAAGAAGTTCTGTTTTTATGTTATGTTATGTCATCACCATGAGTTTGCCAGGCAGTAAAAGACTCAAATATGTTTCCAAAAATGCTAATTTACAAAATAATCCGTAAGAATAATGCCTGTAAAACAAGAACCATTGGAATAAAAGCAAAAAAATGTAAGCATGTACAGGGTATCAACAGCTTTCATATCTTAGAGATGATATCTGGAGACCCGGGCACATAAACCCAAACTATCTGTAGTAACATATCACAAGCAGCAAGTGATAAAACATGTATTTTTGCACTTTGGGTAAAAGGATGCCATAAACTGGCGTTTAATCTGATATCAAGAAATTGGGTAACACTGAACTTAAAGGTCAGGTCTATAATGCATTATGAGCACATTTATAAGACATTATAACACATTCATAAGGCTTTATAAACGTTGTTACAAATGTTAATAATCATGTATGACAACTTATAACAAGGTTTATAAAGTATTATAAGTGGTTACATAATGCATTATAAATTCAGCATTCATAATGCTTTATACTTCCATGCCAAAGTGATGACAGTGTTTGAAAGAAGAATCTGAAGTACTAGGTTACATAGCACATTATAACTATCATAACTTTAGCCAGTTATAAAGACTCAAAGAACTGCTCTGACATATAATAAATGCTTAATTTCTGAAACAGAATAATGCCAGTACTTCAGATTCTTCTTTCAAACACTGTCGTCACTTTGGCATGGAAGTATAAAGCATTATGAATGCTGAATTTATAATGCATTATGTAACCACTTATAATACTTTATAAACCTTGTTATAAGTTGTCATACATGATTATAAACATTTATAACGACATTTATAAAGCCTTATAAATGCGTTATAATGTCTTATGAATGTGCTCATAATGCATTATAGACCTGACCTTTAAGTAAAGTGTTACCAGAAATTGTTATACAGCAGCCCAGGTATTTCCCCCGACTTGGTCAAAAGCTGGTTCATTTATGATTCAGGCCCTAGTATTGATAATGTAACAGTGTTATTGACAGCGTTAACCCTGTTGCCATAAGAAACATTAACCAGCTAAACGGTAGCTGGCACTTCTGTTATCAGATCATCTTGACCTGATGACAAGATAATTATGCAAAGATTCAGCGTATTAATCTTCCATTCATGACCCACCTCCCAACATGAGCTACTATCTCAATTTATCTGACTCAATACCATGCCCAGCAAGTACTCTGACATTGAATAGATATGACATGACTGCCTGCAGCTACTTTCAAAGCTGCAAGCTGCCAAAATGGAAGCTGAGATGACTTTTTTACCACACCATAGTATTGAGAAAATTGTTGTGTGTTTGAGTTGAACTTGACCACGTGTTGCACATCACTGCCAATCAAAGGCTGGCAGAAATCTCTTTCTGTGGATTGCAGGGAGGAGCGCCTTCATTGCAGTAGTGAAAGGACCAGGGAGTAGTTTAAAGCCTCGCTGTGTTACAATTCTATAAAAGTTGAAAAGGAATGAAACGATGGCTGCGGAGAATTCAAATGAAGCGCAGAGATCTGCCAGCGTGGGCTCAGGTTATCTGGCTGGGCATGACCAAGCATGTTTTCTGGTGGAAATCACTTCTTGCTTTACATAACTGCTGGTGTAAAAGGCCAAGCGGGAGCTGTGATAGTGAGGGCACTGAGTAAATGTCAGCCTTCTCTACTGCATATCAATAACCTTTAACATTTGCAGTCCGGTGTGTTCGCAGTACAGACCTGGTTGGTAAAAGGCACCTGATTTTCATATTCAGTTTTTGATGCATTACAGAAATGTTTCATTCATGTATCAGTGAGTCTACAGCCATGCCTCTCTGTGAGACTATATTGATCAATGTAAAGAAGAAAAAAATAAAAATAAATAGAAGTAATGATGAAAAGTTTGATCATGAGCTTTAACAGTGATGTAAATGTATGGTAGTTACTGCATTCTTCTTTACATTCTGTTAATTCATTTGCAATTATTGTACACCTGTCTACCACAAATATGTATTCTTTTATTTTATATTTTATGTATGTTAGAGTTTATCCAGTCTTGGCTCACAGAAATACAGGAAATGATCCCCCTTTTAAATCCTAAGCCTATTTTATAGGCCTCTGCTCAAAAACTGCATACCCATAATGAAATGAATATATCTCGGCAACCACAAGGTCTATTTGAATACTTTTGGTGTCATGGTAAAGGGAACACTTGTGAGATTTGTTAAGATGTGTAAATATCAGTATATGTGTTATATGTGAAGAGTAAATGAAGATGGCACACAGCACAAATGAAACATTTTGAGGTTCGCCTAAAAAAGAAAAAGCATTTTCAGGATGAGTATCCCTTTGGAATGATGCAGCTGCAGCTCTAAACCTCTATCAAATCATAGTTCAATATGTGAACATGAACTCTGCAAAGGTTGATTCTGATAAAGTGAAGCAGAACAATATTAGAGAGGTTTTAGTACAGAAAATTCAGGCGAGCTCTCCAAAATTGCACCATGTTTGCATGTGATTTTTGTCATGTACAATCCTATATCTTTCATTTTTTGTTTCTCTAAATCCCTACTGATGTTTAGGATACACACATACAACTGTCCGTTTCGTTTTTTTCCTTTATTTCCCACTCCAAACTGACCAATACACACCTACATTTGAACCTGAGTTTCTATTCTGTTGTTGTTGTTCTTTGGCCTCTATCTCTCTGAAGCTTTGGTGTAGAGTGCTTTGGCACATAGTATGTGTGGAATCAGCGGAGTCTCAGCTTTCATTTGAGATGAACTGTGTGAGTTTTGAATAACATGTGGTTGAGTTAGAGCCTGAAATATACCGAGTGGGTCGGGATATTGGTGCTGTATGGAGTTGGATTTGTTGTTGTTTATTTAGTTGTTGTTTGAGCTGTGTTTGGGGCATGTAAAAAGGGTTTTTACAGCCTTGTAGCCCAGGTTCTCAAAGTCCCCCAATTGTGGGACTTTCGGTTTTAACAGGCACTGCATTACATGGTGATGCCATGTTTTGTTTTGAAATTACATGCCTGGATGACGAACACAATGCCAATGAAAAGTCAATCAAGATCTTTTGTTGTGGTGGACACACAAATTTCCTTGTTCCACAACATCACACAGTTGTTGGTGGTTAATTTTACAACCCCATAGATAGTATAAAGAGCAAGAAAGTCTGCAAAGGGAGGAGGTCGGGATGGTGAATGGATCAAAAACACCATTGTTATAACCAGATGACAGCTGTTTGTGTCCAGTGTGAAACTTAAAGTCATGATTAACTTCTTTTAACTTAATGTACTTATATCCTTTACGTAGTTCCATCAAATTCTGGGACATACTTGCATTAAGGTAAGGTAAGGTAAGGTAAACTTTAATGTCCCCAAGGGGCAATTTGAGATACAGACAGTAATCATAAGTACAACAGAACAGACAGTACAATATATAACACGCAGTATCCAGTATCACACACTGTTAGGGGTAAATAATGGACATTAGTGGTCACTGCTGTAAATTATCCATACCAAATACTTGTTTGACCTCAGTATTCACCTCAACCTTGATACTGATATATAGCAAGTTATATATTGCCTGTGTTGTCATCACAAGACAGAAATTCCACACCTAGGTCAAGTAATGAACCTGAGCCACTTCCATTTGCTGAGGTCAGACTATTTTGCCACTCCAGTACTCCTGAGGTCAGGAATGTCCTTCCATGCTCATGTCAGCAAGTAATGTTTTCTATGTTCACCATATTGGTTTAGCCTGTTTGCATGCTAACATTTGCTGACATGCAACTTGTGACAATGAGCTGAGACCGATGGGAATGTCATCAGTTTTACAGGTATTTGGTCACAAAGTGTTGGACAAATGCTAGATAAAAAGTCAGGGAGTATAAGTCAAGTATAAAAAAGTAAACACAAAAGTCTGTATCAAAATTTGTGTCTTGTGTGTCAAAAACTTGTGGGGTGATTGACCATTGTTGCCACCCCTACAGCCATGTTTTGGCTAAAACTTGAAAAAAGAAATACTGTTATTGATGAAGCACTTTGCTCCTCCAATTATTACTTTGTGGTGTATGTCTGTTTTGTTTTCTGCTATCTTAAACATCATCAGTCAGTGTTAGAGGAGGCAGAAATTGTCATGTTTCCACCAACAGAAGCCTCAGTAGTCCAGAGGGCAATGCAATCACAGCTTGTGCAACATTATGAAATGATGGTAAAGATAAAAAGTAAGAAGTTGCTAATTAAAAAAGAATCAGATGAATAAGGTCGCAGCAAAAGTAAACTATACCAGTTCATCATAACACACTAACACCTGAGGAGCAGCAATCAGCACACTGATGACATGACATACCAAACAAATCTGAAGGTGGGTCTCTCCTTAAAACGCAGAAAAAAGCAGCAACACAAACAACTACTTGGCAGTCCCCTTCTGCCGATGACCCTGACTAGGTTAAAGAGAGGAGCAACAGACAGGAAACTCACTGTACAAGCAGCCAGATTCTGTCTTATTAGCAGCTCTGGTGTTTCCTGCCTTCTATTTCTGCACTGAAGCCAAATGGGAAATGTCTCCAGTTGCCTCTCAGTTCTTTAGCATCGTCATTAACCTTGCCATTGTGTTTGCACACACTCAGACACTAACAGGATGCTTACGAACTGAGTCCTGCTCTTACTGACAGGCTGGCACACATACTCAGGCACCTACTCTAGCATTTTAATGTATGACAGGATGACAAAAAGGCCTACTCAAACTTATGGAATACTCATAACACAACCTTTGCTAGGTTCATGGCCCCTTCTTAATACCAGGCCGATCTCACTGAGAAAACGGTCATATAGGTTGTCCATGCAAGTAGCTTATTACAACCCAAACTTGTCACTCTCCAGCTGTATAATGTAATGTTGTATACAGATGGAAGCAGTCCATGCAGGGTGGATGGGTCAAACAAACACAGGACTTTCACCCAGGACACCAGTCTTTGTGCGATAAAGTCACAACTGACTTCTTTTAATTATAACATAGTATGCCACTCTGTAGCATACTTAGCTAGTGGTGTATATGACGTGATGTATATGACATGACATATGAAACTTCTGTCACATGACATACATGAGTTTTATAGGATAATGGCAGTAACGCTAAGGGCATTTTTAAAACTGGGACTGTTAAGGGTGATAGTCCTATTACCATGCGCACACACATTCAGATGGCATTTTGTGCCGGAGATGTTGGCCTTCAAACAACAGCTTATCCACAGGCTCTGTCTAAACACTAAAAGAAACACGATTTGGAGTATGCTTTCACATTCACATACACACATAGAAGCCCAATATTATGCATTCACTTACAGTTTTAGACACATAAGATAAACAAAATGTCACTGGGTTTTCTAAGAAGAGTTTGTCCCATGAGGGGTGAAATACACACATGCATGGATAAATGCACTTATACTATAAGGTCACTGTGTAATACTGAAACAGACTTTAGGCCATGACCACATGCACTAAGACTATTTGTGGCATTTTGTTGATATGCATTTTGGGAAGTGATAACCAAGCATTTCAGTAACGATGGGAAGCAACGGCTAAATTTATAAATACAGTACATGTAAGCCCTATATGCTTTTTATTCTCTGTGGGGAACATTCACAGTTGTTAGAAATCTGTCTTTTTGATCACTAACCTCGTCCCCAGGCACTGAAGAAACCCCGCTTGGACATTTTATGCTTCATAGCCTCGGCAGTGCTCCTCCGGCAGCATTTGTCGACTTTGTGTCATGTTTCACTGAAGGAACTTAAATAACAAAGTTCACAACGGGGACAAAAGGCAGGCAAAAAGGTGTTGCTTTGTGTCTTTGCCACATTTATTCTAGACTTGCTTGTGGTGTACAGTGGGAAAGGCCACACATTCACCACACAGCAATATCCCCTTTTGAGGGATGATAGTGGGTGAGGAGTTTTTAATTACACAGCAACCTCCCTGTGCTTAATTTATCTCCCATAAAATCAAGGGCATGATCAATACGGTTGTCTTGTCAGTCTTTGAAATTAAAGCTTTAACTAATGTAAGCTAATGTTATTAGTGGCTCAGCAGCCAAAGGGGGAGAATGCACCACCTGTAGGATCAATTGAGATGATCTCTGATACCTTCAGCTTTAATTGTCAGCAGTAACTGACCAGCAGTTTTGTAAACCACATAGCACCCACCAATTAATATAATTCCATGTTTGAATTTATTGATTAGGTTATTGAAAAAGATCTACAGTATGAAGAATAACAGTAGTAGCAATTACCATTGTGTGTACTTTCTGCCCTATTTCCATATTACTTTTATTATTATATATTATATTAGGGATGCACCGATTTATATGCCAAACATTGGTATCAGGATATACTCCTTGCTGACTCCCATCTGCCTATTGGCAAATAAGATGACATTTACTGATGGCAGTGGCTGATGTTTTTCTGTTGCATCGCATCAATTTTGCACAGGCTAAAAAGAAGTGCTTAAGACGAACAGCATTCCATCAACCTGTGTACAATGGAAGATGTGTTTGGGATGGATAACGGGACACCGGTGGGAGGAAAGGGCACAGTAAGTTTACTATCGATGCGTCAGGCAACCTAGTGTTCCTAATAACTCCCGGGCCACACTTCTTGTGTGAGCAGTGCTTGACGGCTGCCTCCCTGACCTGTTGCGCCTGTGTAGTGTTCACACAGACAGCGTTTCTGCTGCAGTGCTACTGCAGAGCTGCCTGCTGCTACTGCGTAACTACTGTATTTCCACAATTAAAGCTGGCAATCCATTCATTTATGGAGCCATGCAAGCCATTGTGCTGTATCATCAATTACACGGTCCAGTAAATGCTTCACAATAAAACTTGTGTTAACAAATGAAGAGATTCTGTTGACAGCAAAGTTGTCAGAGGGCTTTTATTTTGAACAGGCAAGGTTGATATGAAAATAAATATTTATGTTTTTCATGCCTGAGAGTGATACAGAGATTGAAACTGTAGTGGTAATTGGTATAAGGTCTATATGATCATAAAAAGACCATTTTCATTGTCTATTTTTTCTGGAAACAGCATGCATCACATGGAAAAATTAGTCTTCCATTCTATTTATGTGCACACAGGCAGTTTGGTTGCTCTGATCTATTGATACAGGTGTCGAAAAACAAAAACTACAGGAGGTTACACGATACACCTGTGCTGCTCACGCAGGCAGTGTGTCCTGGGCGTAATACTACATTGTGAACAACCAACACATGTTGATGTCGGCAGGAACATCATAAGAACATTAGCTGTTAGCAGCTAGTGGCCGGAACTAACTGTAGACAGAGGTTGCATTGAGTTACATTGTTACATTCATTTAAGATCTATTTAATTATATTGAGTATTGGGCAAAGCGAAATTATAACAAAACTTGATAAATGTTTGAGGGAGGAATTTGTTGATGTTTTCACAGCAATACACACACACACACACACACATATGCATATGTATGTATATATACATATATATATATATATGTATATATACATAATAGCCTTAAAGGACTTTTTTAAGCAGTTTATTGAAAAAAGAAAGATTTTTTCATTTGGAAAATTATGATTATGATTTTAAACATTCCTGTAATGTGTATAGTTGAATTTGTGCTCATTCAAAGGTAGTGCACCAAAGAATTGAATGACTTTAAGGACAATAAGACAATAAGAGCTAATGAGAAATCAACACAAATAAAGAAATAATGATAAACAGTAAACAATAAGATAATACAGTATTTTGTCTTCTTCTTGTTTTTGTAATGCAAACAAAATACAAGAGGTTGCATGATTCACCTGTGCTGCTCACACACAGAGATTTTAGAGATTTAGTTCAATGAGCAGTGAGTGCTACATTAGTCAGGATAGTTCAATAGGAACATCCATTCTATCAGCAGTCTAAAAATATGCTAACAACAAAGACACGAGCCTCTCCGGTGTGTACAGGGTTAAGCAAGAAGTCAAGATTGGGTGAAAGTCGTGAGGTCAGGGAGAAAGACGGGATTGTTGGAAATAGATTTTCAGTAACTGATGTAAAAAAGATACAGGCTTTGCAGCCCTGATCAATGTAGGAACATAATTCCACAACTGGGTACTGAGGGGGGCTAGTGGGATGGGATGGGATGGCAGAGCCCGGTCTCACAGGGAACAGAGGCTCAGTCGACTAGAAAGAGCCGAGTGCAGAAGCCAGGCCAAACTGTTGGGTTGAATCATGGCCTGTAGGTTACCTTATAGGCAACAGCAATGTTGCCTATAAGGCAACATTGCTGTTGCCTATAAGGTAACAGCAATGTTACCTTATAGGCAACAGCAATGTTGCCTTATAGGCAACATTGCTGTTGCCTATAAGGCAACAGCAATGTTGCCTATAGGCAACAGCAATGTTTTCAAACATAGGCGAGGAGCCAGGGGAGAAAGAGATTGAGAGGAGTTACATGGCATAATTTTGGGAGGCTTAAGACATGCTTGGCTGGAGCAGTCTGAGCTGTAAGGGTCTCAAAGTGGATGCAGGAAGGCCAACAAAGAGAGGGTTACACACTCAAGCCTGGAAACAGTAAAGCTTTGGAACAGGAGCAAAGCAGAACTCTTGTTCAAGCACCACCATGTGCTGTGAATACTATAGAAGAGGAGGATGTAACAATGTTTGTGAAACCCACTTATACCAAATCCAATATTTAGGTTTGAGCGCTAAAACAAGTCAAAATGTATTTTAATTCCCTTCACTTTTTGTGTATGACAAAATTGACTTTAGCTATTATGCAGAGTTTTTCACTTTTTAAAGGAAGGATGAAAATATTTAAGACAAATTTGTAAAAGCAGTATTGGAGGATAGCTGTTGACTGATTCTTCAGTAGAGCTCACATTGTTGGGAGTCGTGCCGTTCAGGTGTGCCATGAGAAACTGAGATAAACGTATTAATGTGGAGATATTTTAACACACTCACATAGTGTTGCCATTCAAGCAGTCTGTCCCTTTAAAACATTCAATTAACCAGCTTTTTAGTTGGAAAGTAAATACCGAATCCTCTATCCACCAAAATTAGTTTGTGAATGCCATTTAAAAGAAAATGAAAAAAAACTGGAAAACATACTGAAAATAAGTGACAGATTAATCTCCCCTTACCATAGTCCAAAGCCATGTACACAGTGTAATGACCTCCACTTGGGTATCAATATAGTGACATCATGCTCCTGCTTTTGGGAGTTGGAGCTTTACTTTCGTTTAGAGGGAGATAACTGTCTGAGCCATTGTCACCAGTATAATGGTATAAACCTCTTTTTGGATGATGAAACCTGACTAGTACTACAACAAGGTCTGCCCACAATAAAACTACAGCTGAGGTACGAAGATTTTTGTCTGGTTTTCATCTATTCAACTCCGACTCCCCGGGGATCACTGCCTCTCGACAATGGCTCTGCAGTAGCCGAATATGCCTTTTTTTTGTCTGGTCTATTATGTATGGTGTCCTGCAGGCGCCGGAAAACAGGTTAGTAAACAGTAGTCAGCAGCATAGAGTCCAGCGCAAATGTTACGGTGATTGCCTCTTTTTTATGTCTCTTACTTATTCAGTCTCTCTTTCAAACTCATCGGCAACTCATTTTGGACAAAGTTTGAATGGAAATGAACATTTTTTCATGACAGCGCAGAGCTGGAGCCAATAAATACCCTTGATTACTTTAGAGTTATTTATCCTAGAAGTAAATGTCGATTGTAACCTTTCCCATTAAAGATCAAGCCCCCAGGAACAGCACCAGGTTTTGAATCCATTTTACATAGTGTCCAAAAGTGATGTTACACTGTCATGGGATGCCATGAGGCAAATCACCTTTTCCCATTAACTCACATTGTAGAAGAGATGTCTGTAAATCAGAGGACAAAACTTTTCAAGTGTCACAACCCCTGTGACTTGATGAGCACGATTTGACCCATTCAGTCTGATAATATTTGAAAAATCAAGAAGAATGGCACAACTAAATCATTTTATCCCCATTCAAGTAGGCAGAACGCTAAACTGGAAGTTAGCCATTTGGCTAGTGGAAGTTAGCTGCTTGGTTGCACTCAGCCACGATATGTCTCTAGTGAGCTTGCTCTATGGGCCCCACAATGTGGAAGAGCTGTGTAGTTTCATATTGCGGAAATAGAGCTTTTTTGGCTTTCACAGAAATGAACTAGGGTCCGCCTCCAACGCTGAATCCATGTCTCTTCAAACATCCATGTTAAATACAAAAGCCAGATGTTAGCAGAGTTAGTGGGTTTTTGTGCAGCGAGAAAAGCCTTTACTGCTCATCTGTAGAGCTCATCTGAATCTGCACAGTTGCACACAATGTTCCTTTACACCTGCTCAGTGCCATTGTCGAGTCCCTGCACACTCAGTATTGTGTTTGTAATAAGGTTTGAGGTTTGTATAAGGTGTAGCAACACCTTATACAAACCTCTCTGTCTCTCTTTCATGGGTCTAGGTGTGATAATGGCAAACGCCAAACATGTCTCACTTTGAGAGCCCAGAGATGAGGAGATGATCCCCATGAGGAATCCAGAAACATAGTACAACAGAAAAAGCTTTCAAGCACAACTGAAAATACACAACAAAAGTTAAAAGAGTGCAGAAGCAGCATCTGGTGTAACAAACATATAAAGTCACAATGGAGAGAGGCCAGCTCTGCTGTGCTGTGGGCTAAATGTGTGTGGGAGTCCCTGCTTTAACACAGTCCCCCACTAAATTATCTTACCATCTGGATGACTGGCTGAAAGTATGGATGAGCTTTTCATCCCTGCTGGTGATTCTGCAGACGTCCAGAGAATAATACAAAGTAATTCAGACTAGAAAATGCACAACAAGTGTAAAATGCTTGTGAACATGTGTGAATGGCTTTCTCTGTCAGCCTCACCAACATTATAGGTTAGTTAAATACTTTGTAATCATTTTTAGCACAAAGGCTTTTACTACCTCGATGCATCTTACAAAAGCTGTAAAGAATAGCTGCTGTGTGTACCAAGCTGTTAGCAATTATCCAGCAGTAAATTTAATGCTTTTTTAATCTTAATGCTCTTTATTGTTACTTTCATATTCATATTTGATTGAAGAATAAATGTTAATGTATTCAATTATTTCAGTGCTGTTGCTGCATGTGTAGAGTTTTCACTGGCTTGTGGATATATTGGGTCTGAAGGTAATGCAGCCTAAAGCCATCTGTGAGAAATTACAGGATGTGGTCTGTAATAGACATGGACATTCAGCAGGACAAAGCCAACAGAGAAAGCCAAAAGTGTCCCCAGGGGGCAGCTGAGGGGGAGACGGGGAGGGAGAGTCGTGATGTACAGATGCTGCGTGAGGTGAATTTCAGTCAAAACGTGTACTCCTCCTCAGACTCATAACTCAGTTAAATCGAAACACACAGACATGAAACATTTATTGATATCATTCAGTGTGAGTTATACTTCCTGAGGATTATCTCCGTCTGTGTGTCCATCGCCAATTAACATCCATAAATCTGCTTAGAAATCTTAAAAGAAACACGCTTCAGAACCTGCCTGAGAATCATCAGGTGTTGAATTTTTTTTCAGTATTAAAGTCATCCAGCGATACCTGTCCGTAACAGATGATTCGTCATAGTTTTAATGGTCCCAACTCTCTACAATGCAAACTGGCTAATGAACAAAGGAGAATACAGTACCAGTACCTACCAGTAACCAACATGAGCATCTACAGGGTCTTGCTCCCCCGCTGGCTTTAATCTTTCTATCATCATATTGGTTTCTAAATAGGCCTATGTGATGCTGTCAACATGTTTGTGTTTATCAGATTAACAAACACATTTTTTACTCCCTCTATTTTCACACAAAAGTCATATATCACACTGACCTGATAACAAGAAGAAAATCAGAGATCCACTTTAAAATACAAAGATGTCAACCCCAACGGGATTAAACCACAGAAATCATTACTGAGCTGGAAGATAAAAAACTGTCAACATGTGCACTCAATACAACAGCCCTGTGATTAGTCCTGCCTTTATGGTTATACAGCCTGACCTCAATGCAGCCCTTTTCCTTTAGCATTACATTTATATATGGCCAATTTGAAAAAGTAAATACTGTATTTAAAGGAAATGTAATTGTGGGCAAGTTATGTTTTCTATGACTAAAATGAGTAAATGTTGCTAATTAACGTAGCTGGCAAGTCCCAAAAATGTTGATACTGAATGTATTTGCAAAATATTCACTAGCAACAGGATGTATTTGTTTCCCACCTAAACAGCCAATCTTGCAATACACTATCCACTTGTTGTGACCACAGTATTTATATTACCCTTTTATTAATATCTAAACACAATCACAATCTGTCCCTGACTTTAACCAAAGTACTTTTGTTGCCTAAACCTACTCACAGACAGGACTCAGGATGTGAACCCAGATTCTGGTGTCACAGTCCTGCACTTTGCATGTCTACCATCCACCCGGCCACCCCCATGTGGATCCAGTGTGGTACATAAATGTAGTGTTTCGTTAACTCAAAGACACATCTCTGAACACACAGTGATTACACTTTCACAACAATGTTAGTCTGATTAAATGTATTCATATACAGTATGAACAGAATTTGTAGGAGACAGTGTCACCTCACTGATACAAAATGTTGGAAATGTTTATTAGAAACACCACTCAGTATAAAGCATTACAATTCAACATCACCAGAAACTACAGCCTCCATAAAGACCATACAGTATCATAAACACCTCTCTAAAACAGTCTCAATAAAAACTGAACAATGTCATTTACTACAGAGCCATAATTCTAGACTTCATTAATTTTCAGTAGATGAAAGTAGAAAGTAGATGAAACTTTTTGCCCCAGAATTTTGTCATGTTCATGTGATAGTGCACAAACTACACAACTGATCTCGGATAAATGTGCACAATAAATTATTATATTATTTGGAAAAATTCAAGAGGAGATCCAAAACCCCTGATATTCGATGAACACACTGGAGAAGTTGCCAGAAGCCAAGATTATGGCAGTTTATGGCAGATGTGATGCATTCTGTCCCAGACACTTGCCGTGTAGCCTGTGTATCAAACAAAAGAGCAGGCATAGCAATAATACAGATAGGATTTACATGACCCACAAACATGATTGTGGTCCGGAGGGAGTCCACTTTGAGAACTTCAGAATTGCATCTCTACCTTTTGCAGATGATGTGGTTCTGTTTGCTCCATCACACCGTGACCTCCAGCAGGCACTGGGGCAGTTTGCAGCCCAGTGTGAAGCTGCCGGGATGAGAGTCAGCACCTCCAAGTCTGAGGCCATGGTTCTCTGTCGGAAACTGGTGGATTGGCCCCTCTGAGTTGGGGGCGAGTTACTGCCTCAAGCAAGGGAGCTCAAGTATCTCAGGGTCGAGTGAGGGTAGAATGGAGCGTGATGTGGATCTGCGGTTTTGTGCAGCGTCTGCAGTGCCGGACCAGTGTGGGTAGAGGGAGCTGAGCCAAAAGGCGAAGCTTTTGATTAATGATCCATATACGTCCCAACCCTCACCTATGGTCATGAGCTCTGGGTAGTGACCGAAAGAATGAGATCGCGGATACATGCGGCCTAAATGAGTTTCCTCCGTAGTGCTCCTGACCTTCCTCTGTAGGTGAGGAGCACAAACAGCCAGAGGGAGCTCGGAGGAGAGCCGCTGCTCCTTCATGTCAAAAGGAGCCATTCCTGTTAGAAGTGTTCCGGCCACGTCCCACTGGTAGGAGGCCCCGGGGCAGACCCAGAACACACTGGAGGGATCCCCAGTAGGATCTGGAAAGCTTTGCTGGGGAGAGGGACATCTGAGGTGCTTTGCTTGGTCTGCTGCCCCTGCAACCCGGCCTTGGATAAGCGGGTGAAAATGGATGGATGGATGGATGGATGGACAAACACATTTTTTGAAGAAAAAAAATGTTAATATACGTTACGTTATGTTACTGTTGTATAAAGGTATCCCAATGACATCATACATAGAGTGACCACACACACAGTATCTAGAGAGCAACATACTCAACTAGAAAGACATAAACTATATATTTAAAAAAAAAAAAAAAGAACTAGAAACTAATGGAATCTAATTGTAAAAGCAAACAGAGGTCGGGAGTCATGTTTTGTGTTGAAATAAACAAGAATAAACAACAATTTACAATTCATTTGATGAATTCTGGTGACTACATGAAAAGACAGATCAGTAGGAAGTAGGACTCATGAGGGTTCATCCTCTGGGGACCATAAGTGTCTGTGCCAAGTTTCAGGAAATCCATCCAGCAGTGATCAAGACATTTCACAGTAGTAGTGGACCCACCAATCCACCAATAGCTGGCAATGTCAGCCCTACAGCTACAGCGCTGGTCCGGCTCAAAATAATAATTTGCTGACATCCAAACTATGCCAGCCAGCATTTCATATTTGATGACTTATAGAAACTTTCTGGGCAGCTGTTAAACATTTTACTTGAAGAGAGTGTGCAACACTGGCCTGAACTGATTTTATGCTTTACACTGACCTTGCAATATTTTGATCAGCTAATAAAAAGTTGGTTTCTCAGTGCGCTTCAGATTATGTTGCTGCTGATACTGTGCAGGGAGTAAAAGCGTCCTTAACTTATATTGCTGCTTTCCCCGTGATTTGCAGTGAGCACAATCCTGATGGACACTCTGATGTAGACAGAGGACGAGATGATGAAGAGATGATGACATGCTTTACAGGTGGAGAGTTGTTTTCCGCTCCTCACTTGCATCATTTAAACCGAACCAAAGCACCACAGAGGAAATGAAACAGAGACAAAGAGGTGGTTGAAAGAGACGCAGGGGAGCCAGAGAGAATAAGAGGGCAAAGAGATTAGTGAGGGAGGAAAATTGGACAGGTAAGATATATACAACAAACACAGGAGGGAAAAAAGAGATGAGACAGAACAAATTGGATGAGATTTCATAAGTGGGAAGACAGAAAGTGAGGAAACACTGAGGATGTGGGAGATGAGTGAGGAAAAAAGAAGGTGAGGGAAGAAAGACAATGAAGGACACAAACCTGTGGGGGAAGAAAAGACATCATTACCTTTTAATTTGGAGTATCAAGCAGTCAGAGCAATCATTGGCTCTCAGAGCAACATCCCCTCCTGTACAACACACACATAAACACACGTGTTAATCAGGCCTGTGTATACTTATGTTGTGTATTCACAGTGGCAGGTCTGGTCTAATGATACCCCTACTGATAGTAGGATAGTAGCCTAATATATCACTCTGTCTGTGTGTGTGTGTGTGTGTGTGTGTGTGTGTGTGTGTGTGTGTGTGTGTGTGTGCCTCAGTGATTAGATTACCTCTCACTGCACATTGTGTCAGTGGGACATTTCAGAGATATTGGACACACACACACACACACACACACACACACACAGACTTTGATTCTCACATGCTTTTTCTCTTGTGTCAGCAAATAAAACAGGTAGTGTTCCACTCATATGCAAGAGGCTCAGAGTTTTACACTATAATCTGTTCTCTATCTTGTAATTAAAGAGGTATGACATACTAGTAATTTTTCAACTATAAATTCTTTTTCAATGTCAGTTTTCTTTCTGTGTTTTGTAACATAAAAACACAGCTGTCTTATGGATAAAATAACAGTACTATGCTCATGTTATTGTCATTTGTTTTTATCAGTAACTCTGAGTCACCAGTTCAGGTTGAGTACTCTACTTGGTGGAGGGCGGGCTGTGTGTTTGACACCTGCTACTGACTTCTGTATGTTATTTGCCATGTGCTTTATGCTATCTAAAGATACTGTAGGACTTCCAGATCCAGACTGACAAAAGTAAAGGCAACAGAGTGGCTCCAGCAGGGCTCTGTCCAGGGGTGCAGTCCTATGAACAGCTAAGATACTCTGTTGGAGGACCCAAGCTTTAGGAGTATATATAACAGCCTACATACCTAGGTTTTACCACCTTAGCTTCAAGGTTGTTAGGAGTGTGGTGTCCTGATGGCGGCTGTCCAAGGCCTGTACAAAGCTCACTTTTAGTGTTTTTGATCATCATCTTTGATGTGACTTTGAAATCATGCATTTCCACACAGTCAAATAATTAATAGAAGTGCATCTTAATGAAATCCTAGTGTTGGTGCAAGAATCTGGTTAAAAAGTAGTTAAGCCAACTTCACTAGGGCAGACAGCACCTACTCTCAGCTCACTGTCTGTCCTTTCCATCACCTGTCTCTATTTCCATCAAGGTCATGGTTAGGTGATGTTTGTAAAGATCTGCAGACTGCTGTTGTGTCAGCCTGCATTCACTTGTGTACAATGATACAGCCCCCCAAAAAGTGCAAAGATTTGACTGTCAGAATGAGGTTCGACTGGCTTCTTGACTGATGTTTGGAGTCATTAATGTTTTAGGCCTGGTGTGTAAAACAACAGAATAAGAATATATATGGTGGTGATTATACAGGTAAATTGAAATCCCTGCAGCGCTTTTTTTATGTTGTTGCTGTTGTTGTTCTTGGCGTTGCGAAAATTAGCATAGGAGACAAAATGAAAAGACACATTTCCTCTCACATTACCTCCTTGTCTATCACACCTCTCTCTCTCTCTCTCTCCCTGTCTTGCATTGCACTGCAGCTGTACGAAGGGGCTGAGTTGTCCTCTGTCTCTGTCTCCACACTGTCTCTCTCTCTGTCTGTGTGCGGTCTACATCTTCCTGCTCATCATCATCATTATTATCATCATCATCCACCTGAATATTACTATCTGAAAAGTTCAAAAAGTGAGCTATCTGTTTTATAAAAGGATACTCTGTCTTGTCATGAATATGTCCCCTTGCCACATTTTCTTCACTGATTCTTGGTCAAGCAGCTCTCTAAAGGCTTCTGACAGATGTGAAAAATGCAAAAACAGTAAAAGTTTGGAGTCAGTGTCCAAACATGAGACACAACATGACGTTAAATTCATTTTAAGATATGTGATAATATCAGATGAAAAAAAAAACAATTTATTGTGCAAAGGCCTTAAATCTGCACCTTTTTTACCATCTGCAAATTTGGTGAACTTTGATGCACAAACTTGCACCATTAACCAATAGCAAGTCGTCTTGACAGTGACAACCTTTGAGGGGACAGAGAGCAGGAGTGTCCAAAACAGAAGAAGCTATTTTGGCTTATTAGCTGTGTTGCACCTTTCACTCTCACTTCACTTTTACTTATACCTCCTCTAAGTATTGATTGTTCCAGAAAAGAGGAATGGTTTACGGTTATAAGAGGGTGGTACAAAGCAGCATTATATACTTTGCATTAACCGTGTGAACCTGTCTCACTAGAGACTGTGCTAAACCAACCTGTTAACAAATTTGCTCACTGACTTAGCAAGCTTGCTTGCGCGACCAGCTAGCTCATAAAGGTGCATTGTGTGGGATTTTTTGGCAGGGCTATTGCCAGAAATCGAATATGATATTCATGATTGTTTTCTCTGTTATTATCACCTTTAACTCCTCTTGCATGGAGTCCGATATGACCGCAAAGTTTCTACATTAGCCCAGAACAGACAAACCAAACACTGGCTCTAGAGTGGGTCTTTCACATTTTTATTTTCATTGAAGTCCATCGAAGGTTCTCTACACACAGGGCAAGGGAAGGGGTACTTAATCTCACGTGACCAGCCTCCCTTACTTCGGAACGGGAGTCTGGGGACATTCATCTTTTGTTTTGTAATAGAAATAGGCAGGGATATCCAGACCTCATGACGGCGTTGCCATAGGTGCGACACTTGTGTTACATGTAACAGAGATGTTGCAGCTCTGCAATATAGCTGAATCAAATGAAATCATATCCATTTTAATCTCTTCTTGCGATGCACTGAACACTTCCTTTTCTGTTACTACGGACAACAATTCAGGGAACAGCAATTCCGGTGTAGGCGTGTGTAAGGCAAAGCTAATCAGCCGTTGGTCGAGGAAGTACGGAAGTACACAGATTTGGATTCAATCACATCACTGCCGCTGGGAGCCAGTGCTAGTTCTGTTACAACGTTCCTATGGGAATGTCCACAGATCACAGTCAGCCAGCGTGCTGACGTCATTGGCGTCTGTGTAAGAGAGTAAGGGGTACTCTGATAGTTCCAATCTGCAACTGCACTGCTAGATGTTATTAAATCCTACACACTACACCTTTAAGCCGTTAGCTCACCAGCTACAGCACTTTACCAGGTTCTAGAGCCAAATGTTTCACAAAGAAAAGTACCACTTTCTGGTGTAAGCAGGCATTTGGAAGGCAGCACCTGTTTAAATCATTATAATTTAGTTTCTGAAAAAAATGTCTGTTTTTCTGTGGGTTTGGTGTGTTTGATGAACTCTTTGATACTTTTGAAATGCCAGAAAGCAGAACTGTAGCAAATGTAGATTGAAATCATTGTAATTGAGAACGGAACACATTACCAAAATCATTCAGTTCACCCAAAATTGACCAACAACCTGAAAGTTGATCAAAACGGTTTCATCATGTTTCTACAAATTGTGGGACTCATTAATCACTAGCTCATCTGCATTTGTCTATGGCTGCTCCCTGCATGGTTTGATACAGTTGACTATTTCTAATATCAGTGCAAAAGCTGAAAAGTTTCCAAAGCTGTTTTATTATGACCTTTTTTAGTATGCCAGAATATCACACACACACACACACACATTTTTCTCCCCTGCTTGGCTTGATGTGTAACTTGGCCTCCACCTGCACATCACCATCTGTGAAATGTTTGTTTAGAGAGCATGCAAAGTGCTTTAAAAAAATCAAATGAAAGCAAATGTCGAATACACATAAACTTTACTGAGACAAAAACAATAAGCCACCACAAGACAGTTCACAAAGAGAATACAGAGGATAAACAATACAAGAACTTGAATGAATGGCCATGAAGGAAAAGCATGACTAAGCAACTAACTTTTAAAAAGTCATCTAAATGTTATTATGACATTATTATTTTCAGATAATTAGCCTACGCCCCCAGTGCAGGTTGTGCAAAGAAAAAACAGCAAAGCAGAAGGTGCTTGTTCCTGACAGGAAGTTTGAAAGTGACTCCAGAGTTAGAGGATTGTAACACGACCCACCTCCTGCCCCTCCTTTATGCAAGAAAAGTTTTATGAATTAGGAAACAAGTTAAAACTTTAATGGAAAGCTCATTATTCACTGTACCTTTGCAAGTCAAAGGGTCAAGTAGTTGCACAATGGTCCATACAGAATGTACATACATAGACAATGCTATGTTAAGAATGAGAGTAACGTACAGATTATTGAGGTATCTGAGTATTTGAATCAAAAAAAGTTGTGATGTAGAAATGCGTCTTTGAAGCTGCACTAATCAATACTGTCATATAAACAATGGGAAAATGACTTTGTGAAAGAGAAAGGGCTGCATGTATAGACAAAGCCACAGAGAATTAACACCAGCACTGCAGATTCCCTCAGCTCTGCAGAGAATTTTAGGCTTTTTCAGCCTATTGGTTTGGTATTCTACAACAAAATGTATATTTGTGGTTCAACCCTGCATCAACCCTTTTTTCCAGCAGCAGTAGAATTATATCAGGGAAAAAATGCATCTGGTAAACCCATTACTCACTACACTGTATGCCCAACAAACAGCAAACAAAGTTAGAGACTAGGTGGTGAACAGATGGAGCATTTATTTGCTCAAGAACCAGAGATTTCCATTGGGAGATAGTGGAAACCAAAAACAAAACTAAAAGGAGAGAGAACTAAAATGTACCTATGGACAAAAGCCAAAAATGGTGTGCACCAAAAAATATTTCAGGCTTCCACGTCACCATGTGCATCGCTAATTTCCTGTCTCCAAAATGTTTGTCAGCATGGGTCAAAGTTTCTCCCATCAAGTTAGTTTTCATAGATCACAACTTTTGCGTGGGAAGTGGCGTACGAAAAACATTTGCCCAAGATCTGGCACAGACAATCATGGTCCCCAGATGATGAATTCTCATGGCTTATTTATGTCCCCTAAACTGTGATCTAGCACTACTTGAAGGTTGATTTGATTTGATTTGATTTATTTTTTGTTTTAGAATTAAATGTCTCAGTTGTTGGATTGATATTAAATTTACTGTAGATATTCATATTTCCAACAGGATGAATTGTAGAGACTTTGGTCAAACACACAAAGTACTTTCACCCAGGAGACTGCTGTTGGTGTCACGTGTGATACTAAAAGTCAGCAATGACTTATAGTGGTAACACTTTACAATAAGGTACACAAAAAAGAGTATTTAGTAAGGAACTAATGAGGAACAAATGAGTTACTAACCATTAGTTAATGGTCAGTTCTTGAGTAATTCCAAATCAATTGTCATAGAGTAGCTAAGTTAATGATTAGTTAAACTGATAATGGCTGAGGGAACTATTCATTTTTTGAGTACCGTATTGCAAAGTGTTACCCTTATAATAACTCTGAAATGTAGTAATTAACATCTCACATGACATACTTGATTTTATAATAGGTTGGTAACGGACGTACTTATTTCAACCCAAACCATGATCTTTTTTTGAAACCTTACATGTGCATTTGTCATCTAAACCTAAAAAGGAACTAAGCGTTTGTTGGTCTATTTTGAAAAGAGACTGTATGCATGTTATGAGCTTCCACTGTACATTTCATGTAGAAAAAAAGAATTGGATCAGATTTTATTTTGAAAAGACAGCATGCATGGGACAAGATGTGTCATACTTTACAATTCTGTTATTTCTTTTTTATTTTTAATAACATGATCTCATATGTTATTCTGATAAATAAACATAATCAATGTTTTACCATCATGATAACTGCCATAGTGGAAAGAAATAAGTTACGGCACAAACAGCAAAAAACCCCATGTTGCTAAGGTTTGGAATGCACAGTCATGAATTATGCTGAGCCGCATGTTAATAGAGATCAACATCTTTTGTTAACTTTGAACAGTCCATTACCTTTTGGGGGTAAAATGGAAACTGTTTTAACCAGGTGTTTTTTAGTGTGCATGCTGAAAATGAAAATAATATTGTGAGGTAATTGTATGCTAATGTGGGCGAAGGTGCCTGGAGGGTAAACGAGTACACAGGAGGAGAGTCAGGAGGTGAGTTCAGGAATCAGCTCCCATCTGCTGCAGCACTTTAGAGGCCGTGGACTTTAACACTGTGGACAAGAAAGGACAGGTGCTGGAGGTTAGAGACGGGGGGCACAGAGCATCTGTATTTGTATCCAAAAAGAGTCAATTTATTTGTGTGTGGCGTACGTGTGTGTATGTGTGTGTCAGAGGGACAGATGCTAACGTAGCGGGTGCACCGTCCCCTGACAGGTGACAACTCTAACCGCTTTGAAAACCTTATGGCCAACAGAGCAGGGTCACATTGTTAGTTAAATACTTTCTGATTCTCCGGGGCGCTCACTTTAACCTACCTGACGTGCCGTGGGGACACTGTTAATTAGGTTCTTCAGGAAGTGCTGGCAGCTCTTGCATTATGTCGAGGATAAAAAGCCAACATTTCAGGCCTGAAAAAGTCAGCCAGGTTTGCCTACAAATTCAGTTTAAAGAAACACAATGTGGTAACATGAGCCTTATTGCACATAACTAGATTATTATGTACATGTTAAAGGAACCACTGTCTTATGTTTCTGCCGTGGAGACACAGGATCATCACCTTTCACGTAAAGAAAGTTAGAGGCACCTTACTTGCAAAACTCTAAATGTTTATTGTGGTTTTGGATGTGAAAAAAGGACAAAGATAAAGAAAACAGAATATTCAAGATCCAAAATTACTCTATTTGTCCCTAGGGAAATTTGTCTTTGACATAAAGGCTGCCGAATAAAAATACATTAATAGTGCAGAAACAGATATAAAGTGCATAGCACACACAAAGGCAGACATAAAGTAGGTTCAAATACGTGCAACACCGCCCCTCATTTCACACCCTCCTTATGTCCTGAGTTAAGTAGATTCACTGACAGAGAGATGAGCTTTTATACCTATTCCCGTATTTCCTCCTGTATTTAATTGGACCCTATAGATATATAAGATAATAAGATAATATATAAGAGCAGTACAGTAAAGACAGGTACAGTCAATGTGCTTTTCCTCAGGGAGCACTGAGTTGTAACAGTGGAAGATTTTCAAAAAAATAAGTGAAGGAAAATTCTGACAAGACACATTGTTAAATATAAGTAAGAATAAAATGAACCTGCAAAAGTATGATAGACCAAAATGTAAACAAAAATGTGATTGTGTTTTTAGAAGTTGGTGTCAATAGCATTTCATCTTTCATTTGATTTCCATCCAACTTGTCAGTCTCCACTCCCAGTCGTTGAAAACACATGGCCTTAGGCCAAACCGAAGGGCATTGCTGACAAGGACGTGAAGATGCTTTCATCACTCCCCAGGTTTGCTCGGAGTAAATGGATAAGTGCCCAAAATTTGAAAGCAAGTTCTTCTTTCACCTTGGCCGATGATCAGTGTAGAAAGGGTTTATCTCCTTGGAAGAGGTCCAGTGGATGCCATTTTGTCTAACACTCTTGCAAGAACATTCCCCCATAACAAGGTAGAGGTGGCTGGCACAAATCAACCACTCACACACCAATAATGTTTGCTCGTTCAGTCTGCAGGGTGCTGCTGAGACAGGCTGCAGAGCCAAAAGCAGACCGGAGCAGCCAAGACTGAATGATAAACTACAGAGACAGTCATTTGCTTAAATATTAAGTCAGGCCCATTATTTTAACCCTTGTCCTGGGCTGAGGGGGAACTAACACTGCTCCCAACAGCAGTAAATCATTATAAATCGCTCTGCTCCTTTGACAGAACATAGACAGATAAAGACAGCTGCTAAGGCTTTGACAGATATGAATCACTGGAGCTGGTGGAAGCCTCGCTGCTCTAAGTTTAAGGAATATTTCAACACTTTTGGAAAATATAAAGTAACAGTTTGTAGTCACTTATCTATGAGGGGAAAAAGGTAAGATAGCTGGCCTGGCTCTGTCCAAAGGTATCAATATCTGCCTACTAGCACCGATAAAGCTGATTAATCGGTACAAAATCCAAAGGACAGAGTTATGTTTGGGACTATTTCTTGGGCAGGTGCAGTGACTTTTGACAGGACCAGGTTAGCTGTTATTGTCTTTTTCCAGTCATTATGCTAAACTAAGGTAATCAGTCAAACTGGCATTCCTAAAATGATTGATGTGTGCACTGGGGTTGCCCAAGATCAGATAAAATTGAACTTGTTGCACTTAGTTTCCATTGCATTGCATCCACTCTAACTGATTTCTGTGGGGGAGGGGGATATGATTTTGATTCCCAAACCAATCACTAGAGACCAACTATATCTAACTGAATCTAACATCATAATAGGTCCACACTGATGCCATGCCAATGTTACCGGCCTCAAGCCTAGGGGTTACCTGGGCCAGTAGCTATTTTTGCCACACAGTCCTGGGAGGTCTGTGAAGCAGTAAGGAGCAGAGACAAATTATTCATCTGCGATCAACTCGAGCGCCATGTTTATTCTGCCCATCACAACCAAAAATCCATTACAAAAATATTCTTCAAATTTAATAACAACTCTTTTAACCAAAACATATTTCTGTATCAAAAATAAACATTTTACCTCATAATGTATTCTGTGCCTTCATTCACTGCTGGCAACAACAGTTATATTCCAGTCACATGATGTACATATCAACAAACATTCAAACTGGCAACAAAATACTCAGCAATATACTTTACTGTCCATCTATGTGAAAGTAAATTGTCCAAGTGCCAGTAATGTAGTATCAGAAATGCTTGTATGTACTGTATGTTGAATACCACTGCATATTTGCAATTCAAATACATAAGGATAATGACACAATAAAACATTAACAACAAAACACATATACATATATTTCCCTCTACTCTTGAAATTCTTCTGTTTACATTGAGGCAAAACCACATGGTGTCTCTACAACCTTTAATGGCCCACAAACTGCCACAACTTCACTGTAGTTTCAAAAAAAACCTCATGAACTCAAAACTAAATACTTTTTACCAAAATGTAATACTCATAGTGTGTTGTATTTTTGTACCTTCGAGGTATGTGCCAAACAAACCACAAGTATTCTTTCCACACTGATAAAATGTAGCCGTTTGCGCTAGATAGTGGACAATAGGAGCTAGCATGAACAATACACTTTACACAAAACAGTTGACCAACACGGCCTTTAAGTGTTTTTTTTTTTAGCCATAAGCCTGTCAGAATATTTATCTAACATCTACTTCATGTGTTAAATCATTTCAGGTTGCCTAAACCTCATTTAATATTCCTGTGAAGCAGTAAGGAACAGAGACAAATTATTCATCTGCGATCAACTCGAGCGCCATGTTTATTCTGCCGATCACATGACCACACGGGCTTGAGTTGTCTGTCCCCTACTGTGCCTGGTCTTACAGCGACGCCTACTGTCACAACAAAATAGCAGCAACATTTATCCTAAATGTTAAGAGGGACTGACTCATGTCTGTGATGAACTCATTAATAAAGAAATCATTTATATATCCAAATACATGAAAAAAATAATAGAGGGGGGTCAGTTTTTCTTTCACTTATTACAATGGCCTTTTTTTCCAACCCTTAACACCAACATACTGGTTTTGCTGGGTTTCTAAGAGTGGAGTGGAGCAAGGTAAAAATTAAAAAAAGAAAAGAAGTTGAGCGATCTTAAGAAGACATGTTGATTTAGAACAGCCTCGATAGCAGCGTCTATCTTGTCTAAAGTGGTTGCCACTGTTGCTATTACCCCATTATTGGTTCGGCCAACCTTGTCTCACAACCACCGACTTTCACCCTGGTGGCCGTTGCTCACTTCCTGTATGATTTCAAAGTCAAACCCTGTTCTTTTTTTCTAAACCCAACCACATGCGTGTGTCGGCTGTGTCCAAGAACGTCAACGACCAATGCACCCAGCAGGGTACCTTGCACGCATTATGTCGACGTGGAAAGTCCATGACCAAACACTGATATGTGACGAGGTCGGAGTGTAGGTGGGGCTGATTGGGTAATTGTTAGTCAGTTAGTCAGTCGTCAGTTATTGGGTATCGTTAGATGAATCAGTGGGTCCACAACATTACCACGCCGGCTTATACTTACACTGAGTAGACGGAGTCTATACAGTATTTGACAGTTATCACAGCTGGCAGATACAGCAGATCGACTGCTAAATTTCAGCAGTGAGAGCGCCGTCTATGTCACCACAACCACATGGCCCATACAAACACAAACAAGTCAAGGGAGATTCATAAGACAGAGAACTGATGAATGTCATTTAGGCAAACATGAAATAATTTTGTGAACATTGCTGTCCATGCAGTCAACAATTTATTGACTAGGGAAACTACCATGGCTTTTGCCCCGAAGGCTGACATTGCTGTTTATTTTGTCAGCTGACAATGAAGTGGTTGCTGCTGCTGGCTGACGGATAACACTCCATTTAAACGGCTTTCCCAGTCATCGCCACGTTATTCTGTGCACCTGTGCGGTGAAAAGGAGCAGACCCAGTCAAATTGGTGGAGTGGGCAAATTCAAAGTTCTGGACCCAGAAAAACACAGGAGTATAAGACATATCAAATAACTAAAGTCAACAATAAAATTCCTTCAATTTTGATTTTACTAAACATTCTGTGATGACACACAAAGAACAGGCAATTTATAAACCGTAGTCTCTATTTAAGATGGCAAACTCTGTGTTGGTTTGTGCAAAGAGAGGCGGGGTGAAATAGGCCACATGCTGCGGAGCTGTAATAAGATGTTGCCTGAGAAACGGTTATTTTGGTCATGCCCATAAAACTTACCCTACTGAAATGAAAACTTTGTTTAATTATTTTTCATTTGCATAAAGTATTTTTAAACGCACATTCCACCTAAAGAGTTCATGAATGGTCAAAAACCAGAGGAGCTGCTTGTGGTCCCAGTGGTCTTAACCACATTTATAGTTTTATTTTTAAAACCAGACTTCGAATAAGCCTGAGGACAAAAAAAAAGTATATAGATACTTTTTGAAAAGTTTTTGGTCTGGATTATACTTTTGTAGAAGAACTTTTGCCTTTACCAACACTGGGAGAATAAGAAAAAAAGCCAAGGGATGTCATGGTCCTTGGACGGTCATTCTCTGCATGTTTGTGTGGATTTTCTGGGAGTATCTGTGGATGAATCTTTGCCTGTTCCTGTCTGTATGTGTGTGTGTGTGGGTCCTTTTCCACACAAGGCCACGGTTCAGTACCCCATCTGTGTGTGTATACTGTAAAAGCAGGGAGATGTAGTGCAAATATCAGTATGTGTGCGTCTGTGCGGTCATGACAGCTAATCTGTGAGCAGATGTGGTTTTTGAACACATACACACAGTAAATCAGTTAAATCTTGCTGTCTGTGGATGATGCATGACGCCACTAGAGGCACATCACTCACTCTGTCATGACATGCGTTTGAGCCAAAACATGCTCACAGAGATTTCTCCTTTAAACTTTTTCCCTATAGATGACACAATAACTCTCTGAACTTGATGTGAGTGTTTGTTGTCCAATTTCATGGATTTTGGGGGAACCAAAATGGGAAGTCAAATAAAGACAGATTTTTATGAAACAGAGTCACGAAACTTTGTTAAAATTAACTGCAACATCTTTCCAACACAGCCTTTGCAATAAAGAAGCCTATAGGCTGCCATGCTCTGGTGCCATACAATGTTCCAATGGCTCATAATTCAGGAGCCCCAATGAACCACAAATGTCCCATTGGACCAAAGGCCATCTATCTGACGCCCAGTATCATGACTAATACCCATTGCCTCGAAGGGCCGTTTTCCAATGGCACCCTCCTTAACAGAGGCACATGGCTAATTATTATACAGAACTATGTTACCCGACCTTCCTACTATCATGAAGGCATGACCCGCCCTTTGCCTCTGATTGGCTTACCCTAAACTTAACCAGTCTCACTCCTTATGCCTAAACCTAACCAATTAAACCAATGAGGGCAGTGCGTACTAGCCAGTCAGAGGCAGAGTGAGATGGGTCATGTCCAAATATCTGATGATGTCATTCTGCATAATATTAGCCAGGTACTTTTTGTCCTTTTTTTTTTTTTTTTTTTTTTTTTTTTTTTTGAAATACGTCACTTTGAAGCAATGCAGTTCTTTTCAGGATACCATGCTGTTAGACAAATGGGGTTTTGGTCCAGTGGTACATTTTTCAGACAACTGGGGCTGCAATTTATGAGCCGTTGGAACCATGGGCAGTCCCCCATGCTCCACTCACTCTTTTTGCTCTACCTTTTTGCTGTTGCCACACTACTCAATGTAAAAATGACTACATCTTCACTGCTGCTACGTGTAAATAGCCATTAATGGTCTCATCCCAGTATCCCCCAGTCAGTTCTGAGCAGGGTTTATGACTCTTGCCTGACAACTTTATATCACTTTCATGTAATGGAATAATTTCTCATCAAAAAAAAAAAAAAAAAATGTGGCAGAAAGACAGGCCAGTGTTAACACTGTTTTCCTGGTCCTGGTGATGAACCTTCTAAACAGTTCTGATTTAGTTCACCAAATTTCTACCTCAACGTGGCACGAGAAAAAAGGTCACAACATCACTATGTCAGCTGGTATCATCATCGAGGAACCATGTACAATGTGTCATGGCATGGTGGTACTGCAGGAAAAGTCATGGGATCACTGAAGTCATCAGGATTCAGCCTCCAGGCACCACTGACATCTGAACCAAATTCCATGGAAATCCATCCAGTAGTTGTTGAGCATTTCAGTATGCACCAAAATTGCACTGACAGACTGTTGCTGTAATGGCAGTCCTACTAGCATGGTTAAAAGGTCACCTTGTCAACCAATGTCCAGGGTAAAAATCCTTTGGGCTATATGGCAGACTATAAGGCTAAGCCAGTCACCTCACATAATATAGTGCTACATGTTTCCATGACAACTAAGTGGCTACTGTGTCTAAACTGCAGTGTACAATAACTGCCCACTGTGTCTGCCAGAAGTATAGCTCCTTTAAAGCTCCTTTCAAATAACTTTTAAATAGAGGGACGCTATTATAGCAAGTAAAATAGCTGCCTAAGCTAATTCACAGCTAATGTTAGCCATCTGTTTACAGCTTTGAAGAACCAAAAATGTTGAGTAGCCTCAAATTTGTGTTCAGTTTATTCCCACAATGACACAGATGTAGTCAGGTGTGGCTGGCTGACATGAAGCTGGTTGGCAAAATTTAATCAGAAAGCTTAAATTAAACAGCTGTGAATATTTAGTTACAGTTACTGTGAATCTATTGTCTTTTACCATCATTACAGTTTTCCATGTAATTAAGCTAGTCAACATATTTAAGTGCTATAGACTTGCTTGAGTTTCTTGAAGGCGTTTCACCTCTCATCCAAGAGGGTTTTTAAGTTCTAACAGGCTGGTGTGGAGTCACAGACTTTAAACCCTGTATGGGTGTGAACCCTTACAGTCGTTGAGGTCACATGAGGTCACGTGTGTCTTCAAGAAACTCAAGCAAGTCTAGTTGCCTACAAAATAGCACTAAAGATTACCATGACCTGGATGACTGAGAATCTTCATCAACAGTCTTCTCAAAGGTTGTGATGTGAAAGTATATGCATAAAGAGCTTAACCTAGGCAGTGTTTGACCATTTTTACACTTAGTCATAATTTCAAGACTAAACCTTGTTAGATTAAAATGTGTTTTGACAGTATTATGATACTTCTTGTCATTACTGTAGCCCTAGAGCAATAAAACAATTGCACGTATATAATATTGAATGCAATACCGAATGTTAGGTAGCTGTATAATTAGCAAAACAAGCCAGTCATTACTAAAGAGGAAGACAGGTAATTCAAATATAAGGCTGGATTTTTTTTTTATTTTTCTTATTGTTAGCAAATTCCAAGAGACCAAACCAACAAAGAACTGGTCCTACTTTACATGTATAACATGCGCATGCAAAGCCTGATGTCTTATTGCTCCATGTCATATAGCTATGTTGTTGAAAGATATTTTTTGGCCATTTTGCCTTTAATGGACAGGACAGGTAAGTGTGAAGGGGGGATGACAGGAAGCAAGGACCACAGGCTGGATTTGAACCTGGGCCACTGCGGCGACAGCCTTGCACATGGGGCGCCTGCTCTCCCACTAAGCCACCGACGCCCCATACAGCTATGTTGTTGTCCAAAACTATTGAAAACACATCATTGAGCCAAACTGTTACACTAAGACTGTCCTCCTCCAAAATACAACATAAGTCATTTTTAAGATCAGCTTATTACAATCCATATTAGGAATTTGTTAGGTGGTGACCTCTAGTGGTCGCAGTAATTCTGATGGGAGATAAGGAGGAAGTCAGATGATGTAAAATAGTGAGCAACAAAGTGGACAGATTGGTCAAAAAATACAGGACTTTCATCCAGAGCAAAAGTGGTTGTGTTTCATGGGAAACCAAAGGTCAACGTTTGGCTATTTTAACTATATAACAGAGGATGTGACCTAAGTCATGTATGTTTTGTGACTTATAAATCATACATCACATTACCTTATGAACGGATGTGCTTATTTTAATCCAAACCATGATCTTTTTTCTAAACTTAAGCATGTAGTTTTGGTGCAACTCAAACTGTTTCACAATGTTAACCAAGGTTTAAGATTGCAACCATTAATGGTCATGTATGATGTTGTTTAGGTACAGCACCATAAAGGGTGCTACTTTAGAAAACATTCCTGTGGGTTCCTATTAAAAGGTGGGAACAAACAACTTACTGTATGTGGTCATATGAGTTGGACAGTTAACTAGGTTGGACTAAGTGACATGGCCCCTCATTAATATGAACACTGACAAACTGTAGTTTGCATGCATGTTTCCACTGAAGGTTTATTAAGCAAGAATTTGCATGTATATGTTTACAGTACCGTTTACAGTCAAACATTTTGATTCACTGTAGGCTCAGTTTTTGATAAATCAAAAATTGGAGAAACATAGTTTTTGTAGGACAGTCTGAAGATGCTCTGTAGCAAGTTTGGTGTCAATTGAGCAAAAATTGTGGGAGGAGATAGGTTTAAGACGTTTTACAGTTTTTGAAAAAACAGAGTGATGAACTTCATAATTTTTAATAGGTTTAAATGTACAAAAGTTTCTTCAGTATTAGGGCTACATTTTGATGAAAGTTGCGAAGTTGTAGCATGTATGGTTGATTTGTTATGAATTTTCAAAGTTTTGAACTTTAGACGCTTGCTGTAGCGCCACCATGAGGACTATTGGCTTGAGTTTACAGCTGAGGATATCTGGCATGAGACTGGACCTTTGTGCAAAGTTTGGTGAGTTTTCACCCATGGGAAGTATGATTTCCTCGGAAGAAGAAAGAAGAAGAAAAAGAAGAATACCTAGGATTACAATAGTGTCCTGGCAGTACCAGGCCAGGCCGGACCCTAATTATACCATGTCACCAGTATTAAAAAAAGTTATGTACTATGTGAAAAAAAATGAGCTTGAGGCTGAGAGTGACAGAAAGTCAGATATTGTAAGACTGACTGATACACTGTTTTTGACTTTTCATTTTATTTGATGATAATTAAGAAAATATATGATACTATAAAAAACTTTAACTGATCCCAAAAAGGCTTCGTTTGTGAGATTTTTAAACCTATTGTACATTATCCATGCACAAAGCATAAAAACACCTGCATCCTCTAATGATGTATTTCTCCTCAACACAACAGAACACTTCCCTAACATGAAGCATCTTTTGAGTTCTGTGCCGGTTTCCTAAGTCTTCTGTGGTCTGTGTCTCCCCCCGATGTCCCAGTGTAAGGCGGTGGAGCTGTCAGTGTTAGACATGGTCTGTGGGTTATCAGTGCTGGAAGCTGCTATCCAGCGCAGGACGGGACAGTTAAGCAGACGGGCTGACAGGCTGACAGGTGTCAACTCTACGGGATTCAGCCTGATCCAGACCTCTCACTCGCCACAGTGCTTCAAGAACAGGTGGCTCACGCTGATATATCACACACACAGCCATGTTCACGTTGAAACACACACACAAACACGCCATCAGAAATACACGCTCCCTCAGAGGCACGGATGCGTATACAAGCAAGCATGAGCGCACAGGCATCAGTGAGCATGCATGTGTATTCATGTAAGCACTCAAACTGATGTCAGGGGAAAATGCACTCTTACCAACAGAAATATAAACACTTTACACTGCATTATACTGAAACTTAATCACATATCAACAACGTTAGCCACACACACCTTGATGGATGACACACTTGCATGTCTCGGCAAACTAATGAAGACTTCTGTATCCCCTTAAGAAGCCCCCTCTTGTTTGTGCACCCATAAATTAAAGTGAAAATGAGGTGGTTACTGTTCTTACACCCTTTTACGTGCTTCTAAAACAACCACAAAAACAACTAAATCAAAGATTGCTTGTGAGATCTAAAAGCAAACCAACATGTTTGAAGGATGAAAAGTTAAAGAGGAACACACTTCTCACTAAATTACGATTCCTTTCACTGTACATATAATCACATAGATTCTTGTTGGTATAAGCAATTAAAGGTGATTTTTCCAACACGCTACTGTGTGTAAAATCTGCTTCTTCTGCTTTAATTTGCTTGAATGTGTCTGCTTGGATTTGAAAGTTTGTTCCAGCCGATTTCTCTCATCCCTTCCTGACAGTTACGGAATACTCAATACTCTGAGATCTATCATGTATGTTGTACAGTCAAGGTTGTGTGAAGATTTATCTGGGTGCTGTCCAAAACATTCTAATATATCAAGGAGGAGAGCAAGTTAGAAATAATAATCTATTGGAAATGTATGCGCTGATTGAGACCCAAACACACGCCTCTGACCGGGCTGGCCATGAGGAAATACTGGCAGGGGGAAAACATTTTCAAAAGTGGGCCCCTCATCCACACCTAACAAGGGTCCCTATATGTTTTTATACTTCTTGTGAATATCATCCAGTTAATAATATTTGCACATGTATTTTTTATCTACTTGTAGACCTTGATTTCTGGACCTCCAATGAATGATAATGACAGAAAAGTCGAATCAAGCACTGATAGAGGAAATTATCATAAGGTATGAAATCATACGATCAAATCAGGGTTGAACAAATTTTTTTTTTCTTCATTTATTCATTCAGTCTTGAGGAATATTTTAATTATTGGTCAAATTGTGTGCAGAGCTGAAGAAGAGTATATGGCTGTCAACTCTCAGTTTTCCACTCAAACCCAATTTATGTAATTACAAGAATGGGTAATATTTAATTACATCATTCTGAAAAATGGCAATATTACTTTTCCCCCTTGCCAACATTTAGTGTAACTTTGGAGCATTATTTGGCCCCCTTTCCGTCTGTCAGATTGAATTTATTTATCATGTAAATACATATAAATTGTATTAATAGTCAATAGTATTAATTGTCAATAATTTAAGTCATTAAGTAAATTGCTGTATTTGATCCCATTTAAGGGTCAACAATACTTTTTCATGGGCCCCAGTTGGCTTTGGGCCAGGGTCATTTGCACCCTTTGACCCCCCTGATGGCGGACTTATCTCTGACCCATCACTCTCATTATGATGACCCATAGCTAATGGTCAAGTGTGAATTTTATTGATATGCAGAGTTAGCTGGCTGACCACAATAATGCTTGGGTAGGTGAATGTATGCATATGCACCTGAGTTTAAGATGAATCATCAAAATATTTTACAGGAAGAAAAAAGATGGGATAAAAAGATGTCTATTTGTTTATTTAGACATATATTTGTCAGAAACCAAACTACAACTAAATAGTTCAGACAGGACTATGACTTGGAAACTTTTTATATTATCATTATTATTTCACAGTGTCTGACGTATTTAAAATGCCATATTTAAACCAATAAGGGCTTCCTGTAAGTAATATAGTACAGCAGTGTACAACTAATTAAATGCACCGGAAATGTGTAACAAAAGAAACAATATTATTGTTCAGTGATAGTCAAGGCTCCAATTAATATGAATGTGACAGCAGCAAAAACAGTCCACCCGTTTAATCTCATATGCAGTAACTTACGGTCTTGAAAAAAGTTTTACATTTTTTTTCTTTCAGTACTTTTCAAAATAATCCACCCTGACAAGATATTTTACTATCTCATTCCCCCTCAAAGGCGCCTTGCATGCAATTATCCAACGCCTCACTGTCCCCCTAACACAAGACATGCACACACATACAAACACACACACTACTTTCATACCTTCTAATAACCAAATTCAACTAAATGACAACTCAGTGAAAGCTCACCACCACTGTAATAAAATGGTGTGTTCAATCACGCTCGTTGACTTCACACAGCTTCTTTTCCTTGTGATGTTCAGTGTCAGTTTAAAGGGAGAAGAAAATAAACAGTTTTCTGGAAGAGTCATCAGCTAAAAATAGAGCAGTAATTGGACACAATGGAGTGGAAAAGGACGGGAGATAAATATAGGAGGGGCAGAAGGAGAGTGATGATGCAAGGGTAAGAAAGACGTGTAACAATGTGCAGTGGACGGAGAAAAACAGACATGCTCCCACTGAACGTGGTCAATAATCAGTGGGAGTCCATTTGGCTTCTGTGGGATTACCTCGTTTTATAGACCTGCGTTTTGTTATCTGTTCTGCAACAGGAGGGCTGTAATAAGGATGCAGAAAGGCTGTGTTCACGCAGGATATGAAACAGCTGCAAAGCTGCTGGGCTATTTGTCCCAGAAGCATATCTCCCCATTCTTCCAACAACTTCAACCAGCAGAATAAAACTGGCTGTATTTTGGATGTTGAATGCAAATGCTGCCTCATTCTATTACAGGCAACAGTAAAGACTGTATATGTATATGAAATATGAAAATAAATATTTCAGAAAATAATGAACTCTGAAAGTAACAGCAATAATGTCTAAGTGTCTTGAACATTCTGAATGAAGCTTCTGTGTTGATGGATGTGGAACTAGTTAAGTGACAATAAAAGCAGCGGATGAATAATAAGCGAAAAGAACAATTCCTTCACCAGATATTGAAATGCATATTTTGGCCACTTTGGAGAAGTTTGGAAGACAAAAAATGCCCAATACTGCTTACTAATCGCCTTGTAAAACGAAAGTGCTTTTACATATTTGATCAAGATTTGTCTTTTAATTCTCATTTAAAACAAACCTCACGGACTGCATTTTTTCATCTGCGTAATATTGCGAAAATTAGGCCTATCCTGACCCGAAAAGATGCAGAAAAATTGGTCCACGCTTTTGAGGCTGGATTACTGTAAACCTCTATTATCAGGTAGCTCTAGTCAGTCCTTAAAAACTCTCCAGCTAATTCAGAATGCAGCAGCACGTGTACTAACAGGAACTAAGAAACAAGATCATATTTCTCCTGTTTTAGCTTCTCTGCACTGGCTCCCTGTAAAATCCAGAACTGAATTTAAAATCCTACTGTTAACTTATAAAGCTCTAAATGGTCAAGCTCCATCATATCTTAGTGAGCTCATAGTGCCATATTATCCCACCAGAACACTGCGCTCTGAGAACACAGGGTTACTCATGGTCCCTAAAGTCTCCAAAAGTAGATCAGGAGCCAGAGCCTTCAGCTATCAGGCTCCTCTCCTGTGGAATCATCTTCCTGTTACGGTCCGGGAGGCAGACACCGTCTCCACATTTAAGACTAGACTTAAGACTTTCCTCTTTGATAAAGCTTATAGTTAGGGCCGGCTCAGGCTTGCCCTGTACCAGCCCCTAGTTAGGCTGACTTAGGCCTAGTCTGCCGGAGAACCCCCTATAATACACCGGGCACCTTCTCTCTCTCTCTCTCGTATCCTATTACTGCATCTTGCTAACTCGGCCATTCTGGATGTCACTAACTCGGCTTCTTCTCCGGAGCCTTTGTGCTCCACTGTCTCTCAGAATAACTCATATCGCAGCGGTGCCTGGACAGTGTGATGTGTGTGGTTGTGCTGCTGCCGTGGTCCTGCCAGATGCCTCCTGCTGCTGCTGCTGCCATCATTAGTCATTAGTCATACTTCTACTGTTATTATACACATATGACTATTGTCACGCATGTATACTGCCAGATATTAATACATACTTTCAACATATTGTACCACAGTAGCCAGAACTATAACTATAATATTATTACTTTCAATAATGTTGTTGTAAGCTACTGTCATTACCTGCATCTCTCTCTCTGTCTCTCTCTCTGTCTCATTGTGTCACGCGGATTACTGTTAATTTATTATGCTGATCTGTTCGGTACGACATCTATTGCACGTCTGTCCGTCCTGGAAGAGGGATCCCTCCTCAGTTGCTCTTCCTGAGGTTTCTACCGTTTTTTTTTTCCCCGTTAAAGGGGTTTTTTTTGGGGAGTTTTTCCTTATCCGCTGTGAGGGTCTTAAGGACAGAGGGATGTTGTATGCTGTAAAGCCCTGTGAGGCAAATTGTGATTTGTGATATTGGGCTTTATAAATAAAATTGATTGAATTGATTGATTGACATATCAACCTGAAATTTGGTACACTTGTGAGAAAAATGTGATAAACCTATTCATTTATTTACTTATTTATTTATCTATTTATTTTTACAATTTTATATTTAGTAGGGCTGTGAAGCAATTTAAAAAATCTAATTAATTACATGCTCTGTAATTAATTGATCTAAACTGATTAAGTGAATCATCAACTTCTGGTATGAAAGTATTTTAAAAATTTCAATTCAAATTAATTTTGGCAGATGTGTCATAGCAAAGCTGCTGGATTTTGGACACAATTGTCCCCCTTGTCCTCTGCCACCCAAACTGGTCTGCAGTCCATTTTGCAAGGGAGTTAGTTAGTCGATCACAGGCAGCGTTACTCAGTTTGGTGTCTGAACGCCTGGTCGAGTGTGGCTTGACGAGGCTGGCTACTAGTGCTAGCATCACAGGCTGCGCCAGCTCAAACCTCCGGGTTTGCTGCTAAATGCATTGCGCTGAGGTGATATTTCAGGCTTGAAGTATCTAATGGTACGAAAATTCAAATACAAGAATGGTGCTCCTATCAACAGTTCCATGAGGGTGTTTTTAAATGTAAATGTTACATTCTTAGGGACCAAGCAGCATCGTCTCGCCTGCCTCCATCATGTGATAAAGCCACTGTGGCCTTCAATGATGCATCGGGTCAACGGGCACCACAAAACGCAATTATTAAGCGTTAACTTTCTAAATGCGTTATTTTTTCTGTGATTAATTAATAAAAATGAATGTGTTACTTTGACAGCTCTAATATTAAGTTAAGCAGATTCACTGTAAAGACAATGTGAAAACTGTGTTTTTACTTTTTTAATGTGTATTCGCTGTTCTATATTTTTACGAAGATGCAAAATAATAACCTATACTACTCCTAACCATGTTTCTGTGATGTTTACATGAGAAGTTATGATCATTAACGCTTTTTTTTTTCTTTTAAACTTTTTTCGGCTTCTTAAGGGGGATATAACAGAAAAGGCTTGAGAACCACTGCATTAAATAGAGGTATGTATAAATATGCCCAAAGTTGCACCGTAGAAAGGGGTTTAAACAGAAATTGGCAAAGAAAACTAGGAAATAAATATTCATAGAAGACAAAAACAAAAGAAAAACAGAAGGAATCATGGTTGAGCTCCCCTGTCTTGTCTTCAGCCAGCATCTCTTGACACAGATTTATAAAGAAAATGTCCTCCACCTCCACCTTTTACTTTTTCTGTCTAAGAGTGGTGCAAAAGGTAATGAGCTATTCTAAGAGAAAGAAATATGCAGAGGAGGTATTACAGTGGAGAAAGTATAATGTAGAAATACAGATTGTGTGCCTCCAGTCTCAGTAGTGAGATAAGCACACTATGCTGCATGCTGTGCTGTGCTAATGGGCCCCATTCTTCTACCAAATACAATATGGCACATTTATCCCTCTAATAAAACACCAATTAGATCCACTTTACTGAACAGCCTGCGAGAAGTCACAGAGATGCAGATAACTGTGGAGCACAATATATGGATAAAACACCACTTTCAAAGGAAGACATACGGTTAGAAAATGACTGATAGCTATATGTGAAACTATATTCTACTTTCTTGTGTGTGTGCAAAGGGGCTTATCAGTGCAACAGTTGAATAAGCTGTAATTCAAGCTTACCAAGAGTCCACCACTGATTACAAAGTGGGAATGCAATGACTGAAATCCTTCAGAAGGATTCAGACAGCCCTGACTCTGACTCTAGGTTCATTTCAAGTAAGAGAGTGCAGAGATCATGGTTGGATTAAAATATGTTTGTGACGAGGGGTGTTCCATATCATCTCGTTCACATTAATACCAGTGTAATTTTTAATATGATATGAAAAATTCATATTGTGATACTCGCGATATTTCAACTTGCTGACATACTGACATCATACTGTTACCCATGGCAACAATAAGCATAGCTGGAAGTGAAATTATTACCAACTGTAAGGTGGACATATAAAACTATGTCACTTGTTTTGCTGCAATTCTATGTTCTTAAATTAATAATAAAATATTACTTTTACTAAGTTGTCACATCGTTAGTATATCATTATCGCACAAATCATCTAAAATACTGTGATATTATTCTAGGGCCATAACGCCCACTAGCTGTGGCTTAGAGGTAGAGTGGGTCGTCCACCAATCGGAAGATCAGCGGTTCGATCCCGGGCTCCTCCAGTCTGCGTGCTGAGATATCCTTGAGCAAAATACTGAACCCCAATTTGCTTCTGATGGCTGTTCCATCGGTGTGTGAGTGACTTAAAAAAAACTGAGTAGCAGGTGGCACCTTGTATGGTAGCCTCGACCACCAGTGTATGAATGTGTGTGTGAATGGGTGAATGTGACTCGTAGTGTAAAAAGCACTTTGAGGGGTCGGATGACTAGAAAGGCGCTATACAAATGCAGGTCCATTTACCATTTAAGTTTATTTACTTTATTATCCCCCTGAGGGGAAATTCAATGTTTTCACTCTTGCTTGTCAATTACACACAGGTCTGAAAGACACACACATGCACAAACAGGACCTATACATGCACAAAGTGGAGAGATGTCAGAGTCAGGGGGCTGCCCTTGGTCAGGCACCCCGAGCGGTTGGGGGGTTCGGTGCCTTGCTCAGGGGCACCTCGGCAGTGCCCAGGAGGTGAACTGGCACCTCTCCAGCCACCAGTCCACGCTCCATATTTTGGTCCGGAGGGGGACACGAACAGGCGACCCTCCGGTTCCCAACCCAAGTCCCTATGGACTGAGCTACTGCCACCCCATTTACTATTCATGATGTGACGTGATGTACAGCAGGGTAATGTAATGTAACGTGATGTTAACTCATGTAAACCAGTGAAAATAAGTCAACGTTGACTTTTGGTTTCACACGCGACACAAACAGCTGTCTCCTGGGTGAAAGGTCTGTGTCCTTATCAGGACTTTGTTGCTCTTTATGCTTCATGACTTGGCTTCCTCCTTTTCACCTTTACCCCCGTCATAATTAGTAAGGCCACTAGGGGTCACAGCCTAACAATAAACATAAATGCAAATATTTGAAGCAGGTGGAAACAATGTAGTTTGAGAATAGTTTGACAATGGGTGCATATTTAGACATATTTAGTCTCTAACTGGACGGCATTCAATTGTCTTTATGAAAGATGATAGAAATAGTGTCAAGGATGAAAAAAGACAACTAAAGCAAGTGCATAAAACCCTGCTTCCTCTGCCACCTCCAGAAGTGGGGGTGAATGTTGGGTTTTTGGTTTTGGAAGGTTACAGAAAAAGTCGAACACCACTCCCCCTAATTCACCATCAGAAAGGTGTCGACTATCTGACAAGCAGAGGTAATGACAGAGTATACTGGTCCCTTTAGATCCACTACTGAGCTTTAAAAGCTAAGCATGTAGATCTGCAGACAGTAAACATGAAAACCTGCCTGAAAAATGTCGAAACCAATGAATTTGTAACAAACCCATGTGTCAATAGTAATAGTTGGTATTCTTACAGTCAGTCCTGTTTACATGATAAGAAAAGGCTAATCCATGTTTTCCTTCATCTTTCTGTTTTTATGTTTGCAATTGTCTGATGATTTATTTATTACCCTGTGGAGTCTGTTTTTGTTCTGAGTTTGTGGCTTCATTTTCTTCTTAAAAGACGTGTAAGAAAGGAAGAGACAAACAGAAAACAGATTTCTGAGGTGATAGTGGAAGGAGGAGGTTGACAGAGAAAAAAAGGAAACAGGGAGAGTTTTGTCGCTTCATGAGAATGAATGGATACTGTTCCTTGGATCATTTTAACGCATCATAAACTCTCCCCCTCTCTTGCTTTCCCTCCTACCTCTCCTTTTCTTTTAGCAACTCTCTCTCTGGTTTCATTTGAAAGGTGCATGCCTCAGAGGTTTGAGTAATATTCCCAACTGGCTGTCAGATTTCATATGGAGGCAGCTTTTTCCCCTCGCTAACGCAGCATCCGACCATTGGCCTTTGTTCAAGGAAAGAGTGGCACCTCAAAGAGATGCAGTATTAAAGGAAATCATTTTTGGACAGCAGAGACAGAAGAGACAAAAGAGTGGAGGTAAATACAAAGTGTGAGAGTGAACTATCAAGAAGCATGATGACTGTAGACTGTGTCCCACGTCTTTGAGTCCTGCTGATCAGTGAGTTTAACTTACAGACAGCAAGTTTAACTTCAGTCTTAAAAGAGTATCTGCTTTTTACTTTGTGTCACTGGAGTCACATTAAACCCTCATACAGTATCACCAAAGTCTGTTTAAAGGAAACTTTGTTGATTTGCTTTCCATCATACACACCCACGTGTCAGATCCTGGACATTATCTACTCAGCATCTACGCTTTGGTTTGATGCCATGAATCATCAAACACTTCCTTATGCCAAGTGTCAGAGTCAACTGTCACATATAGTTGCTCCAGAAATACACTGTATATTTCAGAAAGTAAGTTCAAAGTAAAAAAAAAATGCATCATGTTTTGTGATCGGTATCCAAAAATGTCTTTAATTATTCAGTACTGTCTTGAAGAGGTTATTCAGGTCCTATGTTTATACTGTCCTTCAAGCAAAATAGATTAAAATAGACAATGTTTGTTCAGTTAAAAATAATACAAAGTAATCAGCTCACAAATATGGATGAAAAGGGTGAAAAGCAGAAGTTCATTCCAATCACTTTACTGTCGCTCTGAAGATCAAATATCAATATGAAAGACATGGAATAGGTTTGATGGACTTCCTGAATGTTGTCTTGCCAAAAAAATGGAGCAATAACAGCTTGAAAAAAAAACTTAACTACCAACTAACAAAGCAACTATTTTTTCATTAACAATAGATTGGGAAAAAAATGTAATTGGAAGGAAGTTGTCAGTATTAAATTATCACCCTACGCTCCAGTTTCCTTCAGTTCTACAAAGTGTTTCAGCATCTTTCAGCTTATTGTTTTGGTTTTAGAGCCCAGAGCTTTGCTGTTTTTGTTCACTCTCACAGCTCTCGTCAGCACTGTTTCTAGCCACCCACTGTAGTCATAGAGTTAGAGTTAGAGACTAGCTAGTGAACACAAGAGTTGGTTGAGACCAGACACAAACCGAGCAGAGAGTGAATATTTGACTTTTACTGGCTATTTGGGCAGAAACACAACTCCACTACTCCACTACTCTTGCTCAGTAACTTGGTAACCAACCTTGGTAACACCTGCACCGTATCAACTTTATAAGTTGAAAAAATGTCCGTTTCCTTCTGCTGCCCCCAAGGGGCCAAAAAACAGGTTTAAGATCGCTATAATAAACGACAAACGTTAACAAACGTTCCTCATACAAAGGTTTGTCCATCTTACAAAAATGCACATCCAACACTTTGTATGATATCTAGGGAATTAGTGCTTCTCAAATGACATTACATAGGAAAAGAAACATAATGATGATGTACCTTTAAATACCTCAGATTTTACTTGGTCACCTGGCAGAGTGTCCCGTGTTGTTTGACCCATCCACCACCCCAACCTGCCTCCTTACACGGTCTTTATACTACTTCCTTCTTTACTCCCATCAGTGCATTGGTCCTGAATATATGGGTTATAGATAACTGACTCATGATTACATGTGGTATATACAAATTGTGGTGCATTACTTTTCTTAGGTATACTGTATGTACAAACAATACATAAGAACAGCCTGAAATAGAATAAACAAACTTTTTTACTTTTGTTTATTTAACTAGGTATGCACCAGGTCTGGTATTATCTGCTTTCAGGAAAAAGCCACAGCCTCACACTTTGAATCAGACTCTGACAAAAGTTCTCAGATTTCCCATCTATTCAGCTTTGTATATTACCAATTACACTGCCGTGATTTAGAAAGATGAATTACCTTAAAGTGTTAAGGTGTTTTTTCCCTTTGGCCTTGCCATAACCTACAAGCCTTGGTTTGGTTGTTGCTGATATTATTCAGTACTACAGAAGACCTGTTTGCTCCACTTACAGGCTGGTGATACCAGTTCCTACACATACTACTCACTACTATTTTCACTTCCTGAATATGCCAAACTGTAACCAGTATGCTGAAGAATTCTGAGAGTTTGCCAGATTTGTTCCTGTATCAGAATCAGACAGTATTTCTGGCTTTCTGCAGTGTTTGGTGAGACTGACTGTTGCAGTTGGATTGATATTAGCATTCATAGTTCTTAATTCTGCTGTTATCATGATATAACACAAACATGAATTGGTGGCTTTGTGTTAATGTACTGAAAAAACATCTAGAATCAACTCAATTATCACAATGAGTAAAAGTAAACTAATCATCAGCTAAATGTAGCCTTTGAATAAAGCATAGCCTGTGAGCTAGCACAGGCAGTGAAATCAAGTTTGATGCAACATGTATCCAACGCACTCTTCATGTGTTCTGCTTGCTCTACTGCTGCTGTGTCTGCTGTCACGCTGCTCACCTGAGAGATATGCTGTCACTTGCTGCTGCTCATACAGCGTTTCAAAAGTCCCACACCCACCCCGACATCCATCTGCTCTGAGTCTGCGTTCCCCTAAGAGAGAAGCTGTTATCATCACTGCCTGCTGTGCTTAGCTCGTTGGTCCCTTGTGGCTAATGACAAGGTCAAAGCCTTGACGCCAGTGTCAACACTGCATATTCCACATTCACATATTAATCCATTCCACTCTAGTTAGCTGAGTGAACTAATTATTTACCTCCAGCTTTATCTTGACACGGATTTCCAGGCATCTCTGTGGATGCATTCCACAAACATACCTTCACATCCACAACTGCAATGTGACTGAATATTGTGGCTGGGGCACTGAATGGGGATTTGTGATCCATCACTAGCGCCAACCCTGTGGCAATCCTGATTTGTCTCTGAATATGTACAAAGAATGTGGGATATGAGAGAAATGGAATAGGTATGGAGTATTTAGCTTATCAGAGTTTGAAACATTTCTGGTATTAGTAACAGAATTCCTTTATGTGGGGACAAACAGGTTTTCCTGGTGCAACATGTGCCCTTTTTTCAAGAGGCACACACAAATGATAATCTGTTAGCTCTTCTCTCCAGCTCTGCCTGCAACCACTGTTGCATAAAAAATAATTGTATGGGTTTGGATACACTTTTCTAAAGCTGTGTTAATCCCAGGACTACAGTTCCCATCACTGTGCAGTTATATAGTGTTCCCAAAGAGACAGAAAACCACAAGTACAAATAAAAGTATTGAGCATATCTTGTATTTGTCAGCAGGGTTATATACTGAATGTGTTGAATATTATTGTTTATACTTTGCAATAGTTTACTATTTCAATACTCTACATGTTTGTATGTGTCCCAAGCATCCTAAATAAGGCTAATCTCATTGATTGCATTCAAAATCAGTTTGTTCCATTTTGCTCTTACCACTCAGTCATTAACATGCACATGAGAAACCAGGTTACTTTGGCAAAGATCAGACTGCAGGCAAATCAGATTTGTTTCTCACATCAAATCTTCGAGGCAGACTGTACACACTGTTATTTGCAAGTGATCACATCAGATTTGAGCATCCAGAAAATAACTATATGCATGGGTTACTGTGGTAATGATGTAGGCTACAGTAACTGTGCAGCGAAGCTGGTGCCGTGGCTTTTCAGCTTAGAAGCATCAGCGATGAAGGTCTATCATTTCACCCTCCAACCAATACAGAAGCCTCCCCCAAAAGTACCAGCAGACACTTTATTTTGGTGTCAGTCCATGGTCTGTTATTCTCCATGTTGTCCTCCATAGCACTCTGCCAGTAGCATCATCTACCATCAGCACTTCTGTCTCTCTGAATTTGACGTTGTTGTTGTGTGTTGCAAAAGACACTGAAATCTGATTTGAGCAGCCAGAGTGGCAAGACTGAAATACATCTGTAGCAATCTGACTGGAATCGCATTTCAAACAGCCTGTTCTCTTTCCCAGGACATCATATACTGACACTTTGTCACACCCCCTTGTCTTGTTAGACCAAAGTGAAGGCAGTCTTTGGTGAGACAGACTAGGCTTTCAACTGAATCCAAGGAAACGCTTTTGAGGCAATATTTGACGCAATGGACATACGGACAATGGACATTTATGGCAATGGACATAGAATTAAGAGTGAAAAACTCAAGATAGGATGGGAGGGTTGGTGGATGGGTCAGACAAACATGGACTTTCACCCAGAAGGCCTCTGTTTGAGTCCCACATAAAACCAAAATTCAGCATGGTCTTAACGTCACCTTACCTACCTAATGTAGGTACGTCCCACGTGATACCAAAAGTCAAAATTGTCTCATTGTAGCATTACATAATTTAAGGAAGTACATATGTGAGGTATATATTTATGTCTTGTTACATTTGATTTTAACCCAAAATGGGATTTTTTTTCTAAATGTAACCAAGTAATTTTGTTGCCTAAACCTAACTGCAACAATTTTGTGATGTAAACTATGTGTTACAATGTGTTTCACCATAGGGGGCAGCTTTGTGTCACATACAGATGCTAAAGGATGCCTTGTGCATCAGTATAAGACACTGAGGGGGTGTACTAAAGTGTCACTATTTGATGATCTAGGAATGAGAACTGATTGTTTCAAACCACCTCCAAATGTGGTTTGGATGCTATTTACAAAAATCAGTCCAAACATTCTATGCCAAAATGGATTGAGGCTGGCAGTATTAACAAGGCTTCAGAGAAATCAGATTTCACAGGTAGTCCAACAATGCATTCAAATAACCTATTATTCTATGCATTTTTTTTGTCATATCATCAAGCCCTTGTTACATGCACTGCAAGTGGTGAATGACCCTTATAAGCTCAAGTGAAATCCACTGCTGGGTTCCATTTAGAGAGTCCACTAATATCCAGTAGGTACATTTGTCAGGATATTCAGAGTATCCGCTGAAGGTGTCAGCTATTTTCCGTGTGTCAGATATGCATTGGCCACCCCTTATACTAGTATACTATTCTTCTTAGAATGGAAGACACAGCAAAAAACTCAAAAAGACAGTGTAGGTGGATACAATGCTTCAGTGCATAACAGAGAAACAGAGACACACTGAGAGCCTGCAGAACTAGCCAGTAGTCAGTAATTTGGACTAAAAAGGTCAAAGCAGCTGATGGCTCCATCCATCTCAAATGGCAGCTGACCTGTGAGAGTGGGTTTTGGGTCAGGCTGGATAACAGGGAAGAGAGAGACATACACAAAAGCTTCACAACAACTGACGTCTACTGTTGTTTCTGCTGTGTTCAGAGTCAACCTGAATGAGTGCGATTTCTTACAGACAGCCATGTCTGTCTCTATTTTCTGTTTACATTTCATTAAGTCGATGACACGTCTTAATACCTCTCCTTCATCTCATCTCCAGCGAAGAGTCACAGCAGGCTGCCTGATGGCTCAATCCATCTAACGTGGCAGGTGACCCCTGTGAGTGTACACCACAACTGAGAGATTCGAAGAAACAAAGAAACACAGATGCAAACCAGTCAAAGTCAAGTCAAAAGAAAGAAAAAAAAGTGATTTTGCTAAAGAGTAATTACAGTAGAATTATCCCTATGGAAGAGAAACTACACTAAAGCCTCTATTCTGGACTGAGTTGTTAATTTTGAGTTTTGTTTTAGGCAAGGCAAGGCAAGTTTATTTGTAGAGCACAATTCGTACACAAAGTAATTCAAAGTGCTTTACAGAACAGGAAAATGCATTAAAATCACAGTACAAAATAAAAACATAAATAATCATTAATCTCCTTTACGTCATATACCTCCATAATATCTAACACCCCTCTCCAACACAGACTGTCTGCTGATGGCTTCATCCATCTAACATGACAACCAACCTCTGAGAATTGCTTTGGGGTCATGATGGGTCAAAGCTAGAGAAAGAAAGATAGAAACACAAAGAGAGAGAAAGAGAACGGCGAGTGATTGAGCTCATTGCTCTTTGATATGGCATTGATGATGAACGATCTAATCAAGGATCAGTCTTGACATGATGGGGCAGTGTGAAACCTGGCTTGAGTTAAAGAAATTCCTACCTTAAAAGCTGCGGGAGACTGTTTCATTTTGGTTTCAGTGGGCAAAAATCCCATTAGAAACTTTGAGTATTTCGTAATTAAAGTGGACTGAGAGAATACTTGACTTCTGCACCTCCTCTTGACATTTTTTCAGGCCTTAGAATATCTAGCCCCTGACAGGAGACTTTATAACTCAATAGGAGTATAAAGGAGAGATGGCAAGGATATGTTGCTAATAGTTTAGCCCTCTGCTAACTGGAGTCAGAGGCTCACGGCTGTGGCTTGACATTCACGTTTATGTAGCTAATGTTAGCCTTTTCCCAAAACACAGTGTGTCCTCCGCCTCACTTCCCACCACTACAGACCACCTTGTCAGGAGAAGAGCATACAGCAGCTCCAGAAAGGAACCCCCAGTCAGTGGCTGCAGCAACTCCAATCCAGTGAGCACAGACCCCCCAGGGATCAGCAAACTTTCTGTTGCTGCTGTTACATGGGTTAGACCTAGCACTGCCACTGGTCACAAGCTTGCTGTGACATGCGGTGCTGGGGGTTTTGCACTGGCTGAGTTTAAGCCCTTACAACTGCCAACTAAAGGTCTGTCTCCCCAGCCACCGCCCACTCTCCTTCTGGATCACAGCAGCAAGGAGCGAGGCGGAGGGAGGGTGGGGTGGCAATAACAATAATAATGACATAAGATTAAATAAATCAATGTACGGGAAACACTGGATTACTTCTTGCAGATGCCCGTGGTGGGAGGGGGTAAGGACAGTGGGGAGAGCTGCAGGGAATGGCTGTATTTTAGATTTTTTTTCCAGCTTGCTGCCTATCCCAGCTCTAATAGAAGCCCCACTGTCTTCTATTTTGTAAATCACATGGGAAACTGGGGTGCTGGAGGCATTGTGTTAATCTTTAATGCCAACCTTAACCTTCGCCTAAACTTGAATGCTAAACTCTCAAGTGAGGTGCTCATTATGTTTACCCCTGACATCATGCTGGTACATGCCCATTGTCATTCCAGTCTATCCATGGTCGGTCAAGGTCATTGATAGAATAATTCATGGGCAGATTGAAGAGTCCATGTCATACAAGCCATAATATTTTATATGCAATACAGTTAGGTTTAAGACTGAACCGCCCAAACTTGGATTTTATGTCCAACCAGCCTCATTAAGTAAAGAGGTTGATGCAGGCACATCATGAGGCATCAGGCACCGAGCCACCATTTTTCTGAATCAGTTTGCAGTATAAATAGGAACCACTGGTTGCTGCAAAGAAGCCATCAACGCTGGGAAATTCTACCCTATGCTGAATCTACAATATGAGCTGTTGTTGTAGGCTACAGGTAATTTCAACCCCCCAATGTTACCTCTAATTGTATTATGTCTATCTTTGCAGCAAGTAAGCAACTACCCTTCATTCAAAACAGTTTCATCAAAGTGCTCTCTATAAAATGGACTCCAAACCCAGCATGCATGTACAACGCTAGAACTGACTGTTTTATGTTCCTCTGACAGGAATTCCATCCAATTTAGTTTCAGGCCCTTTTTACCACTTCTGACATTTTAATTATTGAAATATTCAATATTCATCTAAATAATGCATCTGACCCTCTCAGTAAGGCTATGTCATCATTTATCGACATGTTTGTCTTCAATCAATTTGTACATGAAAAGACCCGCTAACACCTTTGATCTGATCCTGGATCATTACAATATAGTCTCTGATCTAAAAGTTTTGTCATATCCTTCAGCTCTGACTGATCAGGTCTCATTCATTTTTTATTTGAACTGCTGAATCAACCACCTAACCTGTTTGATAGCCACTCGAGTAGTTAACAAGACTAAGTCTTCAGCCATAGTGGCTCTGTAGGACTGTATTGAGGTGGTGTTGCTTAAGCTAAGCTAAATGCTTATGTCAGCATTTCTCACACAATGTTCACCATCTTTGTTTAGGTCTGCAGCATCTTAACATTTACTAATTAGCAGTAAACACAGATGAGGCTGATGGGAATGTCATTAGTTTTTTCAGGTCATAAACCAAAGTACTGGACAAATTAACATTTGGACTTGATGGGGGTGTTAGATGAAAAGTGAAGGGATCACCGGAGTTACTGCAATTGATTGTGAGGGGGAATAAATTTCTTTCATGAACTCTAATGAAGAAAGGGATTTGAGGAGGCTATAAAAGGAGAGACAGTATTCTAAAGAAATGAAGGGTAAGGAGGGCCTTGATGTTCTAGTTGATAATGAGTGACAAGAGAAAAAGCCAAGATTATATTTTAGCTGGTTAAAGATTAGAAATTTACTTTTAAAGGGTTTGTTATCTCAGGCTTAAGGATGTTGAAATATGCATTTTCCTTTTTTAACCAGAGGTAAAAATAATATATTAAATATCTACAACTACAGATTTAACAAGGAGTTCAACTGAAGTTAAAATTATCCCAAAACTAATTAACTTCACTGGGGAAATGAGTGTAAAACGTACATGGCTGATGCCATTGAGGAAACAGACTCAGTAGACTGTTGTGTAACATGTGACTTTCAGCCCAGTGGGTATAGATTTTCTTTTCTTTCTTTTTTTTTTCAATTGATTTGTCTTGCTTACACAAGGCACTGTATTCCAAGGCAGCTAATTATCATTGCCTGAAAATATAAAGCCTTGTAGGATCATGCAACAGCAGTGGGAAAGAGGTCAAAAGACATTACATTACAGAAAGAGGAAATATGATCAAAGGCGTATTTCTTGTTAGCCTGGCTGTGTAACACTAAGCAGAAGTAAAGCCTGGGGAAAGCACTGTGAAGGCTCATGAGCCTGTCTTTTAAACAATGTCTAATAAGTTTGAGTAATATCATAAAAGTAAGGTTTGGTGTTTTTGTTTGTCTGTTTTTGTTGTTTTAAAAAATGTCAGGATCTTGGAATATACTGTAGGAGTTATGTGAGAGTTTGTAAAAGGATGTTTTGATTAAGTGTTGCTGTTGTTTAACATTGTCTCAGTTTATTCGAATTCATGAAGAATCAACGCCTTTTTGGATTCTTCGTTCACCACGGAGGCATGCAAGAAAAACAAAGTTTTCTTCATACATTTAAGGTGACACAGGATGAATAATCAATATAAACAAATGGTCGTTTTGCAGGTTAAGTGTTTCTTTAAGACACCAGCATTTAAAACAAACATTTCTGGAATGGTCAGAGTCAACTGATTATCGAATGTGGGCGAAGTAAATCCACACAAATTTTACACATTTAAGTTTGGTTAAAGGTTTACTTCTATATTTTTCAACCTGGACCCTATTTTCTTGTATTTTTCTGTCTCAGCCACCTATGGGATCAACAATTTTTGACATTGGTCCACTATTAAGAGAGATGCTAAACAGGCTGCAATGTAACTATTCAGGGCATGTTCACATTATCCATTGAAAGTGCTTGTTTTCGCCTTTAACAGGCTCAGATTCTCATTGTCTGAAAACAATCACCATCTCCAATTACATCCGATTCCATTAAAATAAACAATGGCGGAGGTGTGGGGTGGCAGGGGGTGGCCGTGGCCACCTCACAGTGAATCCTGGCCACCCTATTGGCCACCCTGGCCTGACCCCAACCACCACATCACAGCTGTCGCTAGTTTCCGGCGTGCGGAACCTTTCCTGCACTACCAGACACTTTAGATGCATGCACATCCTGTGTTTTGGATATTTGGCGTGAAGGTGCGACCAGACAAAGACAGTACCGCCGTTAAACAAAAAGAAGAGAAGACAAAGACGGTGGATAACATGAGATTAATTGCCATATTCATTCGTGTTTGTTTTCCTCATCTCTTTCCACCAAAAAGACTGGACGACAAGAGCGTTCACTGCCGTGCATCGTCTGGCAGCCAGGTGAGTTGGTTCATTAGCGTAATGAACGGAGGGAAAGCTCTTGTCATCGAGTGTCTTTGTCTCTGTGGGGGAGGCAGGGCTATGGGCTACACACACACACACACACACACACACACACACATACAAACACAGTGCGATCTTCGTGAGGGGGAGACGAAGCGAGGGAGCGGAGCACAGAGTTGAGCGTAAGAGTAAGACATGGAACTTGTTCCTGAACCAAATGCCACGGCCCCTGTGTGGGAGTGTATTGGATTTAAACCAAATGACAGAGGGGAGCCCAGTAATTTGGACGAGCCGTTGTGCCGGGTTTGTTCTAAAAACCATCTCAACAAAAAGAGCTAATACGACCAACTTAACTGCACACCTGAGAGCGAGAGACTGACAGTCTATTTCTTTGTATTTATTTATTTCGATATTTTTACATGTTATTTCGGATATTTAAATTTTATTTTTTGCAGTCGTAAATATTCTTGTTAAATAAATGTTTATTTCTCTTTAAAATGGTGTACTTGCATCAATATGTCTTTATTATCATTATATAAGTTTAAAAAATGGTCTAAAAACAGCAAACTTACAACAATAATAAAAATGGTACACAAAAGCACAATATTACACAATATTATCGCTTATCGCAATAATTTCTGATGCAATTAATCGCCCAGCAAAATTTGTTATCATGACAGGCCTATCATAATAACAATAGTCAAGTGTTTAATAAAGTAGTTGAAACTAGCTCCACCTCCAGCAGCTACAACAGTACAACAGCTGTGGTTTGGTTGAAAAAAACCTTTCATTAACCCAGTAAGATATGAAAATATGCTGGCTCTATATTAAATAAAATATATTAAAATAAATATATAATATCAAAGTCTGGTGGATTTGATTATGGCAATTTTGGGCTGTTTCTGATTTAAAAAAAAAAAGGATTGTATGCTTTAATAAGAAGGTCAACACATTCTGATTCCCAACTTGTGACCGCTTGGTCAGTGGACTTTCACATCATATATATTATGTGTTAGGTATCCTGGGAGAGTCTGATGGTGAAATTCTTGTTACGCTTCTTAGATGCAGTTTGTCCTTTCAAAATCCACTTCCGTTTTCAGAGGAAATGTATAGTTTCTGCTCAAGAGATGCATACAGTCTGTTCTGCCACCTCTGTACGCCCTGCACAGACCGGCAGACAGATAACTCCTCTCCTAAATTATCACGCTGGAGGGTCTGGCTCAACTCCGTTTATTGGCAATCAGAAGTAGGGTAAAACTACAAAACACAAAGAAATTCACTGAGCATCATTAATAAATCTTGCATTGTACATTAAGCATGTCAGTGATTTAACATTTCTGTGTTTCAGGGATAGGCTAAATAACTAGCAACATATTATGCACTTAGCTACTAATAAAGCATATCTTATCCAGCTAGCATAATTACTCAAGAGCTAGTATGCTAACAACAGCATGGTGGGATAAAGCAGAAAAAGAGATTAAACTCAACATTAACTTCTCAATACAACCATCAAAAGTAACTTAGGACATAGTTCAATCGAAAAACATACCAACAGTGGCTTCCAAAGGGCCTGAAATGTAGCAAAGACCAATGAAGATTTGCTCCTCACTCCATGAGGCCTTCTCTCAAACCAATTGCAACACTTCCTGCACTACAAGGCGAGTGTTGATGATGCCATCAGTAAACAATAGCTCTTAAAGAGACAATGAACATTAACTACTTTTAATTACTATGAACAGCACACAGTCATTTTCAAAATAAACTTACAACGTCAGTAAAACTCCAATGACCAAGTGGCAGTGTTTGACGACTTTGGAATGAGACCAGGTTGAAAAGGTCTGTCTCTGTAGGGATCCTTTCTGTAAAGTTGTCAGACTCTTTGAATAACAATCTGAGCCTGTCAAAAACAGTCAAACTGACAATGCAAAAATGCCCCAAGTGGTTACAATGCAGCTTGTTTAGCCACTGCTGGCTGCAGTGGTCTGGATCAATACCTGACTAATTTTCGAAAATGATTGTTCCCATTAGTCATATAGACAGAAAAACATGGAAAAACACCAATCTTACCCTTTACCTTTAACATGCCTACCAAAAAGCTGTGTTAACAGTGCTGACTTTTGAGCATATTTAGAGCCCGAAATGGAGGAAGCTATTGTAGCTCATTAGCTGTGCTGCACATAGCACTGCTATATAACAGTCCTCTATTGGAGTATTAACTGCTCTACATAAGAGGAATGGTTTGCAAACATAGACATCAGCGACCAAGCTGACAAGCCTACTAACTATAGCTCTAAAAGCTTTCCCTTCCTTCAAAAACTCTTTAGATGAAATGACATAACAAAACGCTTCAGGGGAGTAAATGGCAAAGAAAGCAGAAACAATTTGGAGAGCTTTTATAACTCACTGGCTCTAGCAGGCTCCTGCCCAGATACAGTGAAAGCAGTTAGCTTTAAAGCCACGTATTTCGTGAAGATACGCAGATGAATTTTCCTATGCCACTTTCTGGTGTGATGAAGGGTAATTAAACTGTCGAACAGAACTGCTAATTAAGGTGTCCCAGTACACAACCTTACTGCACACCTGCCAGCCAGTTCAAACTGTATTTTCGATGGCCATGGTTTTGTTTGCCATTACTACATTATCACATTCTCCACAGGACCAATAAGGCAGTTGATCAAATAAACTGCTAATTAAACCTGAACCATATGCATGTACTGCCTCAAATATGCCAAAGGACCTAAAGAAAAAGTGCACGAGGAAGCACCCTTTCAATCTATTCTGATTCTGCAGTGTACAGCAGTCACCCCTGGCCAATGTGACAAAATGTGTGGTGTAAGTTACTGTTGACATCACAATATGCCCGCGAGTCACACAGGGAGAAGATCTTGGAGGGAACAAATGTCGGAGGAGAGGAAACAAGGAGGAAACAGCAATAAAACTCCTGCTTAAAGGATAGATGAGAGATGTAGAGAAAGAGAGGAAAGAGTAATAGAGCAAGGAAAATATAAGAAGAGCAGTGAAATTTCTCCTCAAACTGGTTGAAGGCAGGCACTCGTTTTATAGCACCCGAGGATTACGTCACCCAGCATACCATCACAACTCCACTTTATCCTGTTAAAAAAATATTCACAGCTTGGATTCATTTTTAGGGGAAAAACTTTTAGATTCTATTGATCAGTGGGCCCTTATGGACCAAAGGAATATGAATAACTTACTGGGTAATCCAGGACTGGACACATATTCTAACTTTATGACAGCTTCAGAGGTAGGGAATCACCACATTTTTTTGCTCTCTCTTGTTTATCAGGCCGGTAATCTGAAAGAATAACTGTCTCTTTGGTGCTCATCATCTCAGTAAAATAAGATGAACATTTGAAATGTGGAGAATCTAACAGAGCTAACAATGTGGAGCATTCATATTTGTGTGTGCAATCTAAGCAGCTAACTCATGTTAGCGCCAGTGGGTAGCCAACAATCCGATTTAATACATCCAAAGAACTTCATGAAAATGAACTGCTTGATAACCTAGCATCCAATTGTGTAGCCACACCCTGCTAGTAGAAGAGATTGGGTGTTTAATTGGGACTAGGCTTTTAATAGAACAACGGCATAGACAGCTTTGCCCCTTGATGTCCAAAGTGCCTTTTTGTCAAGGCTAAAGTGCAGTATTCAAAAATAATAATAATCTGGCTATGAACAAATGATCTGACTGCTGTCAGGCTCTTCACATGACATAATAACCTTTCATCTGCGTCAGGTGAAAGGTTATCTGTGATGTCCCTTCTGTTGCGACACAGGACGCTGCAGACAGACACTCAGCAGTGACTTTTGGATGGTGAGTTTCATTTGAGTGATTAATTATCACTTTATAGTCATAATATTAGCAATACGCAGCATCACTTTCGACTACTGCATCGGTAAAGCAACATAATTAAATACTTGTCCTGACTGCTGCTTCTTTCTGTGGTCACATGAGTGGTCATTTGAGAACATCCTGTCAAGCTTGTCTGTTACAGTGTTGATGCGATCCAATGCTACATTCTGTTTGAAAATGAGTTTCTATAATTTAACACTGTAAATTTTATGCTGTAAATTATGTTGGTGTATGATACGTTATTCCATGTGCCCCTTTAAATCTCTGCACCTCCAAAAGTCTTTGCACAGACCTAGCCAGGAACCTCCATACCACACTATCTGACACCTCTAAAGATCAAATATGTAATAAACACTGAACAAATTTTAAGCGCAACACTTTTGTTTTTTGCAGGTGTGGCATTTCAAGATGCTTATCAAACAGCATCATTATTACACAGGTGTGCATATCATCACAATTAAAGGCCATTTTAAAATTAGCGGTTTTACTGGCATAATCTCAAATATGATATGCATAATAATATATATCTAAAACTTTAAAATTCATATCAGTCTTTTCATTTGACTGAGTAAAACAGCAAAAAGTATACTTTTCATAATATATCAGACTTCTTCAGTGTCAGGGTTAGGCTGAGGTCACAATATGCATAAATTCATGTACATTATTCACAAATAGATGTCTGTTATATCCCTTACTTTTCACTGCTGCTCTGTCGACTGTGTCTGTCTTCCACCCAATTCTTTCTATTTCTATTGTGGTAAAATGTATTTCGCTTACTCCTCGTGCACAGAACACATTTGCATTAAAAGAGGAAAGAGTCAAGAAAACATCAGCAGGTACAGTAGAGGGGGAGAGAAGAAAAAGAAGAAGTGGAGAGCATGATGGTTGCTTGTTGTCCCAGGAGAGTGCGGTGGCTGGGAGGACATGACAGACATCTTGGAGGAGCGTTTTCATTCCGTATGTCGCCTGTCAGGCGACAAAGCTTCGCCCTGTTGCACACACACCCAGGAGAACAGAGATTTATAACCGAGCCGCTCTGAACATGGGGAGCGCGCGCACACACACACACACACACACATATTGACAGACTCACACACCCTTACTCATGCATGGAAAACCACACACACAAGAGAGAAGGGATTTACAACTGAAATGCTGTTAACATGGGGCCTCTTGTGGAACACACACACACACTGCTGGTTTTAAATCCAGAGTGCTGAACAACACAGAAGTCACTCAATGTAAGAACATTGTTCTCAGACATTACATGCTGTCGAGTAACAAATTTCACTCTTAATGTAACAAGGGGGATTTTAGTATTACAGTAGCATGAAGTGGTTTTGCACAAGTGTGTGATTTATCCAGAGGATGAAGAATGAGATGAAGAGGCCATTCAGTCATGACAGCATCACTTTGCTTCATACACTCCTTAGAGATATCTCTAATTGGAACATATGTCCCATAGTACTGCCTAGAATCTGTCCCTCTTGTCTTTTTTTTACCTTAACTTAGTTACACAGCCCACTGCAACATAGAGGTTTTACATATATTAATGAACATTCAGCCAATTAAGCCTCAACGGTGACACTTGCAAAACATCAAACATGCAAATACACAAGGAGGATTGTAAGATTTAAAATAAAATGTTATGACTTAGCAGAGGGCAGAGGATGCTTATGATCTGACAGGACAATACATTGAAAAAATGAATTGATGTGACAAATTCATACAAGATTTGATATCTTCTAGGTTGCCCTCCTGAAACAATGAGAGCAATGGCAGTCTATCACAAGATTAATGATTTTATAAAAGATGATTAATGCTGAAAATGTAAGTGTTGTTCTTGCTTTCACTTGATGACTCATCTCTCTTGTTTTTTCAATTCAAAGGCATTTGCTGAGACTGAATGATGAATCTTTCTGAAGGTAATTCTGTCAGTTGGCCAAACAACAAAAATAAACTCTTGGCTGCTGTCTGGTTAACGTGCTCTCTGCACATCAGTGTCTGTATTATTAGCTCTCACCCAGTGGTTTCTGTTAAGATAACACGCCATTCTTTGCAACTTGGAGTGGTTGAAAAAGATTACAGTGGGCATATTCTTTCATCATGTTTAAGGGGTAATTTGATATTTTTGTAAATAAGCCTATTTGCTTTCTCGCTGAGAGTTACAGTACAGGCCAAAAGTTTGGACACACCTTCTCATTCAATGTGTTTTCTTTATTTTCATGACTATTTACATTGTAGATTCTCACTGAAGGCATCAAAACTATGAATGAACACATGTGGAGTTATGTACTTAACAAAAAAAGGTGAAATAACTGAAAACATGTTTTATATTCTAGTTTCTTCAAAATAGCCACCCTTTGCTCTGATTACCGCTTTGCACACTCTTGGCATTCTCTCCATGAGCTTCAAGAGGTAGTCACCTGAAATGGTTTTCCAACAGTCTTGAAGGAGTTCCCAGAGGTGTTTAGCACTTGTTGGCCCCTTTGCCTTCACTCTGCGGTCCAGCTCACCCCAAACCATCTCGATTGGGTTCAGGTCTGGTGACTGTGGAGGCCAGGTCCTTGTGTTTCTTGGCCCAAACAAATCTCTTCTGCTTGTTGCCTCTCCTTAGCAGTGGTTTCCTAGCAGCTATTTGACCATGAAGGCCTGATTGGCGCAGTCTCCTCTTAACAGTTGTTCTAGAGATGGGTCTGCTGCTAGAACTCTGTGTGGCATTCATCTGGTCTCTGATCTGAGCTGCTGTTAACTTGCGATTTCTGAGGCTGGTGACTCGGATGAACTTATCCTCAGAAGCAGAGGTGACTCTTGGTCTTCCTTTCCTGGGTCGGTCCTCATGTGTGCCAGTTTCGTTGTAGCGCTTGATGGTTTTTGCGACTCCACTTGGGGACACATTTAAAGTTTTTGCAATTTTCCGGACTGACTGACCTTCATTTCTTAAAGTAATGATGGCCACTCGTTTTTCTTTAGTTAGCTGATTGGTTCTTGCCATAATATGAATTTTAACAGTTGTCCAATAGGGCTGTCGGCTGTGTATTAACCTGACTTCTGCACAACACAACTGATGGTCCCAACCCCATTGATAAAGCAAGAAATTCCACTAATTAACCCTGATAAGGCACACCTGTGAAGTGGAAACCATTTCAGGTGACTACCTCTTGAAGCTCATGGAGAGAATGCCAAGAGTGTGCAAAGCAGTAATCAGAGCAAAGGGTGGCTATTTTTTTTTTTTTTTTTTTTTTTTTAGCAAATAAGCAAATTTCCCAAAATGTCAAACTACATCTTTAAGTTTATCATCTTGAAAGCTCTAAATCAGGACCTCTTGGGTTCAGGGCTGCAACGCAACCTGCCAGTCAGTGAAGCTAACGCTACATTGGTCTCCTTATTTTTGTAGAAAGGAGGCAAAGTTTACTTAGAAGTAGATTTTTTCTGTGACAACTCACAAACCTTGAAGGACTAAAAAAGCGAGAAACTGCATTATTATCTCTGCTAGGCGTAATGGGGGGATGGTTTGGTCACATTTATGTGTGTGTATATGTGTGTGAAAGTGTGTGAATCTGTCTTTCACAGCTAATCTCACAAACTACTGGACCAATCAGCTTCTTGTTTTGTGTGCACATGTATGACTGTACGCTTTAGGACCTCTTGTGGTTGCGACCATTCACAATTGATAAAAAACCTGTTTCACTGACTGTTTTATACCGTCACTTACTGCTCACACCTCACTCCTCTTAACTGACACACCGCCACAGAAATGTTATGGCCTCATTCTGAACCAGAGCATCTGCAGATTCATTCCATACCTGATATGTTGTGAAACACTAAAGTTAGGCACAATACAAAATGAATGAATCCCCATTTTTGTTATCTTCACTGCCATCATGCAGAGCTCTCCTGTTATGAGGCTTGTTTGAGGTGAACTACACCTCTCCTGGACAGTAGGCGAGGTCAAGCGGCAGCAGCAGGGGGTGCTGAGCCCTCAGTCTGTACAGAAAGTCACAGATACACACATTCTATTAGAATGAAGCTCAGTGTAAGTTCAAGGATGACTTTCTTTATGCCATATCCATTCACAGTTCTCTCTGTATCCCACTCCCATTGCTTGCCACCAATCAGCTGACAATGGGTTTTCCCTTTCCTGGTTAGCCAATCAAACCTCACCATTTATGTTGCTGCTGCCAACCTTTAAATCTGTTCTCCTCTCAGCCGTCATTTTAGGTGGAATTGTCACGCCCTCCTCCACCCCATTCACCTCCAGTCACCTTATCCAGAGCTCAGGACGAGCTCATCGAAAGCCCATTCCTCTTCACATCCAGATCCTCAGCGTCATCTTCATCTCATCTCATCTCATCGCCACCACCAGTGTCTAGACTCCATGGAGGGGTTCCCTAATCTACTATGTCTTTACCACCCTCCTGGAGTAGATGACATCATGATGGGGTCTAATCGCCAAACACTTTTCACAGTCTCTCCTGACTGAAATGTTATCAGACCCATATATGACTTTGTTTGCATCTCCAATTGCTTTAATTGTGACAGAACACCTACTAAGTTAGCTATGTAGCCTACAGACAAAGTTAATACATTTCAAAGTCCAGTTATGAAAGACATGGAGCAAAAATTTGTGGCTCTGTTTTAGCTTTTAAAAATACATTCATCATCATAATTACATCATAGACTATTTAAACTTCACATTCAGGGCCTGTTTGCAGGAGTGCAACACATCGCAACCGAAAAATAGACAAACAAGTATTCTGTATGAGTTTACAACAATTGTTGAGAGTGGCCACAATTAGCTGGTAGCAACCTGGTAGAGGTCTGCACTATACTGAGTGAACTTTTCCAGTTTGAACTAATTCTTATCACACAGGAACACCGAGACTGGTCTCACTCCCAAGTCATCGAAATCCGGCGCTTGGGCAGTGATTTGCGGCATCAGAAAACAAACGAAAAAGGCATCCTTTAACATATGTATGATACGCAGCCGGTTACTGTGAAAGTTTAACGGCACCCGGCGGCATCAGGAGGAAATGTGGCAGGACAAGAATGAAAGTTAAGGAGGCGAAAATCCGACTGGGACGGGCGGAAGGGTTGGTGGGTAATGATAATAATAATAATGCATTTTATTTAAAAGGCACCTTTCAAAACACCCAAGATCACCGTACAGAGCATAAAATAACATACATAGCAAGAAACATGAATGGAATGGGTCCAACAAACTCCGACTTTCACCCGACAGAGCTGTGTTTGTTTCCTGAAAGATTATAAAGCCATACCCTTTATCTGAACCTAACCAAGTGCTTTTGTTGCCTAAACCTAAGCATGTGCTCTTGTTACTTAAACCTAACCATGTGTGTTTGTTGCTGATGGAAAAAAAGCGTCAATTTGAGGTGTTGTACCAGCATTTATTTGAAAAAGACTGTATGTAAGTGTTACATTTAAACTGTGTATTTTGAAAGACGACAATGCATGTAACAGACAGAACTTGACACTGTGTCCCAGAATGTCAGCAAGAAGCGCGCCCAGGGTACCTTTCATGTCATGAAAGGTACCCTGGGCGTCAATATGTGACAAGGCTGGAGTGAGAATGTGTTGGAGCAGGACGTATCTGAGAGCTTGGTACAAATATATTTAGTAGACTATAAACATAGGCATGATGTTTAATTTATAGAAAATGCTGTCAATTTAAATCACAATCATAATATTGGTTGAAAATATTACAATTCCATTTTATCCTCAAAGTAATGAGACCCAACATTTACATATGTAACAGGTTTTATACCAGGTCCAAAAATCTAAATACCAAATGACCTCTGACATGTTGGTGTGTGCCTCAGCACATGTACTGCAAACCATTTAACCACACATTTTAGCTCTTTTCCTGCTTTAATTGGAAGTTTGCATGGTGATTAAAGTGTTGAGCAAAATTCGCCTGAGGGTGCCTGAATCCTGTTGAAAAGCCCTTAAATCCAAAAAAAAGGGCTACATGAGCATCAGTGAGCTGTCAGAGCCTACTTTTTATCCTTCAGCTGTGAATCATGTAACGCAGCCATAGGCTTTAAGTTTGCTGCAATAGAATTAAACGGTTGTACTAATTAGAGCACTTATATTAATAATAACGTGTAACATTACATGAGCAGGGTCATAAATTTAATTACACTAGCCTTCACTGAAGAACTGAGCCTTCAGACATAAATCCTATTAAACATGAAATATCTTTTAAATCGCCTGGGAACCTTCAGCCTCCTTTCATTTAACAATGAAGAATACTGTTGCAATCCAGAGTAATTGTCAACCAAACTGGAAGCGATTAAGCTGCAAATCAAGGAAAATAAAAAACAACAAAGCCTGAATTTAAATAATAGAGAGCAGGCTGAAAGTGCAGTTAAAGTGACAACAACAAAAAGAAGTAGTACTGCTTACAGTCCAGCTAAAGAGCCTGAATGCTGCGCTCTCAACACACACACACACACACACACACACACACACACACACACACACACGCGGCTCTAATAAAGGGATTATTAATTGACAAAATGAGTTTGACGCTGGTTTGATAGATGTGCAGAACAGAGCAGAAGGCAGACCTAATCACTCCGGCCCTAAATGGATTCATTATGACGACCAGCCCGACATGCCGCTGCTGCTGCTACTGCAATGCAGAGAGAGAGGCAGAGGGTGAAGAGGGGGGCTTGACTAGAGGCCTAATCTAACACGACAGCAATAAAATCAGCTTTTGCTTTACGACGGGACATTACGCTGAGCCGAGAGTGGTGTACAGTGAGGGGAAGACAGTAAGTGCAGGTTTTATACAGTCCCTCAGGCATTTCATGGTGATGGCATATAGACCTAATTAATGACCAGTTTATCTGAATGTGATTTCAGCTATCTGGCTCCTAGTTTATCTTGTAGCCCAGAACATGGCACGCAAACATTAGTGAGTACACATGCTCATATTTCAGAAGTACAAATGCAACACAGTTTACACACACTTTATATGGGAGATTTGAATCATCAACACAGGATACAAGCAGATTACTGATGTAATCTAACACTGCATTTTAGCAGCCTGCTCCCACATTAACACTCTAATTGAATGACTCCCAGGTTTAACCCCGTGCTTCTAGTTTGCCTGAGCTGTGGTTTTTGCAACAAACCCTTACACATGAACAGCAGAAAAAGCTCTGTGTCCTACCCAAAATTGGCTATTACATGCCTGTTCTCATTCCCCAGGTGTCAAATACTGCCACTTTGTCATGGCCCTCAGCATGTGATACAGACGTCAAAGGCACAGGAGAAACGTTTTTCTTGTAGGCTTTCTCCAAGTAAGCCCTTTCAGACAGAAATGTATTCATTTAAACCCAAACCACAATATTTTTTCCTAACCTTAACCAAGAAATCCCTTTCTGGTAGAATGTCCTCAAGGAAAAATTATCTCAAATGCACGCCTAAGGCAACCTTTAGCATCTTTATGGGAGGCAATGGGCTATCAGCGAACTCCAATGTAAATAAGAGAATTTGAAGAGTATAAAGTCTGCGTAAGGGCAGAGAAGGTGGATGGCTCAAACAAAACTGGACTTTCAGCCTGAAGAACACAGTTTGTGTCCAATGTGATACCAATAGTCAGTGTTTTCTTTTGTTGGGCAATTTACGGGGTCCATGTCATTGGTCCAACAACCCATTGGTCCGACATCCCATTAGTCCGACGTCCCGTTGTTCCGATATGTGATTATACTAGGCTATACTGTATTTGTGTACCATAGAGGATCAGCAACGTAACAAAAGTAGGCTACTGGTCGAGATACAAGTGTCATAGAGAGAAGAGAGTGAAACACCATAACCTCCTGTTATTAACTCTGTGGTCGGGGTTGTGTGGGGAGCTCTCCGTGGTGCTGAACGGCTCCCGGCGGGCGTATTTATGCCTTGATGGTGCGCTGCGACCAGCTCTGGGTGAGCTGGGAAAGGCTTGAGGCGAAGCAGGCTCACATCTTATGTGTTTGTTACTTTCTTTTTCATTTTAACCCACACCATGATCTTTTCCTGACCCTAACCAAGTGGTTTTTATACCCAACTGTTGCACAGCATTAATCATGTATTACAATGTGTTTTAACTCTGTGACCTTCACTTCACAATGAGATGCAAGAGGGTTAGGGTTTTATCAGTATTTTATGACCTGGGATTACATCATGTTGCTGTATTATGTTTTTTGATCTGACATTTTTATGGTTGGAGTCTGGCTAAAGAAATGCTTCAACATTTTATGTACTTTCTTGCTAGTGATTACCAGTTGAAGCTTCATGAACAATTTTCTTCATTTCTGAGGCCATTAGAGGGCGCTCTGTGCTCAATAAAAGGTTGAAAGCCACTGAATTTCCTTTCCTTGAGCCTTTGTCTTTAAACTAAGAGTGCCATCTAGGGGGGTCAACAAGTACAACTAATGGTTCATGAAGCTTCATTTGGAGATCATCGCTTCTTGCCAAACATTAGATGAGAAGATCTAAACCACTCTTCTGTTTGTATGCACAATCTGATGGCGGCTAGCTAAGCTCAGCATCAAGACTTAAAACAGATTAACAGACAGCTATGCAAACATAACCACCTCTAAAGCTAACAAGCGTGAAACGTAAAAAGAACAGATCTTATCGTGTTGTTGTTAGCATGAGGTTGCGAGGCAGCAAGTGAAGAATCCAAATGTCATTGGCCCGACCCACTAGTATCGGCATTTTTTGTTTTTTTTATGCCACTGGAAAGAGTGAGGCTAGCTTTCTCCCCCTGCTGGCTCTCATGCAATGCTAATCTAATCATCTATAAATGTAATTAGGATAACAAGTCAGTACAATAAAAATGTAATTTCTAGGAGACAGGATTGCCTCATTCATCTTTTCAACTATGCCAAGTGGAAAGTGCTGACTAATAAAGCCTATTTTTAAAGAATGTGTATAGACAAGTGATTTTTTTGGAGATTTCAAGTACATCTGAGGTGCAACATTTTTGGCACGTTCCCTTTACCTAATAAATCACCAGGACTCATAGGTTTGATTTGATCACAGTATGCACCCTAACCAAATGAGATGGTAGACTGTATATTACTTGTAATATCTGGCTGAGCCCAGACTTAAAGGATCATTTTACCCAAATTACAAAAATACATCTAGTGGTATATGGCTATGCAGCTAATTTCTTTTTCATTGTCCCGGTTTTGTGATCTGTCTCCTACATGACAAAGTATGCTTTGTCATAATTTGGATGAACTGTTAAAGCTGCGTTGATGATGGGGAGGACTCTAATTAAAACCAAATATTTACCACAGCATTTGCATGTCATGTCTGAGTTATTTTTGCACTGACACAAACACACACACGCACACACACACACACACAAACCGACAATAAAAAAACAGACAATAAAATTCCAGCTTGATAAGCCTGTGGTAGTATGATCCTGATCTGGTCCAAACTGGTCTGACCAATCAGTTTTAGGTTAAAGGTCACTCCAGATCTAGCTGAGGTGGCCCTCAAAGACCATTCTGTCATTATGAAAGAGGCATACTGTTCTCATAGAATTAAGCTGACTTTACACTACATGGTTCAAGTGACCCAATTCCGATTTTTTTCTCTCAAGTGGCACAAATTGGATCTGTAACATGAACGTGTAAACAGGAAAAAAACACATGACATCAGATATTGTCAGATCAGATTCAGGCCCCCTTCATATGTGGAAATATATCGGATATGAATCAGATATCTGCCAATAGGTCTGTAATCTAAACAGACAGATCGGATATTTCCTGGCAAGCCACGTCGTACGTCATGAATAATGCTACGACAGCGCATTTTGATGACATGCTCATGAGCGAGGGAAAGGAAGGAAAGCCGAATAAATCGCATGTCAATCAAAAACTGTGAACCAAAAAAAGCACAATCTATCCCGAGTGAGACAAACTGCTTGATCCCCGTCTCCAGTGTACCAGCAGAGAACCTGCAGAACCGAACCAGCGAAAAAACACACCGGGCTACACAGCCTCTCTATCTGAGCAGCCGAAGCTGCGGCTCGCACCCTCAACACACAGACACACAGACGGTGCTTCAGCATGCCAGCCAAACGTGTGCGCAACTGTGAGAAATAAATATGTGAGGTGTACGCTGCTTTTCTATCTTTTTTTTATTTTTCTTTCTTTCTTTCTGTCAGCAACATACACTCCTAACACAGGACGGGTTGTTTTTATTGACTGAGTTGATTATTAAGCCATAGTGATGCGCGGATCGGCTCTGATAGCACCCGAATCAGCATGTACGCATCAATCATCCAGCCGCACCCGTCTGCAGCTGCACGGACATTTCCACCGCTCTGTGTAGGCTAAGTTACCTTTTAAATTATGTGGAGCAGCGCCAGCTTTCCAGATGATTTATTCTTTAACGATTAACTTCAAATATTTAAAGTTGGCCCTTAAAATTGAAAACATTTCCATGCGCGCAGTAATGTCACTGTAGCAAATACCGTGGGACATTTACACAGTGGTCAAGAGTGCTGGACCGAAAGTGTCGCACAAAAAATCGGAAGCTGGCTGCGTTCTGTTGATATAGCTGATATCTGCGGATATAGGCAACAAATCGGAATTGGGCATCAGGACATGGTAGTGTAAAGGCAGCCTTAGAGACAGGACAGGCGAGACACAGAGAAAGAGAGACAGATAAAGAGAGGGGGAGTGAGACACAAGCAGTGGGTAGTTGCACATCACAGCATCACTTTATAACAGTACAAAGAGAGGGCTTGTTTTTGGAGCATCAGCTCTGGGACCAGCTTTTTACACTGAGACATCTGCTAAACAGTATGCGTGTGTTTGATGTGTGAGTGCATGTAAAAACTGAAAGTTCCACATTCACTAAAGGTGCTGTCAACGATGACAGGACAGGTTTCAGAAACGCTGACCTGAGTTTGACACTCTCCACTCTTTGACTGGTTCGGGTGTTCTTCATCACAGATCACATTTGTAGTGTGATGGCTGTGTCAGTGTGCCTTTGAGTTTAAGCTGTTATTCAGCAGAGACAGAAAACAAATGCCATCACAGGGAAGTGTAATCAGGTTTTGCACATTGTGTGTGTGTATGTTTACTTGTCTTGCAGTATTACGTCTGTCAGAGTTTGACATTATGACCCCAAATGTTGAGTTGTGTCTAATCCTAAAATGAGTGAGTGTGTCTTACTGAGGAGGACTGAGAATAGTAGTTGGTGGATTATGAGCAAGAACAAATTAGAAAAACTGACTTTCACAGCAAAAATGTTAACTATTCAGCAGACGGTCCTCCATGCCCTGACCTTTGTTGTTTAAGAGACAAGAAATATGTCAGTGTTTAAGTGATTAAATGCTTTGGCCACCCATCTGTTGCTGTCTTTCTTTGTACCAGGGCTCTGCAGCTGCAGTGAGATGGTCCTAAAACAGAGAGGCTACATCTGATCTTTGTCTAAAAGCATTCAGTCATGTTTGTCTCATCTCACACACATCTGATAGAACAGATCCTGTTTCAAAGGGGCCCTTTTATACTTTTCTGATTTTGTGTTCTATTGTGTTATTGTGTCGGATGTTCATGTTAAACTTGGCCAAAATTTCAAAAAATGAGGTAAACATTTAAAAGTAATCCCTGTGGGCATAAAACCTCAGTACTGTTATAAACATTCTGTTTCCAACACTTTTATTCTACTCTGGCTACAGTATGACATCATAGTGTACCGGATTTCTTTGGTCATCTGCTCCAGGCACACTGCTGCAAGTGTACATACACTGCTAAAGTAAGCTACATGCTACACGCTAATGTCAGGGAAACATGTAATCTTGGTTGCTGATGTTGCAAATTTATCCCCTGATTTCAGATCATATTTCTGCTGGAACATGTCCCGGTCTCATTCCGAAGCCATGGAAATCCAGTGCTTGGCCAGTGACTTGCGGCATCATGGACGAAAGTTAAGGCAAATGTCCGACTGGGGTGGGCAGGAGGGGCAGTGGATGGGTCCAACAAAGTGATGGCCAAATGAAGCTTCATGAACCACCAGTTGTATTTGCCAAACCCACTAGATGGTGCAATGAAAAAGGCTCAAGGGATGGCAATGCAGTCACCAAGAGCACCATCTAGTGGGTTCAGCCAAAACAAATGGTGGTTCATGAAGCTTCATTTGGACATCCATACTGAATTTCACCCGAAATAGCGGTGTTTGCATCCTGTTAGATTATAATGCCAAACCCTGTTCTTTTTTCCTAAACCTAACCACATGCTTTTGTTGTCTAAACTCAACAGTGCGTTATTGTTCTTGAATGGAAAGACAATGTCAAGTTGCGGTGTTGTACCGACGTAGTGCATTTATTTCGAAAGAGACTGTATGTAAACGTTACATTCGGAAGTGTATCTTGAAAGAAGACAATGCATGTAACAGGCAGAACTTGACATGGTGTCCCAGAACGTCAACAACCAACACACCGAGGGTGCCTTGCACATCATATGTGGACGTGGAAAGTCCATGACCAAGCACGTCAATATGTGACGAGGTAGGAGTGAGAACGTGTTGGGTCTTACTGTTATTCAAACTTTTTGTGTGGTGATTTTTCACATTAGAAGTGCCACTGTCCTCCCTTACAGTCATTACCATAGTTGCAATAACAGTGCAAGGGTGACAACATGACCCTAAGCCTGAAACGCTGACCAATAAGGGCAGGCTGGGCTTGTTTGGAAGGGGGGCTTATAGAAACAGGTGTTAAAACAGAGCGTCTCCAGCGGAGGGTGAATACAGGTGGTCCAGCACAGACAGTATGAGGAGAATTAAGTGTTTCTTTGACCAATAAAGCAAGTAAACATGCTGTAGCAGAAAGCCTTAACACAGTATGAACTTGAAAATGATCATAATAGGTCCTTTTTGACCAAAACAGCTGTCCACACTGTCATGATTCTAGCTTTGGTTGTAGTTTATTTCTTGTTTTCTTCTGAAAGTCATTCTCCTCATGTGTCGTGTCTCTTGTTATGTTTTTCCTTTGTCTGTTTCCTGCCTGATTTCTGACACAGCTGCCTTCTATTAGTCTTGTTAGTTCTTCCCTGTTCCAGAGTTTTCCCTGCACACCTGGGGTACATTCAATCTCAAAACAGTGTGCACTGTTCTGCTACAGTTTACAGGTTGAACTATATGTGTCCTTGAAACTGTGTACAACGGTGTGCAAAAGCCTTTGAAGAATGTTTTCTCCCATTTGGTGGGTGTGTCAGAGGTGTACCCAATTAGCAGCGACATTTATAAACCAAGCTCTGGTAGCTCATTACCTATAGTACATATACAATTATTGTTCTTATTTCACACTTGCTTTGGCAATGTAAACATGTGTTTTCCATGTCAATAAAGCCCCTTTTAAGTGAACTGAATTAAACCTAGTCTTGTTTGCTCCACCTAGGGTTCCCTACCACACCTTTGTTGTCAGCCAGTCCCTTTGTTTCCCTTCTTGTGCCCGTGCCCGCCTACACCAGCTGAGTCTTGTTCCTGTAATTAGCTCCCTGTGTGTGTACCTTTAGGCTCGTTCGAGATGAACTGCGCCTCGCCTGAAAAGTAGACGAGAGCAGGCGGCCGCAGCAGGGGGCAGTGACAAAAAGCTGCGGTGAAGTCGAACAGTTTCCCGACAGCCTTCAGTCTGGCAGGAAGTCACAGACACACTAACATCCTGTCTGGAATGATGTCAATTCATTAAAAAAGTGATCAGACCCATATATCAGTTTGTTTTCACCATCAGTCACACAACATGTTTTCTGTTCACAGAATAAACCTTCAGGTCAGACAAATACAATCTTAATCTCTAAAATTCAACACAAATGAGTCGTTTATCTAAAACGTCATATTGTTGAGTCGGCATCTTAACCAATCAGCTGTTAGTTCAGGTGAGAGCCAGGCAGTGCAGTCGGTGGAGAGCAACTACAGCGCCTGGCTCTAAAAACTGCGGCCGTCTCGCTCTCGCGGCTTTATCACCGTCCACTTTTGTAATACATCAGAGCAAGTCGGGATGAAGTCGGACACAAAACTAACCGGCATGCATTGTGCGCCGATCGCCAGTGATTGAATATGCACAGGCCTGGCTCATCTTGAACGAACCTTTTGTCTTTCCCTTTCTCCTTTTCCTCTTTGTTCTTTGTGTCATTCCCTGGCTCATTTTCTCTGCTGGTGTTGGACTCTTATGTTCCTTGTTGGATTGTTTGCTCATGTTTGTCCCCGCGTTCATCATGACATTTAGTTCAGATTTGGTTATTTTGTCTGCCTGTTTGGAGGTGTTTTACCAACTGCAGTAAAGCTCGCTTTTTATTTTAACCACCTGCCTGCTTACTGCTCTGCATTTGGGTCCGACATTTAACTAAACCGTGACACACACAGGCCACATACGGCACGCATTTTAGTCGCATAGCTGCAACAACATGTGTCACTACAGTGATTGTTTGTTGGGGTTCTGAGTGCTGCCACAATATGCATGACCTACACTCAGTACTGCACCTGAATGCACCCTGTGTAGACACAGATGCAGACTGAGAGGCCATTTACACGTACACTGTGATTTTGATAAACGGAGACATCTTCCTTCGTTTGTGCCCTTCGTTTACACGCAAACGGAGATTTCTCCTCTGAAAACGAGTCTTTCTAAAAACTCCGGCCAGAGTGGAGATTTTGGAAAACTCCGGTTGCACGTTTGCATGTAAACTGAGATAAACGGAGATAAATGGAATTATAGGCAGCTGACATCACAGTATGCGCCAGAACTTGCGCCTGTGTCAAATGCGCGACCTATGTTGCTATGGTGACAATGGATACATGGAAGGCTTGAGCTTCTCGTTACACTGCCACCTACAGGTTTGGCATGCTCTTGTGTATATATACACGGGTAAGTGTAAACGAAGATCTTTTTGAAAACGGAGACGGTGAAATGACCGTTTATGAAAATAGCCGGCCACGTGTAAATGGCCTCTTAAGCTGCCGCTCTGTTAACGCGCTGCTTTCACAACGTAGCCTGTGTAGACATTGTGTGAGATGCTGATCTGGTTCACTGTCTTTTTCCTGAACACATATTTCCCATTGCATCATGGTGCTAGTTTGCTCAGTTGCACTTACAGTCCAGACTGTCCTGATGTGCTGTGTTTTAGATTTATCACGTCCTGCTTCTGTCAGAGACTAGCATTGTGGAACTAATTGGGGCTAAGAGTATACATCTCAAGACAGAATAAGTGATAACACACAGTGGTGGGCGTGCTTGATCAATTTTAGGAGTCGGGAGACCGTAAAGAAGACGAAAAGATGAATTTGCTGAAAACAGGTTATTATTTTCTTCTTGGTTTTTGTTGTTTTTGTGGAATACTTAGGAGCCGTACCTCCTCAGGACTCTGAAAACAATTGAAATTTAACAGTTGAAGTTGGTTGATTTGCTCAGAGCACATAGACAAAGCAACAAAGCCTATCCATTTCTAACAGCTCCTCCAAATGCAGCCTTCTTCTGCCCAAATTTAGTCACAGCCACTGCTTCATTAGCAGCTCTCAGTATTTCACAATCGAGAAGGCTCAAGGGTCGGCCCTTGAATCAGGACACAGCGAGGGACGTAAACAGCTGCTTAGGGTGTGAATGTTTGTCTCAGCTGTCTAAGTGCCAGTTCAGTGTCATCTTTATCATGAAGTATCAGAAGTGGCATTTGTACATGGCCTGAGAGGTAGTGCTTCCAGAGAGGTCCTTTCCCAAACCGGTGCCTCCCCAATCACCCTTCACTGCACAGTATCACTCCACATGAAGTCACACTCACAGCTGTGGAGGGCCCTCCGTGTGTAGAGGGCAGGTATGAGTAAATTGATGCTTACAGTGGAGAGTGTAAGTGCATCCTGCTGTTTACCAAACATAGATGCTATTCTTGCTGAGCTGCAGTGGCATATTTCCCCATTTCTCTACAACACAATGCAAGAGTTTATGTGTCGCATAATAGAGATATTTTCCATTTTATTTCATGCATTGAGGGTCCTTTTTCTTTTAATATGTAAAATGTAATGTATTTACATCAGGAATTACCTCTCTGTATAGTAATTGTCATCGCTAATGGTGGGTCTGCCATTCCACATCAATTCCAATTGCCCACTTATGCACAAGGCATTCACAGGAGACGACGCACCAACTAATTCTAATTATCTGTTACGACTTTATCTCACTGATAGTGGTATTGTTGCTGCAAAATCAAACTGAACTTTTTCTTCTGCTGCTGCTTCAAATGAAAAGAATTCAACTGGTGGAACTAACAGGTCGTTCATCAACAATGTGTCAAAACATGGTCCATTTAAACATCCTTTGGCAGCCAAACAGTTTAAAATATTACAGACAGTAATGGAGCATTCAGGAGCAGCCACACTGAGCTGTTGGATGAAAAGCTGCAGGCGACAGTTTGCACTTCCAATATCTCAGCTAGGTAACTGACTTTACTAAGTGCTGCTGTTGTATGGAAAACCACTTGTGTCCTGTGCAGCATGAAATCTGATTGTTAATGTCGTGATGAAAAAATGTAAATACTGACTGACTTCTTTATTTTAAAAAAAAGTTTGTTTGGCTGCACTGTAACTGTTGAGTTGAGCTGCAGGCCGCGCCCCTCTCTGCCTGAATGCATCAGGTTTGGGTGTGTCTCCCAGCCTGAAGGCAGCAGACTGAGTGCACCAGGTGGAGATGATTTGGTAATCAGGGGAGTTGGAAGGCACTTACTCACAGGATAGTGAGAGGAATCAGTGTGAAAGAAATGTTTGGAGAGACTGGACTTGGAAAAGGAGACTGCAAGAGAAAGCTCGTTTCAAACAAAGAAGTAGTAGCCGGTGAGCTTGAATTTATGTCGTGTTTGTAACTTTCATTTTGAACTGTGGACGGCTGTAGACTTGAGCATTTGGAAAATCCGATGTGATTAAATTTAGGTTAAAATGTGGTGAATTAAAAGGTCGTGATTAAATGCAAGTTAAAATGTATTATATTTAATAATCATGTGGGTTAAAAGTACAGTTAAGAAATGGTGTAGTAGAGTATTCAAGCTAAAAGTAATTTAATAAATGTGATTTATGTGTATTTAAGAGGGTTAAAAACTGCTAAAGATTGGTTAAATCATTATTGAACAGTGCTTTAGATTGTACTTAATTTATTTTGGGTGTTTAAGTGTTGGTATTTTCTACTTATTTTCAAAATTAATCTCTAGTAGGTTTAAATTAATTTCTAGTAGGTTAAAATTTAAGTATTTAAGTTTAGGTTATGTTGGTTGGTTATGGTTTCTTGGGTTACATTTTCTCAAAGCTCTTTTTGTGTTTGTATTTAAGGTTTTTCACCTGTTATTGGCCTCGTCAACTTCCAAAAATAAAAGAAAGAAAAGAAAGAAAGCTGAATCTTGGTCATTGAGTGAATCCCTGTCCAAACTTCTGAAGCAAGTTGCCTTTTCAAGTGGGGGAAGCTGCAGTTTAAACCTCACAAGAGTGAGGGTCACTTGACAGTAACAGATACACCGGTTGCTCTCCTGTTGTTTTTCTGACAAAGTAGCTGCCTCAAAAACTGCCTTTACCACCAGTTACCATGGGTGCTCCTAGATCGACCAGAGCTAAAATCTTTAGAGTAAACTGATTTAGCATTACACTCTTATAGTAGTCTTTGACTCACTTTAATCAGTTTTAAAAAGATTGTTAAAAGTAAATCAGCAATGGACACAACAGAAGAACAGATTTTGTCAGTTTTATTCCATGCACTCTTCTTCCTTTTCAAAACCTGGTGCCTACATTACCCACACTGCATCTTGGCTGCAGATGGTTTGGTTGGATATTCAGGGATTTTATGCTAGCAGCAGCTAATGTAGCCTCAAGCAGAGATGAGCAGCAGGCTACAGAGGCCTGGTGAGCTTACTTTACTGAGCGAGCCACCTGTTGATTGCTGTTGCTATTGCTGTCAGCAAACTAGTACTTATTGTGCTAAGTGGCTAATGGGCATGTAGCTACTTACATGTTTCAGATGATAGGTCATGTTTGTAGTCAACGAATAAGTTTACATATCACCCTGGGTTCATCCTTCACCTTTTCAAAATGATACCACACTTTGGATTTCCTGCCTGACATGTTATTAACTAGCCTGTGTAATAACCGCAGGTACCAGCCCTGTCAAGTAACGTGACTTCTGTGTCTGTCTTTTCAAATTAAATTCCCACATGGTCCAGTCATATAGGTTTTGATATTTTAACAAGGCACAGCTTCTAATGGAGTGTCATGTCTTTAATGGGATTTTTTTCCGCAACCTATCAAAATGAAATCTTGCCAACTAATGACCTGTCTGGTCGACTTACAGTTGGTCAACTATTAGGGGGCAGACCTAATTATCACCATGTTTGTTCTTTTTCAAAACCCGACCTTTGTAACTTAATGTTAAGCTCATAATGTCATTCGTGGAGCGCTAATTTGCTGGTATAGGCAGTAAACTCTTGGTGTAAATGTGCAAACAGAGGCACAGTAGATAAGGCAAGGGCATATTAGTAGAAATTAGCCTGAGCCACAGTCCCCTTGCAATCAGAAGCATCCCAATTTGGAAGGAAACTACTCAATCTGGCAGTACAGCATTGCCTCTTCCCTCATTTTGTAAATGTGTTTGCTCTGTCCTGTCACATATATCAATGTTGTATCTCAACTAATGGAGCATGAAGTAATTAAGTATTCACTCTGGCAGCAGATGAACCAAAGTTCTTTTTTTTCCCCTGTATTTCAATCACAAATACAACATTGAATGCGGTCAAATGGACTGTTTGTTCAAACTGACCAGTTGAGCGAATAATGGAATATGTGCAATGATCAAATAACATACTATCAACATGTTAATTATCATCACTCTCTCTTCAGCAATTACACAGCATTATACTCAACTGTTTGGCTCGCTGGGCAACAATCAGAGGCTGCACATTTTTGCTGTGTTCAGAGACATTTCATTGTTATCTCTGGATCAGAGCCCTCTATTTTCCAAAGGCTAATAACCACTTGGCCATGTGGCTGTGTGGCCGCTTTTATGGGTGTTTATATATTTATCTAATAGGGTGCTTTTATCATTCTGTAACTCCTGCATCACCAAAGCTTTTTTTTGGCTGGTTCAGTCGGTGGTGGTGGTGAGCTGAAGGCAGTATTACAGATTTAGCCTGGTCCTACAGTCATGGAAGATAATGTCAGGAGTTGATTAGGAAAAAGACCATTAATAGTTGTTGTTTTTTTATTTACACAGCACTTCTCAAAAGTTGGAGCTACAAAGTATTTTAAAGAGAAATAAAACCCATCTAATAAAAGCAGGCAAAGGCCAAAAGACAGAAACACGATGAGACAATAAAAGTCTCAGCAATTTAACCACTTGTGCAAACTGAAAGCAGAAAAATTGTAGAAGAGGATAAAAACAATAAAGACTAAAGCAGGATGATGAAGTACGGCAATCAGGGAGAATCTCAGATAAAAGCAGTTGATTAAATGTAAATGCTGGCACTGTAGTCTGCTTGAGTGCTGGGGCTGCCTGTATCTGTCTCTGCTGCTGTCTTCCAGGTTGTCAGGCAGCTAATTGCAGGTGAGTGGCACCTGTCAGACCCAGCTCAGCAGCTGTCTCTCCTCCTACAGAAGACACCACAGGCACAGCATCTTGCGGATATCAGGTGCTCCATCAGTTCATCTTTTTTCTCTATTTTTAATACCCCTTTTTAAAAGTTACAACTGCATTAACTGTATATTATCTCTGTTTTATGGCACCTTTGTGTTTTGGTGTGAAAAACTAATTAAGACAACACAGAAACTAATTTGTGTCTTTTGAATCATTCCTGTGTTTAAAGACAGTGTTATGTCCCCAGTCAAAGGAAAGGCCCTGCGTTTCGCCATCTGGTCTATTTTCTTCGCGAGCTGCGAGCGAATGTGTCAAGTCGGGCAGGAAGTGTTTATATACATATACTCATTACTAAGAAGTGGACATACATGTACAGTTGTTAGGAAAACATGGCGTATAATTTTATGAGGTTATTTACTTACCCATGATGGAAAAACAGCCCCAAATGTGACGGAGACAACAGCTGGAAGCAGAAGCACTTGTCGACCGGCATGGAGAAAAGCGCCTCTGATGTGAACAGGCTCGCGCGAGGTGCGCTGCGCTTCGCAGCACTTCATTGGCAGTGTGGCCCTGGCATAAAGGCAATACGTACACCACAAAGATGGTAGGCTTTCAAAAGTCTCTTGTCCCAGACCAAGACTTTCCCCCAGGACTTTCACCCTTGAGACATTGGATGTGAATTTTTCGTGTTTTCAAGGGCACTTGACAATTTAGACATGTTTATATGTTATACAAATGGCATATTATATAGCCTTAAAACAGACTAACTAGACAGACTACTCAAGTTAGTTTGTAGTTAGGATCAGCATCCACAAGAACTGTGTAGATTCAACGTTGGACTGTGAAGAACACACAGAGACATGAATGTATGAAGGAAATAAATCCCTGGGGGGGTGTGGAGGTCCTCCCCCAGAACATTTGCAATTCAGTAGATGCCATTTCCTGTATTCTAGTGCATTTTAACACCATATTAGCACCAGATAATCCAAACTGGTTCTGAGATATAGTTCTGGCTCAATATATAAGTAAGTAATATATAAGTATTTCTTGGTCCTAATAGTCTTCTGGAGTTTAGTGTGTTTTTCCACGTGTTTTAGCTCCAAAGAGGGCACTTTAGCGTGTGTTTTGGCTCCAAAGAGGGCACTTTAGCGTGTGTTTTGGCTCCCAAGAGAGCACTTTAGCGTGCGTTTTGGCTCCGAGGAGGGCACTTAAGCGTGCGTTTTGGCTCCGAGGAGGGCACTTTAGCAAGCGTTTTGGCTCCCAGGAGGGCACTTTAGCGTACATTTTGGTTCCAAAGAGGGCACTTTAGCGTGTGTTTTGGCTCCCAAGAGAGCACTTTAGCGTGCGTTTTGGCTCCCAGGAGGGCACTTTAGCGTGCATTTTGGCTCCAAAGAGGGCACTTAAGCGTGCGTTTTGGCTCCAAGGAGGGCACTTTAGCAAGCGTTTTTCAACAAAGGTCTCCGTTTTAGGGGTTCCAAAATCCCAGAGTAGTGTGGACGCTAGGCATAAACATAGCAATAGTTATGTTTTAAAACAAAAATGTAGTGTCGATGTGGCCTTTGACTTAACATGCAGTGTGGCTATCCACTCCTCCCACTCCCAAGACCAGCTACTCAGTCTTACATCAGAAGTCAAGGACAGTTTATTAAAGCTTCAGAGATGAGCCATGCCCACAACAACAAATAAAAGTACACCTGCACAAAAACATGAAACAAAAAGGTTGAATAAAGCTACAGCTACACTGAGCCAGCATGCACAACACAAGGGCCCTGAAACTGAAGCATATATATGGAAATCAGTACTCATTAGTTATATTATTAACACTATTCTTTAAAAGGATGCACAGTGGCATCATGCTGAGTCAGTATCTTTCTCCCCCCTCTGAGCTATTTAAAATTAGTTCATGAATATCGGCCTTGAAGTATTTGTGACAGTCACCATGTTAACATGCACACTTTAACCGTATTAGGGCTGTAACTGACACTTTTTTTATTCATGTGTCACATTAAGCTGAATTACCCAATAACTCAAGGTTGCATGATTTCTTTGTAATTGTCCATGTGTGGTTGAGTACAGGAAATATCATGTTATCACCAAAATCAAGAGAAAGACAATGAGTGGCATTGGCTTGTGCTTGTATTTTGCACTGATGAATTATTCAGAGCATCATAACACATAGTGCGTCGTTTGCAGTTTTGGTTTCACCATTGTAGCCATGGAAACCATTCGGATGCCCATCACCACAATAAGATGGTGAAGCCAGAAATATTCATAGTATGTCTTTTGATTCGAATGCAGAAGCAAAACCATGACAGTGTTGGTACTTGGGCATGATCCTTCACTCTAACAAAGCACCAATCTCAAAATACCCTGAGCAGTTTAAAGGACTGCTACAGTAGATTATACATCAGATATTATTAGATTATTGGATTTGAAATGTAACGCAGGAGCAGCCAAATTGGACAAAAACCGTAAAATGCATTTAGAAAGACCAAATTATTCTGCACTTCTTGCCAAGAGAAAAATGACAATCTATTTTTATTACAAGTTATTAAATCTGTCTCCCAAATCTGGAACTGGAACCCACAGAGGTTCACTTTATATCAAGACATCACCAGTGACAGACTGATAAAGAGAGAGAGAAACAACACTGTATCTCAACTTCTGACATGTGCAGACAATTACTGTAAACTTCATATCTGATCTTGCCTCCCAACCCAAAAAATTACCCCCATTTAACAAGAAACTCAGATTTTGTGGCTTATAATGCCCGGTTATCAGCATGCGTTATTTGATTTGTCAACACATTTTCAGCCATCCCCATTAATGCTCACGCAGCCGCGCTAATGACTTACGGGGCCCTCGCAGTGGAGCGGAGGCATTTCTCTGGTGAAATGCACCGATAAAATTTACAAAGTGAGCAATAATGGATGAGTAGTTTTTACTGGGTGATTAGGCTAATGTGCTTTTAATTGGCAGGAGGGAGCTTCTTTTGTTAAGGTATGCAGAATTAGTGTGGTAGAGTAGACAGGAGGTGTTGAGCACCATGCATTTCAAACAAATAATGACAAGACGACACACAAAGGCTGCAGGTACACTCATCATTTCAATGTGATTTTAGAAAGTCATTATTTTTTTAATGTTTCTTTTATCAGGCAGATTCTCTCAGCAGCATCCTCCATATTACCTGAAAATGCCCTTTAAAGCCTGTGGAAACACAGCTTGAAATAGTAAAAATGCATATATTATATCAAAGTCGAGTGTCTCATTAATCATCCACAAAAGCCTGAGTGAAACTAACCATTAATAACTATTAGAAAACCTGGTTTAAAAACAGCTCATTTTGCTGTTTAGACCACTTGCCAGGACAGAGGGGGCGTGGCAGATAACACTCTGATTGACAGCTCCCTGGCTCAGCAATGGCTGCCACAAATTTAATCCAGCCGTACATGTTTGAGCCCTCTGATGATTCAGAGGACGAAGCAGAAGCTGAAAATGATTCCTTTCAGGTGGTCACTGAATGGTAAGTTTCAAAATGTTTCGTGATTCATATTAATGTTACTTAGTAGAATAGTTAGCATAACTTTTACATGCAATGTTACGGCCAGGCTCCACCGGCTGCAAACATACAGCGTAGTGTTGCGGCGTATTCATTTGGGCTCCACTGACTGCGTACGGAAGCGACACGTAGAGAAGCCAGCGGGGTTGTTAACCATTTGCTGAGCCGAGAGGCTGCATGAAATGTTAAAGCATTTTCCACCTAAGTTATTACATATATTTGAGTTATCTACAAGTTTACTGTACTGTTTGTCATCTACTCACTTTCAAATGTCCGCCACGGACACAGTGTCACGGATAAACAATAGAAGAGCGGCGTAAAATAGAGAGTTGTCGTGCCGCTCCCATTGCCGGTGGAGCCGCTGTAATTGATTAACAGGGGGGCTGCTACAGGACTCGCGCTGCAGACGTGCTCGGTGGAGCCTGGCTGTTAGCTGATATGAATGACAACGGGAGGCTAGCGCTTTGCCTTTCTTCACTGAGATACGTTTTCATTGAAAACATAAATCTGCTCCGTTCTTCTGATAATAGCCTTTTTCATTCAAACACATGCAGTCTTAATAGATTAAATATGTCTTTACTCTGACACACACACCGACCGTCAAAGCGGGAGAGACCAGTGCCGGCAGGCCGTCTCTCTGGCGTTGTGTAGAAGTATTTGCCCGCAAAATTGTGTTGTTTCCCGCAGCATCACCTCCGCGACTGGGGATATGTTTATGTGTAGCAAAGCTAACTGCTTGGGGTTGGGGTTAGGGGTGAGGAAGGGTGCACATGACGTCCCCTCCCCGCGAGCCGACACCGGCACCGGGCCCAGGGGGCAAGCCCGGCCGCTCACAAGCCGCCTCTTCCTGCAGCTCCACGAGCTGCAAAGGCTCGGATTGTCCGGGCTCTGGAGCCGGTCAACCTGATTCGAGTGCTGCTGGGAGCCCGCCGGAGGCAGAGCCTCCGCTGGGTCGCAGCCGAGCGGTTCAGCCAGTTTACGATCTGTATTTTCTAAACATCAGACTAGAAAGACGAGTTGGCTCAGACTCAAAGAGATCTAGCTGGAGCAGAAAGGTTTTGTTGCGCTGCCACTGGGGGGCGGGATGAGACAACTGCCACGATAACCACGGCCAAATCAAACCCAATTTCAAGAATGTACAAAAACTTAAAAGACAGATATTTCGAATTTGGATGGAAACTGATTTCTAATTGTTTTACATGTTTAATATTAGGTACATAAGACCCTAAATTACATAGTTAGAAGGCTATTGTGGATTTGGGTTTCCAGAGGCTTTAAATCTCCTTCATTAATGTGTGCACACCATGCATTACCTTTCCCCCTCCTCCTCCTCTTCAGATCTCGACTCCATAAAGTTTACATTAAATGTGAGTGGCACAAGTTTAATACACACTTTGCCTAATCAGATTGCCTGATCTGATTTGATTTGAGCTGTAAGTGAAACTGGAGCTAAGGAGATATTGACCTGATTAAACAAACGCACAAGACCGTTGCCAGAACAAACACTCCTGTGCTATTAATGTTGCATTTTAATTGCGTTTGGATGAAAGCAGCAGAGGCTGAGATATCCTGACTTTATGTCCCTGTGGGTCAAGCTCCGATAACCCTGCAACCTCTGCTACCTCTGTAGAGTTGCAAAGGAAGACTATTTCCATCAGGAAAGACAGAAGAATTAAATAAAGATAATATTTAATACAGAACATGAGTGTACAAATTAACAGATGATGTCTGCTGATTAAGATTTAACAGAAGTCTTTGGCGCTTGGACACCAGAGGGAGATTTTTTTATGATTAAGGGACAATCTGAGTAGCAGCAAGATGAATCCCCCCATAGTGTCCAGACACTGGTGGTGGTGGTGGTGGTGGCTGATGACACTGAGGCTTCCGACTGCTGAGGCGTATGAGGCTGAATCTGTAAAGGGGCAGTAAGATGATAGGCTTACAGAGAAGGTGTGTCGCTGTGCTATTGGTTGGTTGTGACTCAGCTGATGACTCAATTGACCTACCCAGACAATGTCACCCAGAGATGGTGAGTAAGTATATGTGCAACGAGTGAATGGCAAGGTTAGAAAGAAACTTACAGCCTGAGCATAAAAAGTATTGTTTCTTCCTGACTGAATTTTCGCAAGAGCTTCATTTCAGGCACCCTGTTTTTGGATATAAAAGCTCCATTAATTTTTCCCATAAAGTAGTGTTGCGAGACTGACAGTTGGAGCTCTGCTTCAGCTTGGATTGGCATGAAACTCTGCTGGTTGAGTCATCAGCACAAAAAAACTGTATTATAAAATTTCTGGATAATTTGTAAAAGAAAGTTAACTATGACTCTCAAGGTGAAAAAACATCCATTCTAGTACTACAATCTGCAGCTTTTTGGTCAGTTTAAGATGAATCCAGCAATTATGGTGCTGTGATTCAACAATGATTTGTATGTGCTGCCACTGATTGGCCTCTTTGCCATGGCAATGGTGGCTGAGGTTAATGGGTAGTGTACTGAGAGGGGAAGAAAGAGACACTGGAGATGTTACACTGTCTCAGCTTCAAACAGTTTAAGCATCAGTGATGTAGCTTTTGGAATGAACAGTTTTGTTCTCAGACCCAAAGAAGTGCAGTGTTGAGTGTTCAGTTGTTTGGATGAGTGGTTCTAGAGAAAGCTGCAAGCAGCAATACCAGAGGCCAATCAATCAGCCTGTTCTGAACAGGCATATTTTGAACATGCACTGCATTACTTTTAGCAATGCCAGCAAATTCTCAGATCTCAACAATTATACTGGTGAGTACAATTTCATCAGAAACTGATGTAAATGATGGACAGCACTGCAAAGTGAGACCCAAGTAGTAATAAAGAGGAATTATTCTTTAGGGAACAGAAATGTCAGAATCAGAGGCTCTGAAGATGTGTAATGTCTTCTTTTCCAGAGATTTGGATTCATAATTAGAGACTGAGGATCACATGAGATATTTCGTGAGCTGGATTCACAACTCATCTGCCACTGAATATGTGATTAATCCACTGAGCTGCCAGGACATCCCTGTGCTGATCAAATGCCCAAACTAAGCAAGGGTGGATGAGTAGTGTTTTACCGGGTGATTAGGCTAATGTGACTTTAATTGGCAGGGGGGAGCTGCTGCTACTGTTAAGGTATGCAGATTTCCAAGGTAAAGGCAGAGTGGAGGAAATCTCTAGAGGGTCACTACATACAGTAGACATCAATATTCCTGGGCAAGCTGAGATCATTTTGAGAATGGGATTCCATTTTGAAATATTACCTTTATCAAGGTAACACATGCATCGGCAGTCCTCAGAGTGACATAATCTCTGAACAGATACAACATCACTGGCTTCCCTGAAATGTATGCATGTTAAAGCCATCTCTGTCCTGTAAGCAAGAGGCTTGGCTTTCAAATTTTTAAACATGGGAGGTAATGGAGCACAATGTGATGTATATCACCAGGTCACTAAGTCACCTATCGTACTGCATCTCTGTGTTAATTGGCTACTCATTTCAGGCTGTTTTCATGCACTGCTTGTACGTATACCTACAAAAACTAATGTGCCACAATTTGAATATAACTCACACAGTCAGGAGCCAGTAATTTGTGTATAATCCATGTAATCCAGAAGGCTGCAATCACATGACCAATACGCTGACAGAAGTAAAGAAGAAAGTAGTAGTATAAATAGCAAATTCCACATAAGGAGTCAGACTGGGGTGGTCGATGTGTAAAACAAACATAGGACTTTCCCCCTGGAAAACCAAGTTCTTTTTTCTTTTCCCAAACTAAACCTAGGTAACCTAACTTTTCTAACCCTAACCTCTACGCAAATTCACTTGCCTAAACCTAGCCTATGGATCTTTAGGTAGACAAACACAGAATTTTCCCCCAGGAGACCAGTGTTTGTGTTGTGAAATCAAGTGAACTCTGAGTTATTTTAAGGTATGTTGCCACCATGTTTCTTTCACTTAACCCAACATACATAACTTTGTTTTCCTAAACCTAACCTATGTAACTTTACTTTCCTAAAACTAACCTTCGTAACTTTACTTGCCTAAACCTGAACATCTTAACTTTGCTTTCCTAAACTAAATATATGTAACTTTACTTTCCTAAACCTAACCTTTGTAACTTTACTTGCCTAAACCTGAACGTCTTAACTTTGCTTTCCTAAATCAAACCTTTGTAACTTTACTTTCCTATGTCTAACTTACAAATCTTTACTTTTCCTATGCCTAACCTACATAACTTTACTTTCCTAAAACTAACCTTCGTAACTTTACTTGCCTAAACCTAAACTTCTTAACTTTGCTTCCCTAAACCAAGCCTGTGTAACTTTACTTTCCTAAACCTAACCTACTTAACTTTACTAAAACTAACCTTTGTAACTTTACTTTCCCTAAACCTGACCTTTATGTTAAGTACGTAACGTGATGAAGCCATTCGTGGGGCACTAACATGTTAGTTATCATATGATTGTTGTATGCGCATTTTTGTAAGATATCATACAAACCATTGTATATATTGGATATTGGATATGTTGCTAGTTTTAATGTCAAATGTGATTTTTCTGAATGTGTCAGTGGTTGCATTCAGGGAGACAACTGTTGAATGTAACTATGATCTTAATATAGAGTAAATGTCATAGCCGAGGCCATGCCTCAGTTTTGTTCCCTTGTGTTTCTTGGTGTTTCTGTCTCATGTCATGATCCTTATTGGTCTTTCTGTGTTTGTGTGTATGTGTCACTTCTGTCCTGACATCAACATGGATCGCTTTTCACCAGCAGCTCATCAGCTCTCCTGGCTCCCGGCTCACCACACACCTGGTTTCAATCAACTGAACACCTCGAGAGCATATCAAGCCCAGCTCTTCTCCAGCTCAGTGCCATATCAGTTACTGTAGCAGAGACATGCTTCGGGTCTCTCTGGTTAGTGAACTTCTCTTTGTGTCTTGTTCCGGGATTGTGCTGACCAACTTCAAGACAGAGCTCTCAGTTTATCAGTCTATATTCCTCCTCTCACCTGTTGTCATGAACTTTGGGTGATGACCGATATAACGAGGTTAGTCTCAACCACATTAATTGAGTGTTTCCACCAGAGTGTAAATAAGTGAGAGGAAACCAGGGTAGACAGAACAAAGTAAGTGAATGAGATAAATAAAGGTTTAGTTACTGAATGATTTGTGGTTACATTTTAGAGCATAAAATAAATAACCGTCACTCAACAGACTGAACACTGTGGAGACACTGTGGTGTTTGGGAGTTTTCAGTCTCATTTCCATTCTTTCATTACATCTAACTCAAACATCAGCTCGTTTATAGATCTTTACTCTTTTTGTGAGCAGAAAAAAAATCCCATCCATTCACACTTAGCCAGCTATAACCTTTATTTTACCACATGAATCACATTTCTATTACACAGGAATAAATATCAAACCACACGGTTTGAAATGCAATAACAGCAAACTGTTTATTTCACAACCAGGTGATTCACACCTCGGTAGATGTCCCGGTGACCCAAAGAAAATAAACAATGTAATACTCAGGCTTTTATAATTCAGTTTGTGGAAACACAACGTTGGCACACTCATTGGAGCTCATTTGAAATCCTTTTTTGTGCAGACTACCAGAAAATGAATCTAGTCTGGACAAAAGTGGTGAACGCCTCACACCAAGAAGTGGGCCAACTATTATGAACCAGGCAGAAATGGGTATCACAGCAAGGTGATCAGTATGATTAAAGAATATACAACCATTTCAAGCAGCTAACATGCCCACCAGGTTTGATTGCTTTCATTGCACTGGCAAATTCATTGGAATAGTGAGGGAGCAGGTAAGTAACATAGTTTAAATTAAGTGTCAATCAAGTGAATGGTTCATAAAAGTTCAGCTATAAAGAGTTGGCAAGAATGCACACAGCAAACTGATGCCTTCACTAGAGACAGAACTCAAAAGGGAGAGTCTGTTTTCAGGCATGACCGCATCACAGTGAGCAGTGCAACAGAAATCTCATCAGGTTTGGACAGAGAGATGTGCCCAGAGCACACCATCCTCTGAATAGACTACTGCTCCTAACAAAAAGGAGGTGTCCTGACACCCATGCAGGGGACTGACAATGATGGAGGCAGGTCACAGCTCCTGGTAGAGGAAAGCCTTAACCCTGGGGTTCAGTGGGAGATGTGGTTTTGTCTTGGTGGAAACAGCTGCAGCTTGGTGGATCAGTGTGGTGTCCGGCTCTGATGCACTGTGAACTGACATGATTGAGATCAAGATCCCAGATGTTTTCTGTTTTCAGCTGAACCAGGTCAGGAAAGGCTCCAGTTGTACAAGCTTTCTTGTAGATGCAGAGTTCATGGAGTGACTTCCTGAAGAAGACCTCTTCTCTGCTCCAACAGACAAACTCTGCAACAGTAAACTGAGGCTGTGACCTCATTTTATCCCAAAACGTGTGTGTGTGTGTGTGTGTGTGTGTGTGTGTGTGTGTGTGTGTGTGTGTGTGTGTGTGTGTGTGTGTGTGTGTGTGTGTGTGTGTGTGTGTGTGTGTGTGTGTGTGTGTGTGTGTGTGTGTGTGTGTGTGTTTTGTGGCAGTTTGTTAGGAATGTGTGAGTGGGCCTGGGCTTAGTGATGTGTTACTTCATAACTGATAGAGCTCCAAAAAATTACATAATTCTAAATGGAATCTATGTTTTGCAAATGTGATTGCAGTAAAAGGTTTAAGTTTACATCAAAAGAGTAGTCCACCGATTTAGCATTGCACTCTCATAACATGACCGAACACATGATGGACAGTTAAAAATCGATGTTCACTTCTTCCCACAGCTCCCTCTGGAGACACGAAAGACTTTATACTACTTGCTTCATTATGAAGTAGTACTCCGGAGGGGCCCTGTCCTAAACCTGGTGCAAAGTGGCACACAGCACAGAGCAGCTGTCATAGATAGTGTCAGACCAAAGCACTTGACATTTTCACAGCCAGTGCCCACGTTGTTTAAGTACTTCCACCTGTCTGTGCACCTAGGTCTTAAACTGAGGTCAGGCACATTGATAGCATGTTGCAATTGTGAAGCAGCAGAAAGCGATTGCACCTATGACCGACAAAAACCTGGTCTATTCCTGTTATTTGCACTCCACTTGTTACACACACCAGGACATGCGCATGGGTTGCGGATCAAATAATACATCATACATGTGGAAAATATAGGTGACATTCTCTAAAATGTGAACATAGCAGAGAGCAGAGCAGAGCTGCAGAGCTGCTGTCCGACTACCCATTAAGAGATACATTCTGCATTCTACATTCACTCACAAGGAGCAGCATAACTTTATTATTTCAGAAACTAAATGTTCAATTCAGTTTTCTCTGTCAGGTTTATAACAACAGTTTTTAGCTTTGGTGCTTAAATGTCCCATAATAATTGCTGCAGTGTCATCACTGCTCTCACTGCTTTACTCTGGCTTCTCTGTTTTGCAGAATCCACCATGTAAATAGTAGTACACCAGGAGATGACACGGATTGGTTGAATTCATGTTATGTCCAAAACTGTGATAAGTTAAAGGAGAAGTCCGGTATTTTGCACTTTGAGCCCCATTTCTGGGTTGTTTATGATGAAATAGAGTGGCTAAGACCAAAATAGTGATGATTACTCATTTTCGGAGAATTTGGCTTTCCCCTGCCTGGCTTAACACAGCTGCCTATGGCCATGTGTGAACCTGTCCTAAAACCACCCTAAACACTCATTTTCAAAGCCATGAAACTCACCGAGTGGTCTGTGGTGTTCATTGATGTTCTGACATAAAAATTGTAGCTATTCATCTCGATTGTGGAGCTGTTTTTTTTAGCTGCCTCACACCCGTGTGTAAACTTCCGCTTGATCATTCGTTTGACCCTGAAGCGTTATACACTCCTTTACATGGGTGTCGCCAACCAGCAGGAAACCATTGCGATGTAATGGGACACAGAGAAGAATCAGAGGAAGAAGGTTGGCGTTGTGTTCAAAGACATCACTGTGAAGTTTATTTATAAGCAAGTAATCCAGAATCCACCTTTTAAAATCCATTGTGCAGTTGTTTAAACTTATTACAGAACGTTTTCGTTCATTCTTGTTCTTCCTGCAGGAGCGCACACAGCACTGTCGAGCCGGCACTTTCGCTGAGCTAAAAGACTACAATGACTACATCCTTGTCGTAAACAACCCCCTTTCTGTCTCCGGTGGCGGAGTCCTACCAACGGACAATGAGGCTTCCATAGAAAACCAATGAATTGCACAAAATATCAAATAAATCATCACGGAAACCACAGTTTGCTATGATTTTTATGTCAGAACATCAATGAACACCACTGACCACTCGGTGAGTTTCATGGCTTTGAAAATGAACGTTTAGGGTGGTTTTAGGACAGATATACACATGGCCATAGGCAGCAGTGTTAAGCCAGGCAGGAAAAACCAAAATCTCTGAAAAGGAGCAATCATCAAAATTTTGGTCTTAACCACTCTATTTCATCCCAGAAATGGGGCTCAAAGTGCAAAATACTGGACTTCTCCTTTAAGGGACTAAATACACCCCCTTTGCCTCCTGCACCTTACTTTGCGCCCTGGTTATGCGCCGTTAAACTACCGAAAGTGGAGCTGGACACACCTTAAATGCACTTGTGCTAGGCACTTTAGACCATGCACTTCAGATGTTTGAATAGGGCCCAATGTGAAGTTCCCTCTTAGGGTTCAACACCTGTAGTTAGGAGCTGTGAACATGAAATCAGAACTGACAGGTAACTAATATATCTGTCATTTTTTGGTGATGTGTTTATTATTTATGTTTATTTTATATAGAAAGGGACAATGCACATTAATTAACATGATCACTTAAGTCATGTAAATGTGCCAGATTTAGCCATACAGGCTAATTTTCATCTGCAGTCATCTGCAGTCCCTCGCAGGCTGATGGTATATGTGGATATAAGAAAATGATTGACCTGGATCATGGACCACCATGTAGAAATCCAATTCTGGTGACTGACAGCAGGCCATGCAGCAGCACATTTATCTTGTGTTTTCTTCCTCTTTCAGGTCACAAGATATAATTGATGAGTATTACAGGCTGAGACTCTAACTGGCCCTCATACATCATAAATAATAAGACAGTACGTCTTGTACTGTAATATCACTCCCTTTATAATGAGCAGCTTCTAAAATACATCACACCTACAGTACGATTTATCTCACTGGCATGTATTGAATGTAATACAGCACACTAATGGGAATCAAAAAATCATAAACAATCAGTTGCTTGTTTATTATGACTTTTATGGGATTTTAAAGTTGGTCTGCTTTGCTTTACACCCCAAACCCACCATACAAAAGGTCCCTTATTTTGAAGTGGCCTTGGCCCAGTTGGTCAGTCTACGCTTAACCGTTTTCACACCAACCTAAAAGACTGGAACTAAATGGGTAAACACACTTTGTCTGAATTGAACCAAACAGGAGTGAAAGCATCATCAGACACTGCACTAAAATCCAGACAATGAGACATATTCACATGTAATTAACAACCATTGCCAAATAAGCAGTATTAATCTGTGACTGCTGCTATGAAATATGTTAAACTGCAGGGGCCACTCATGACCAATGTACTCTTTTACCCTGAAAGTTGTTATCAGCATTCACACATTTGTATTAACGTATAAGAAGAAGGTATAAGGACACAAGCAAGCAAAAATCCATACAGCAGCCTTTTAAGAAATGAGGCTGATATGAAGTGCTTTGTTATTTATTTCACACAGTAAAGCGCCGAGCTGATAGGACTGCACTGTAGAAATAACCTGTTGATCACACAAGCCCCGAGGCCCAAAGCAATAATAAGATAAACATCGGCTGACACAGAGAGGACAAGGCAAACAGGAGATAGAGACGAGGGAACAGCGAGGAACGAAGGGCAGAGAAAGGCACAGTGGACTTCAGCTGATGTTGGTTTTTAAAGGCTGGTTGTTTTAAGTAGAAGCCTCTGGTAGCTAATGTTTATACTGATGCTCAGTGTCTTTGAATGCCAAAAAAATGAATGGACTCCAATCTTTATTCTGCTTACAGTCTGAATGGAAAGCGGACCTCAATTGTAAGACATCCATTAAAAGTCAGAAAGGCCTTTTTTATAGGAATTTACATGAAAGGTTGTGGGGAGAAAACTAAAAAATAATCCTTTTTCATCTGGTTAATTTGGAAGGGAAAAACTATCTCTTACATTCAAAGCAATATATATACTATGGTGAGGTCTGCATACTGACTTTGAATAACAGAGTAGCACAGTTGAATATGCTCTGGCATTGTCACAGTGATGAGCAATGCCCTTTCACGAATATTGAACATAACTATCTTGTGTCTGGGATCATACAGGGATGTAATAAAATGACATGCTTTGTTGTCCACGGGGAAATCATAAGGATGACGGGCTTGTAGGGACACCCTAACTGCACATTAGTCACCAAAAATGGAACGATTTCAGAGGACATATAAGGTGAGTTATTGTATTCATTATGAGCATTTGTGTCTATTTTATATAATGAATCACATTCTAGTGGTGACAGTGTGTCTACGTTTTACTGAAATGTCCCTTACTTGATGTCTTCCAGGCACTCAAAAATCCACTGGACAGCCCTTTATTTATCCCCAAGTCCTGATGGACCCATGTATAGGAGGAAACCATCAGCCTGCGGCTGACATGGCCTTCAGTGGAAGTGGCTCATCATCTCCTGGAGCTGGAGTCATCTTTGTGGACAGGCATGTGAGGCCTCTGCACAGCCTGGCACAAGAAGCTGCACCACTACAGAGGCAGATGATGGATCATTCATCTCTGCCTGTCCCCCACCCAAAAAAAGACAACGTGCCCTCAGGGGGGCATTAATGGAATTCCTACAGGAGGAGGCAGAAAAGGAGGCCTAGATGTTCCAGGCGTCACAAGCCAACACAAAGAGTTTTTGATCATTTTGAAGAATTGGTTAGAAAACAATGAGTTTATCATTTGTATTTACTTGTTTTATGTCGTAAAACAAGTTCTTAAGTTGTGTTGAACAGTATGTCATGTGTCCGACAGCAAAAACATTAGGTTTTTAAGTTGTGGAAAAAATGTGTCATCTCTCTTATATTCATAAATCACACCTTTAAAATTAAATGGTAAAAGTTGTGGAAAACAGTCTTGAATCAATGTTCTTCAGAGTCAGGGTCTGACAGTGCAGTGCTTTTTGCATTAATGGATTTTATTCACAGCATTTCAAAAGTCATCTCATTTTTATACCATAGACATCTATCGTATTATTTTGTAAATTTATGGGCACAAATTAAGAAAGAAAAATAAAGGAAAATAGTGCAAAGCAAAATAAAATATACCTATATACAAACAATATTAAGCCAACAAATCAACATGGAAGAAGTTGATGGGAACAAACTAGATCAATGACAGCTTGTTTACAGCAACCCAAACATCACGATTTCCTTTAGAAGATAAAGCACAACTCTAACTTCAAGGCAGCTTAGGAACATGCACAGCTAATACTGGAAGAGCTTTAAGGCACATATCATTTTACAGTGTGGTGGCCAAATGTCCCAGGCCATTCTGTCCTCAAGGTCTACAAATAATCATGCTCTTGTAACACCACAGGGTGCACATGTGGTGCAGAGAGGCAGCCCTGAAACTCATGCTGGCCAAGTCTGCCTCTTTGCTCCACTGGACATGGTGGAACTTCACCAATGTCCCCCAGTATGCTCTATGGTCTCGGATGTGCCCTGTTGTAAGGCAGATGTTGTGCGGCACAGCAACTGAGAGGACATGATGCTGGTAGAAGTGGCTCTACGTCCTCCCTCACAGTGGTTCTCGAATTGGGGTGATGATGGCACCAGGTCCTTCAATGCAGATGTAGCCACCATCACCCAAAATACAGTATCCTGCAGAAAGTGTTAAGAAGTTACTTCAGTCTCACCTGAGGGAGGATACAGAGTCCCTTTGTAGATGCCCCTGGTCTTTGAGAATCTGGTGTCATCTACGGAGCAAGGTACCCCACAAGGTGCTGATGAAGAGGCCCTGATCATCTTATGCTGCATGCAGTTGTGTGGATGGAAAGTAATCCTGACCAGTGGGTCCTTGGGGGGCTCTATATGTACACATGGCAGCCATCAATGGCATGGCTTATAGCCAGCCTTACAAATTCTCAGCTAACCTCATCTGGTGCTTTAGCGATGGGCAGTCTGATAAGCTCTTGGTGAAAGGCAGCAATTTTCTCTCCTCCAGTGTGCAATAGTCTGCAGACTGTAGACTTGGGAAAATGAATGTCCCGAGACACCACACTATATGATAAGCCTTGTGCACACCAGTAGATGGTCATCAATAAATGCACCTCATATGACCAGCTTTGTGTGTTCTCTGATGGCAGAATCCTCAATAAGGCCTCATGGACTCTCCGCCCAGCCTGTAGTCAGCCATAAGGTCCTCTGAGCATCTGAGACCACAGCAAGACTGGCACATGACATATGGTCTTCATTAAAAGTGTGACCAATGACTCTAGCACGAGTAAAGATTTTTTCAAGTACAAGTCTAAGTACACAAACGAGTAAGTTTGTTGCCTATAAGAGTCCAACATGGAGTCATATTCATGTCACATTCAGCACATATTGTACGAGTCAGAAACCCAGTGCCATACATGTTTTAGCCATGCTAGTGGCATTTATTGTTATGTTTAGGCCTTTCATAACAGTTGGTTAGGTGTTAAGGAAAGTTTGTGGTCTGGGTGAAATATGAAAAAATAACACTGACTTCATGAACTGTCTGGTTTTCAAAAGTGTTTTAGTAGCTTTAATTGGACACCACAGACCAGGGTTCCTGTCCTGCATCCCACATGTTTTCAAAGTCCACCCTGACCCCAGCCATCTACTCCAATGATCTAATTTTAAGGAGGACTAAAATAAAAAGGTCCAGAGACAAAGAGATGGAGATAAAGAGGAAGAGTTATGCGGTGGAAACACACAGTAAAAGTTTATAGGAAAAGTAAGTAGCAATGCACAGAATGAGATAGAAGACATGAATGAAATACAGAGGTGTGCATGTGTGTGTGTGTGTGTGTGTGTGTGTGCTTGCGTGACAGAGAGTCTTATGGGGCAGGGCCTGAGGTGATGATGGTGGTGGGGGATTAGTAAATGACCCTGTCTCCCTCTTGCTGGCAGAGAAATAACTACTACAGCTCTGACTTTCAGCACACAGCCATAGCAGGGGAGGCTAGAGTGTGTGTGTGTGTGTGTGTGTGTGTGTGTGTGTCTGTGTGCGTGCGTGTCAAACAGGGCTACCTAGGGGAGTAATGGGATTTCTGCCTTTGTGTCTGCAGAGAAAAAGACCAATTGTGTGGATTTGCCCTTTACTGCCACTGCTGCTGCACCACTTGACATCTGAAATGTAGCTGTGTGGGGGAATGACGTGAGGGCATGACATGAGAGTGGCCTGGTATATACACCCACAGTACATGGATGACCACCTGTCTTTTCACACACATTTAAGCACTTCCATATAAAAATAATAATAAGAACTGTCCACCATCTGAACATTCAGTCTCCAGCTGGTGATATTAAATAACGTACAGGATGTATCTGGAGTGCTTCTCTAACACTTTTTAGTAACTAGAAATTTCTGTTGTCCTTGAGCAGTGAACAAAACACCATTCATGGCTCCCAGTGGCCAATAATGTGTGAAAGTGCAGCTCAAAGATTCAACAGCACTCGTCCTACTGACTGACGGTGGAAATTAAACTTCTGCTCCTGTGCTCCCTTAACATGAGTCACACATTAGGTTCCTCCTTTGTTCACAGCCAAAAGCTATACCATCACCCTTTACGCTGATATGGCAAACTTGTTTGCAACAGTTGCTGATTTGCATATCAAGCAGTTACAGAGCAACATTAGCTGATTAAGTCAAGTATGAACACTTTTTTCCCTATTTTAATCTCCATTTTTGGTCTCCTCCAGCTCCTAAAGGGAATTATCTGGCTCTTTAGTGACTGAATGCTCCACTGTGTTCACCGGCTAGTCACTAACTGTGTGTGTCTGTTGTCAGGTGATGAGCAGGTAGCATACAGTGGGTTTAGAGCTTTTTGACTGGAATAAGCTGCCTGCAATGTCCGAAAGGGCCACTATGAGAGTGGTGAGAGTGTGCTAAACAATGAGTTAAAACTGGGTTTAAAGGTCAGTAAAGTTGAGGTGAACTGCAGACTTGGGTCATCATTCTCTCTAAGTTCATTGCTGTGGATGATCCATTTTACTGTTGGACATTATTTTGTTCTAAAATGATGACTATAGCTGCTTTAAAATCTTTTTTTTTTTAAACAGACATTTTAAGACAAAAAGAGGCGGTTGACATTGGCAACATTAAGGGCCCTTTAATTACATAAAATGAATATAATGAGTTACATCTTTTATGCAAATGTATGTTGTCAGTTTTTTTCAGTATTTCACATACTGATCATATTGCAGTCTTCAAGTAAATGCAAATTTCTCCAGTCTGGTCCAGTCGTTTATCTTGGAGGGTTTGGCTGCATTTCCTTGTTACAGTCTCAATCTTAAACAACTTTTCAAGAAATTGTGTGGCTGAATGCCAAACTCCATTGTATTTGTTTTCTTTTTTTTAACTAAAGAACAGGTTTTCACTCCATCACACATTTCTCCCTGTCTGAGAAGCACCCCTGCAGTTGTTATTTATCACTCTTAAGCCTCAACAATAAATTAATTCTTTTCCTTTCAGTCCCTGCTGGCTGGGAATATTTTCACTGTGGGTTACCTCACACAACTCTCCGAGAGCAATTATGTGGACTTGGTAGCTGCAGCCTAGATCAGTCTTTACCTTGTGTGTGTGTGTGTGTGTGTGTGTGTGTGTGAGAGAGAGAGAGAGAGAGAGATAGAGACAGCTCAATCATCAGTTTTCACACTAGGTCTTGCCAGAGCTCCAGCATGGTTGACAATCGTAATCTCAACCTTCTATTCATCACCTCCTGTAATATTCAGACAGATCAGCTCTATCAGAAATGAAATGGAAAGAATGAGCCTTTATTTATTTTCAAATACTCTGTACGAAGGTGGTAGAGTTCAACATACACCTGGCAAATCAGTCCTCATTCTTCATGCCTTTGCTCTTATAATACCAAAACATACTGATTAAAAGCACTCTCAATACATCTTTAAAATTTTGATGGCTGTTTGATGTTTGTTGCTCCAAGTTTTTATGGTTTCATCACTCAAGACACCTGAATCTATTGTGAACTTAGGCCAAATTCATACCATTCAGCCTCATCATTCATTTGAATGGAGCCACTCCAGTGGTGAAGCAGAGGTGCCAGCCACAAGGGGCTTTGGCAAAGAACACAAGGGCCTCTAGTTTCCTGGCACTGCGCAGGGTGGCGCAGGGTGGCGAACCCCGCACAGAACTAGTTTCGAGCAGCGCAACCCGAAGCTCGCTCAATTTGGTAGTTTGGCAGACAGAGGTGCGCTGAGATGGGTGTGGCGACGCAACAGAGTTCACATCTCTCTCAGCCAACCACAAACAGCCACAGCATCAGATAGGGAGTATATATTCAGCATCTGTCATCTTAGAAAAGTCAAAAGAAAAGAAACAGAGTGAGACTGCGAGAGAGAGAGAGAGAGAGAGAGAGAGAGAGCGCGTGCGCACAAGAGAAACGCATCATTGATTTACAATTGTGGTGACCTCCTCCCAGGCTACCTTTGCATCATCAGCCCGTGGAGGTCTGCTCGCAGTTCCATATATTCGGACACTGCCAGCTTGGACCTCCCGGACCAAAACATCAGTTTCCTCCTGGGAGGAGTTTGGCCATCTGACGCTGCTGCTCTCTTCTGCCATGGCGAATTGGGTAAACTCTCATTACGCCTTCACGTGGTGCATTTAAGGGCGAGGAGAGGGGCTCATTTGATTGGTGTGATGTGTGTAAAACCCACTCCACGCCTTCTCTCCTCCCTCTTTCCGACTTCAGGTAGGAGGGACCGAGGTGGGAAAGAGGAGTAGCTGCGCCAGCGCGCACGGTGTGCCAAACTTACAAAATCTGCCTGGCCACACCCAGTTGGCGAAGCGCAGGTGCGCTGCACCTCGCCACGCCGGTCTGCGAAACTAGATGCCACTGTCTTCAACTGTCAGAGTCAATGGAAACAATACTCAGTGCAATACTAAAGGGTGAATAAAGGGTGATTGGGATATAAGGTAAAATGGGACAATGTAACCATACAGGGTTTATTTTCTCGTCTCATGAGTGAAAAAAACCTCTCTTTTTTTTGGCAATAGCTGTGAACCCACTTAATCAAAATTGCAAGCCCTCATTGGTGTGACATCATGAAGGTGGGTGTGGCAAGCATCAAACAGGAAGTTGACCCTGCAATGTATAAGATGAGGGAAACAACATAAGCTTTGGCTAGTTTTCATCATAAGGTCCTAAAATTGTCCTAGTTAATATACTGCACAAACCTTTGATGGAAACATGATTATGATCTACTACTGCTACAAAATCCGTAACAAAAATGTGCTCATATCACACGTCTGTTTTTGAAATTAAGCTGTTTTTATTTTGTCACATTAACCTAAACACACTTTGGGTGAATGTGACAGCATGGTTTGGGGTAATTGGGACAGTGCTAAAAGGCTTTAATTATAAAAACATTGTCAACCTTAGAGAACTATTGTATATGCTCTGTATGCTCTACATCAGTGGTTCCCAACCTCTTCATGTGTGCAGAACCCAAATCATTCACAAAAATGTCAGGGACTAGCTGGACTTTGCTAGGTGTACCACACCTGAAATAAAGGATTTGTTCATCAAACTGGGGGGCTAGGGGACAGTATTTAATTAATTTCAGACCTGAAGCCCATTTTCACTTAAGTGAATTTCAAGCATTTTTTTCTATTACTTCAATGGAATGTGTTCATTTTTCAACCTTAGACATTTTTGTTTAACCAAATTAAATGTATTCAATGAAATTACAAAGGGATGATGTGGGAGGGAGTAGGGTCATTGTTTTTGACCAGAAAAGTACATGGAATCTTAATTCATAACAAGAAAAGGAAAATGGAATTGGAATTATATTAAAGTATGAAATAAATTTTGCAATAAATATGCTTACACTGGTCTAAATCAGTGACAATACATGGTGTCCCAATCACCCAAAGGTATCATTGGTTGGGCTAATTGTTTGAATTTATGGTAATAAAAGTACTGCTTTGCTGTGTAGATCCAATTTTGTTTAGAAAATTTGACATATTCTTTACAGAAAAGGTAATTCAGGATAGTTCTGCCGACTTTTGTGAGACCAGTGATATCCAAGCTTGTTTTTTTCTCCCATCTTACCCAAGGAAAGTGTTTTATTTACAACAAAAACTGTGCTAATTTCATGTAAGGGCAAAACATGTAAATTCCATGTTGTAGCATCTTTGGTCAAAAACTTAAGAATCAGTTTCCTCCTACAAAAAAGTGCCACTGTTGACTTGGCACAGCAGCAAGAACAGCGACAACCCCACTAAGTACTGACCTACATTGTAACTACTTACCACAGCCTCAGCCAGAAAAGTCTCAAACAGTGTATGCATGGGTTCAGCTTTTCCACAATTCCACCCAGAGAGATTCCTCTGTGTGTAAAACCCAAAGCACCCCCTCCACGTAGTTCCACGCCTCACCAACCCAAAGTCATGAGTCATAATTGCTCTTTCTTCTCACACCCCAACTGAAGGTACACCATTACAAAATATTTAATACACTGGATGGAGAGTTGATCTTTCTGGCATATCATTTATCTAGAGCACAGAAAGATGCAGATATCACCAGACTTGTGCATTTATTTTCTGTTTTGTCTTTTTAACACAAAATGCCTTTCAAACAAGGCAATATCACAGCACGATTCACAAAAATCAACCTGTATGTCTATAAGAGCTTCACCAGTTTTCCCTTTCAGTATCATTTCCACACCAATAGACATGACATTTGAGTAGAGTTTATGAGTACCTCCAGGTTGAAGCACTGACCTGATCTGTGCAGACACCTGTAACAGCCTGCCACTGGTGTCAGACCTTGATTTAAACCCAAGGAGTGATGCTTCAAGTCCAGCGCTTACTTTAAGGGAAATAAAAGTGGAAATTAGAGTGGGTTGTTAAAGAAGCAGAGGGGGAAATGTCTCGGCTATTTTGTCACGACCTGAACAGAATCTGTCTGAGCTGTCGCATGATTGAATTCCTAACTTAAAATGAGATGAGGAGCCAAATAATGCTTAAGACTTTAGTGTTTTAGAGTTCCCATTGTGGTGACTAGGCATTCTGAAACACAACATGTCTCATTCCACCTAAGTCCATAGAAATGTTCTTATTTTGGGCACAAAATAACCACACACGCAAAGTAACAGTCAGATTCATGTGCACACCGGTCATACTGCCACACCCCCATTTCTCTATATATGGAAATACATTTGCCCAGAGCTATATCATGGATAAAGCAGTGATGTTGTTTCTGCACATGAATTTCTGATTGTCTTAGCAGTCATCACTCTCTTCAAACATGTTATGTCGGTCTCTGAACACATGCTCTCTCCTGAAAGCACTGACTGCAATATCTTCCAGCAAGGCTAAATATGCCATCTTAACACCTGCTTGGAAGTAAACCAGAATCTTCGTTCACACTCCATAGGCTACTAATTAACACTGGCAACATATACAAAATATCATGGCATGAGAAGTTGGAGAGTAGCCAATCATTGTAGGCCAAGTCAATAATAACACTGAAAACTAGAACTGTCACACAACTGTTACACTCTAATATACTCTGTTGTGTAAGCTGGGAATGAGACACTCAGTTTTTATAGTTGAATATTTTAATCATACCAATAATTGATGAGGATGAAAGGATGGTAGGAGGCCCCGGGGCAGACCCAGAACACACTGGAGGGATTACATGTCTCGTCTGGCCTGGGTACGCCTTGGGGTCCCCCAGGAGGAGCTGGAAAGCGTTGCTGGTAAGAGGGATGTTTGGGGTGCTTTGCCTGGCCCGCAACCCGGCCCAGGATAAGTGGATGAAAATGGATGGATGGATGGATGGATGGATGAGTAATTTTGCAGTCTTAAGTAATGTTGTCTAATAAAGCCTTTTTAAATGAATGCCATTTTATTATGCTGTGCACTAGGTCAAACGGTGTGTGTTAACAATTTCTAAGACAGGTGGGCCTTTATCAGCTTGCTCACAGAATATAGACAAATTCAGGAAAGAAAATACTCATGAATCTCAGGTTTATGTGTAAAACATATGAACACATAAAAAAAGCACATATTTGTGAGCACAAACTGTTAGCAAATGAGGCTCAGTGTTCTCTATATTTATCTGTGTTAAAACACTTGTTCACGAACGAAGGACTGAAGGAGACAGAGTGAGACTCACTGTCTACATCTTAATGAATAGGGTAGATAGTACAAAAGTGAAACCAATGTAAGTAACTCGGCACATAAGTAACAGCGTGCAAAAGTAATACAGCGAGTCTGGTGTGCCTAATTACACCAGTACAAACAGGATGCAGTATTTATATTATTTATTTTTTTGGTAGAACATACACCAGTTCTTGACAGCAACAATTACTTTCTGTCTGTAACATTATCTTTTAAAATTCTGTTTATCTAAGTATAAATTTGTAGAGACTTGTTTATCTGAAGGTAGCTGCAGCAGTGAAAACAGTGGGGTGAAGGTGAACTGTCCTTTCACTCTGTTCACAAGGAGACATTGTTTTGGAAAAATATAAATGAGTTTAATTAGCTCCATGTGCACCTGTCTCAGCAAGTTATGACCAATGGAAACACTGTAAATAAAATAAAAATAAATAAATAAAAAAAACAGCCATAGATTACTGACTGAAGGAAAGTGGATTGGAAATGTGTGACAACATTTTTTTTGCCGATATTGGATATCAAACCACAGCCAGAGACTATATCCTATTAAGTTGCTTTGAGCTGTAAATTCATCACCTCTAAGCAGAAGACAGAAGATAATGTTATTTTGGAGCCTCACAGGGCAAAGCCTCTCCTCATCCAGGCAGCTTCCTCTTGTCCACAACTGTCTGTAACAAAGAGCGGCGTGAAAGTGAGGAGCACCCACTGTACAGCACAATCTGTGGACCAAAACATCCCCAGATGTACACTGCACACTGAAAAAAAGTAATCATCAGTAATCAGTCGCCAATCATCAGTTTACTGAGGGGTCTCTGATGACTGGAATGACCTTTAGTGGACAGCCTTAGTTAGATGTGTGAAATTGAAAAAGGTTCACTTGATTCCAGCGCATTATAGGTCAGTGCTTGCATAGCCTAGGTAGTGAGCGCTTTAGCAGAACAGCAGCAGCAGCTTCAGTCTACTGTCAGTGTCTACACATGATACATTCAGGCGTGCATGAGATGGACAACTGGAAATCTTGGCCAGAATGCCTCCTGTGTTTACACAGAATAAGACAGGCATAAGACATATCAATCTCCCCAAGTGTAGAAAATTACACAAGTTCAAAGTTTAAGACAGTTATTTGGATAACCCACATTGAAAATCCATTAATCACCAAAGTATGCCTAAATCCTGCACCAGTGACGTAGCTGGGGTTGTATTAGTCAGATAGATCCAGAAAAGAATAAGACATGGGAATCCATTAAAATTCAGAAAAACATTGATTCAATGACTCATCTGAATCTTATGATTCTACTGTCCTTCGTCTTCACTGTAGGGTTGATACTGAACTGTCAACTGGTCTACTGCAGATGAGTCCTGCATCTGAATGTCACTCATACAGATGTCAGCTGACTGGGGGACACTGTATTGACAGTTCATTAGCCCATCTGTCTGTCTGTTCTTTTCTGCCTGTCTCACCTTCCTGAGATGAAACTATATGTGCTCAGTCTTTCCCACGGTGTCAACACCACATCTTCATCACATTGGGTAGTATAGTATCAACATGTGTGAGAGGTGGGGGGACACTGTGTTCCATACGGAGCTCTCAGACAATACCTCCCAAACAAAAAAACATCTTCAGTCATCACATTCTCTAATTAAACTGGAATGGTTGCGGTGACAACTGAAAATGCAGATTGAATGCTGTGGAGACATGCTGGTTTATCTCTGCAAACCACGTATACGTTACATTTGCACGTTCTATATGAATGATATCAATGTTTTGAAAGTGAGGTTGTATAGAAGCTGAATTTGTCATTTAGAGTTGGAGAAGGTGGTGGATGATGTGTCACCTAGATGAGATGCCTTCAAAGCTGCAGACCACTATTTGAGACCAACTAATAACAAAACTGGTTGTGTTTTAGCTTCTTATCAATGTTGTTCCAGCAGGCATAGTGCCATAAAAAGTGTTTTTTTATTGAGACATTGCTGCTTTTCCTAACAGAATTTGGGTCCCCCAAACCACGATTTTTAAACCCAAACTTGGTCTTTTCCGAACCATAACCAAGCAGTTTTTGTTTCTAAACCTAACCACACATTAACCACAGCGCTTTTGAAACATAAAATTTCAATGTTTCCACTACATGGAAAACTGTAAATGTAATGTGCAATAACAACTTTTTTTTCCTGGTGACTTCTTTATCGACACATTTTCTCTTGTGTGTATAAAAAACTAGATAGATACTGTAGAACGTTTAGTTAAGAGTATTATTTTGTCTTCCCCTTGTTGCTCTTAATTACTTTCAATAATCATGTTGCGCTGAATTTACTTCACATAGCACGTATTTTAGATTTTGAGATTGTGTGTTTTCTTTCATCCCATTAAAAACAATGCATAGGAAGTAAGTAATTAAGTAAATAAAATCAAAGAAAACAGAAGATACAGATGATGCATTAAATGACAGATACAAAGTGGTACAAACCAGAAAATAAAAAGTTGTAAGATCAAGATAAAGCCAAAGAAAATAACTTATAAGATCCTTTTTGCACTATTTTGGCTCTTGCGAGAATTGGCTGGAGGCTGTTAGTTGAGGAGAAATGACACAAAGCACAATGATCTTGAGTTTGACCTTGATAATGATGACGTTGATCTTGGAACAGCTAAAAGTTGCTGCTCTTAGGATTCTGGGGCTCCTGATAGGTGAACAGATACATCAAGTCATTTGTGTACGGAGGAGCCTAAACCTGTAATGTCATATACAATTTGGACATGAATCCTGAATGAGACCGAGACAAGCTAAAAGCCATGTTATGTCTTCTATACTTTATTAAACTGCACAAAATATTGTTCAGTCCCACAAAGAGAATTTTGACTTCAGATGGTGATAAATGATAAAATAAATAGCTGGCTGTTATTAATATAACAATAATGTGAGATAAGACAGAACTTAGGGGCCTGCAAGGAGCATGTACACAGAAAACATGATTGGACCCGGGATTGATCCCTGGGAGACACCACACAAAAGGAGCAGAAGGGGAAACCTAAAAATCAGTACGTTTACATGGACAGTTTAATTCCACTTTTAATCGGAATGAAAGGCCATTCCGATTAAAAGTGGTCATGTAAACGGTCATTCCGATTGAAAATTAAATCCGATTAAAGGGGGTGGTTTATTCCGTTTGTCATTCCGAATGAAAGAATTTTGTGTGCATGTATACACTCATTCCTCTTTAAGTTCATTCCGGTCTTTCTGCGCATGCTCGTTTCCTTGTCCTTCTGGTGCGATGACGTATATAGCGCGCATAGCAATGGGCTGCATAGCAACGGGCTGAGCTAGAGCAGTTGGACTCGTTGCACTCACTGGTTTCCATTGGCCACAGCACGGTCTTCTACCTCCCTTCTTCGACCTTCTACCTCCCTTCTCCTCCTCAACAGACGAAGCATTAGCAGAACAAGGTTGTTGTCGTACTGCTGCTTCAAGAATATAAGCAAAACAAGCCCGAAAAAGGCACTAAGAACGGCGTCGTCAAGCATCTTGTTATCCGGAGCGAGGACTACAGTGTTTTCTTCCGGTAAACATAAACACGTAACATCCGCCCCGCCCCCTATCCAATCAGGAACCTTCCCTGCCCCAAACCTTGCGCAGACCTGAATAAAGGCGATTGAACTTATCTCCCATGTAAACCCTCATTCGGAATTAATATTTCCTATGTAAACTACCTGGAAACACTTTAATTCCGAATGATTTCATTCAGATTAATTTCATTCCGAATGAGAAGCCATCATGTAACCATAGCCAATTTATGGCCCAACAGTGGCGGAATAAACTCCCTAGTGAAGTCAGGACCTATCCTATCTCTCACAGTGTTGTTTGGGCCACACTGAGAGCTGCTCTTTGTTGATTGTCATCTTTAGAAAACAGATTGGGAATTATCAAGAAATAGTATTGTTCTAGACAAATAGACACTGCACAGATACTCATCATTTTCTCTGGAAAATTGCACAGGCATGGGAGTTGGCATTTCTGTTGTGTTTGAGAAAATAAGACATTTGCATTAGGTATTTTCATTAGGCCCAAATAAAGAGTCAAGGGTACAACTAGTAACAACACAGGTGTTCATAGTTGCTGAAAACATTGATCCCAGCCTACATTCAGTTGTCTTTTTTTTCAGAATAGATGGCAGCACTATGTATAATGTCTTGGGAGATGACTAATAACCTAATGAGATAAAGAATACAACAATAAATTGGCATCAAGAGACAGCTGAGAAATCCTCCATTTACCAGATTTATGAATCCCCGTTAACATCATTTTGTTTTTTGTTTTGTTTTGTTTGTATCCATTATAAAAAGGTAAACTACTAAAGCACATCTACCTCTGTAAGTCTTTATTTTCCATCCAGTATTACATTGGCCTGATTTTCCCTGGTCTGAGCCACTATGTGATTAAAGACGCCACCCAGTAACTGATTAGATCATTGCTCCTATCCCTCGCTCCATATATGGCATATTCAATCACCTCTGTGTTTTCATCCACAGCCATTGGCAGATTAGCCCAGGGCTTCCAGTCTGTGATTATGGTCACCTTCGAAATGAATCTCCACTAATCATGTTAGCAGGAGCCGGTAACCTACTGCTGCAAAAACCAAAAGGCTAATGGAGCTAAAGGCTGAGAGAACAGAGGTCTAAAATTGTCTTGAGGGAATGTATGATTAAGGGAGCACAGAGGGGAACCCTGCCTGTGGTGTTAAAGAGGGAGAAGAAGACAAACACTGATAAAAGAGAATGGAAAAGAAGGAATCTCATCTAAACTGAAATTGGTTCCAAATTTGGTTTCCAATGATCTCTCACTAGGAAATCTCTGCCAAACACCACAGCAAGCACTCAGCGCCAGAGATGAAGGACAAATGAAAATTTCAACAATCACAATCATAACCTCACAATTTGAAAATGAATCAAATCTTCTTAATAAGCAGTTCCCTTTGAAACTGAAGGAGTAGAAGGGAAAGAAGTAACTGATAAGGCCGCAAGGAGCGCCACCAAAAGGAAAGAAATAGATGTGGAAATATTGTACAGATTGTAAGAGCATAGTATGTCAAGAAATAACAAAGGTATGGCAAAAAGAATGAGAGAAGGGGAACAGATTCAGGTTCTGTTTCCCAGAACAGCCAACAGTGAAGCCTACTCAAAACTGAAGAGGGGGCAGATGGGTTCATATTGTGATTACTGCATGGACATTGGATCACTGTGTAATATAACATGGTCTGGCACTGGTTGGGAAGCACCCTGATGGCTAGTGCAGCTGTGTGCAAAGAGAGCGCTAGATTTTCTCCATCTCAGTGGACTTTAATTAAGGATAAGATTAATCAATAGAATACAACATGTGATGGTGTGGAGAGTAACAGTAATTGTTATAATATTAATAATAAAAAAGTTTCTTTTATTGCACCTTTCATACAAGAAATGCAGCACTAAGTGCTTTACAATAAGTGAAATTTATGTATTGAGGGCTTCACATCAAAATAGAATGAACATAAAACAGAACTGATGCATAAAATCATAGAATTGTAAAACTATATATCATAAAATCAACTAAGATATTAAAGGGAAATTTCGGTTTATTTCAACCCATCTCCTATCTTCCTAAATTTGGTTCAAGTGACTAGTGACATAGAAATAATAGTTAGCATGTTAGCTGTTAGCCTAGATACAGCCGTAGCATCAGACCTGTTAAAACGTAAGTGAACGGGCAACCTTCAAGTGCAAAGTTAGTCCACTAAACAAGCTTTTTTTCTACAAAGACCGCCTCATATCATTAGGATAAATGTCAGAGAACATATAGAAAACGACATGTAAACATGTTGTCTTACCTTACCGGTGTGCTGCCATGTTTGTTTACAATTTAGCTCTACTTTCCAAAGCGCTGCCGAAATATTGCGAGAACAAGCAGTGATCTCATAGCGTGCCTGAACAAGCAGCAACAGCTGGAAGGCAGAACCGGACGGTCGCCTGAACAGAGGAGGAGGAGGAGAGAGAGAGGCGCAACAGGTAACGTTAGAGGACAAAAGAGGAGGAATGGCTGCCACAAGGCTGCGTAGCTCTGGAGATTGGTGGTGTACCTGTGAATGCTGTGCCCCAATGCCCACAGAAGAGGAATGCCTCTGTTGCAAGGAATGGGAGCGGTTGCAGCCTTATTTTCAAGGTCTGGATGTGACCGAGGATGAGACACCTCCACCTGGAGTAACGTTAGTATCCAGCTGGGCTTTATCTAGAGCTGGCGAGATATGTTTTGGCTGCGCTTTGGAAAGCAGAGCTAGAGGGATAAACAAACATGGCAGCACACCGGTAAGGTAAGACAACACGTTTACATGTCGTTTTCTATATGTTCTCTGACATTTATCCTAACGATATGAGGCGGTCTTTGTGGAAAAAAGCTTGTTTAGTGGACTAACTTTGCACTTGAAGGGATGCCCGTTCACTTACGTTTTAACAGGTCTGACGTTACTATGCACTGTATCTAGGCTAACGGCTAACATGCTAACTATTATCTGTATGTCACTAGTCACTTGAACCAAATTTAGGACGATAGGAGACGGGTTGAAATAAACCGAAATTTCCCTTTAAAAGAGTTGCAGCATCATGAAGCATAAATTGAAAGTAAAAGCATAAAAAGAAAAAGTTTCAGACCTGTATCAGGAAAGTCAGAGTGGGGTCATCCCTATGTTCCCAGGGTTGGGACTGTTTCTCGAGTTCTATGTTCCCCACTTAACCCTGCAAAAAAGCTTCTGTGTTCCCTGCTTACACAAAAAGGGTTCTATGTTTCCCGCTTGGTTGAGCGGGCAACATAGAACCCCGGAAACATAGAACCTTTTTTGTGTAAGCAGGGAACATAGAACCTTTTTTGCAGGGTTAAGTGAGGAACATAGAACCTGGGAAACATAGAACCCTGGGAACATAGATACGCTCCCAGTCAGAGCTAGTTAAAAGCTAAGGTGAGCAGATACGTTTTTAGCTTTCTTTTAAAAATATTTAGCGAGCTAGCTTCCCTGATATCAATAGGTAGTGTGTTCCATAGCTTTGAGGCGTAATTGACAAAAGCTGCATCCTTGATCTTCTGGCTGTTGCTGGGAACCTCCAGTAAACCAGCAGCAGATGATCGCAGTGTTCTTGGAGGCAAAAAGTTAACAAGGGAGTTAGCAATATAGCTCGCTCCCAGCCCATGTAGGGCTAT